>NW_015169784.1:91892-97602 GCF_001447785.1 Gekko japonicus | reverse complement strand
GAAGATGCGGGGTAAAAAACTAGTACCTCCGAGGTACTAGTTTCCGGTAACCGCGGGGCAAGGGCGGGCGTCTGATCGCGTTTCCAGTGGCATCCGGCGCCTGCCCATGTCCCCTTGCAAAAAGTTTTTCCCCCCAAGTCTCCATGGATGCGCACAAGCACCCAGCGGAGCATGCGCATACTTTGGTGTACAGAAAAAACCAAACCCGTTTGCGGCCCCGCACTGCTTCTTTGCCACGCCGCAGGATTGTCCTGTGATCGGCACCTCCCCCCTACTCATGGGACCTCCACGGAACCTCCACGGGATGTCTGATTGCGCAACTGCGCATTATTTTGCCCCGGGGCAAACAGCCACGCCTCCCCCCTGCAATATCCAGCCTGTGTGACCGGGGCCTGTGTTGGTCTGAAGCAGCAGAACAAAGTTAGAGTCCAGGGTGGCACCTTTAAGACCAACAAAGTTCCAATCAAGGTAGGAGCTTCTGTGTGCACGCACGCAGTATCTGAGGAAGTGCGCGTGCACACGAAAGCTCCTACCTTGAATAACGCTTTGTTGGTCTTAAAGGTGCCACCCTGGACTCCAGCTTTGTTTACAGACATGATAGATGCCTGTCGTAATATAACTGTGCCCTTCCATTTTTTGTTTTGTTTTTACTTCAGGAGAATCTGATGGGAAAGGAGTCACTCGGTCCCGTAGCATCAACAGCTCTCTCTGCCAAGCTGGGCGACATCGGAGCATCCGGATCCCTAAGGAGCCACGCAGACATACCATTTCCAATGTCCTGGAATACGATGTGGTGAGTGGATTTTCGGGAGTGTCCTTTAGGGTCAACATGCTGCCAAAGTATTCAGTTCGGTCAGGGGCCCTTATCCCTAAGGGTGACAATATTTCCTAGTAATGCTGTGCAATATTCTTCCACACTGTGCATGGAATGCCTCATTTCCCTGCCTTTGTCTCTGGTTTTTCAGCCCCTTCCAACCTCTGGAAAGCTCATTCCCAGGGTTGTGGGACAGGTTAGAGGAAAAGCCACCCAGTTTGGAGGAGCAGAACTGAGGAGGAGGTAAAATTGCATCTCCTTCCTCTTCCACAAGACGAAAGGGATCTCTTGTCCCTTCCCACTTCAGCCCACTGATCCCCATGGTGTTCTTCTGCATGGGTCTTAGAATCATAGAATCTCAGAGTTGGGGCCATACAGACCTTCTAGTCCAACCCCCTGCTCAATGCAGGAGGCCCTAGAGCGTCCCTGTCCAGCTGCTGCTTGAAGACTGCCAGTGAGGGGGAGCTCACCACCTTCCTAGGCAGCTGATTCCACTGTCGCACCACTCTTATTGTAAGAGTTTTTCCTAATATCCAGCCAGTACCTTCCTGGCTTTAATTTAAATCCATTATTGTGAATCCTCTCCTCTGCTGCCAACAGGAACAGCTCCCTGCCCTCCTCTAAGACAAGTGACAGCCTTTCAGATACTTAAAGCGATCAATCATGTCCCCCCTCAACCTCCTCTTCTCCAGACTCAACATTGCCAGGTCCCTCAGCCTTTCCTCATAGGGCTTGGTCTCCAGGCCCCGAATCATCCTCGTCACTCTCATAAGAACATATGACCATTACAGAAGCCAATATGGGATCAGGCCGATGGCCCATCCAGTCCAACACTCTGTCACACAGTGACCAAAAATACCAGGTGCCATCAGGAGGTCCAGCAGTGGGGCCAGGACATTAGAAGACCTCCCACTGTTGCCCCCCCCCAGCACCAAGAATACAGAGCATCACTTGCCCCAGACCGAGACTTCCTATCTATACCTTGTGGCTAATAGCCACTGATGGACTTCTGCTCCATATGTTTATCCAATTCCCTCTTGAAGCCGTCCATACTTGTAGCTGCCACCACCTCCTGTGTACCCACTGCTTTCTGTCCACATCCTTTTTGAAGTGAGGTCCCCAGAACTGCACACAATATTCCAGTGCAGTGCACAGTGGGACTATCCTACTGCAACCCCAGGAATGATAAACTGTTTTTAGATGGTTTTATCTTTGTTATAATTGTTTGTGTTATTCTTGCAAGCCTCCCTGAGCCTGCTTCGGCGGGGAGGGCGGGGTATAAATCAATCAATCAAAATAAATAAATAAAAATTAAGGAGAGGAACATGTGCCTGTTGTACATGGGTGGTAAGGTGCTGCCTACTGTCTCTCAGGGGGATTGAAGCAGAAGGAGGGAGGTATCAGTTCAAACAGCTGAACTGGTTGGCCACTGTGTGAGACGGGATGCTGAACTAGATAGACCACTGATCTGATCCAGCAGGGCTCTTCTTATGTTATTATCACTCTGGACACTTTCTTACTGGTGCCTAATACCAGATCATATCTACTTACTTTTGTTGCCCTTCTCATTCATTGTTCTCAGTGCAAACAGGAGATACATCATAGTAATAGACACGTTCATCATTTTGTGCAAGCTTCCAGAAACACAAATAGTTCTATAAAATTAATTTATATTCTGTAGCCTCAGGCAGGAATTGTCCTTTAATGCTCCTCTGCTTCAGGGTATGTCTGCACCACAAAGTTAAGGTGTTTTATTGGTCTTGGTTTTCTTTGAACCGTGAGCACTGTAGCACTAGAAAATTATTTATGGGTCCCTTTCTCATCACCTAGGCCTGGGAAAACCTTATCACCTTAGACCCAGGAAAACCTGGAAGTGATGCTGGGAGGCTCTAGGACTCATAGGACATTCTATGGTTTTACCATATGGCAATTCCTAGAGCTACCTGACCTTACATCCAGGTTTTCCCAGAAGTGATGTCATGGCACATACACCACCATCATTCCATATCCCTGCCCCCTAGGGTCCCGCTGATTGCCAGACAGTGCCAGCTTCATGGGCCTCCTAGGAACAAGGCCCCTAGGATTTTGTCCCCTTTGACAGCCCTAGGGAGGGAAGGTTTATAGTTCTAGAATTCCCAGTATTTTAAAAAATGTTTATTTATTTACTTCCTTTATAGTTTGCCTTTCTTTGCTGAGACTCAAAGTGAAATACAATTTTTTTTTAAAAAAAGTGCAGTCAAAAAGCATAAGACATCCAGTGAACAATGCAGAGAGACTAGGATTAGAAAATAAGAGCATAAAAATGGTCAAAGGCGTGACATACCACATAAAATGGATTACAAAAATAGAACACAAGCCTGTAAAAGCGAGATAATACCTAGAATAAACAGTGCAATAGCCGACAATCCAATGCCCTTAGAAAAGCACCCTCCCAGACTGTGCCATTATACTACAGCCTATTTCCCTCATCAACACCTTCCTGAACATTCTGTTTTGCTAGAGTTGCTGTAACATATCCAGTTCAGACCGCGTGGCAAACTAGGGCTCCATGTGGTCCGACGTAACCCTCGAGCTTCGCTCAGAAGAACAATGAGCTATGTGGATCCTAGCCCGCACCAATCAGAGGGCTAGACTCCCGGCAGAGAGCCTGTGGGACTCTCGGCCACTGTAAATAACCTATTGTGTTGTGGGTGGGTGTTTTGGGTGGTGGCTTCTCAGGGAATATAAGCCGGCCTGCGAGCCAGCTACAGTCGTCTTGTTCCTCACTAATAAAAGTACGTTAGCTGAAATCACTCGTCTGCCTGCGTACTTTTCAGTTGCTAACCTCCAAGTGGGGCCCGGAGATCCCCCAGAATGACCATTGTTCTCCAGACTACTAAAGTCTGTTCCCCTGGAAAAAATGGCTGCTTTGGAGGGATTGTACCCTACTGAGATCCCTCCTTCCCCATATCCTGCTGTGTCCAGGATGTCCCCCCCAAAATCTCCAGGAATTTCCCAGCCTGGAGTTGGCAACTGTTTATTTTATGCATTTTGTGGAATGATAGATGCATGGGAGCTGGGAGCCTTCTTGACTTCCTTGGAAAGTCCTTTCCACAGGATGGGGGCCATAACAGAGAACGCTCCAGTACCACCACTGTTGTTTATACACATTTCCAAGAGGGCACCTTCAGGAAGGCAAAGCTGTTGTGGTTCAGCACAGCAGGAAAGGTGGTCTGAAGCTCTGTGGGGCTGAGGCCATGAAGGGCTTTGTGGGTGATATCAAGAATCTGGAACTGAACCTGGAAATGGATCAGTAACCAATGGAATAACTGCCGATCGGGTGTGAGGCAACACATGTTCTGCCTAGTGCCTGATAATAACTGAGCTGTGATGTAATTTAGTACCAGCTCGAATTTCTGAGTTGACTTTAAGGGCAGACTAGAAGACACTAATAACAAACTAAAATCGCCACAGGGCTGTAAGCGAAACTGGCTGAGATCTGTTTCCAGTAAGAATCAGGAGACTGTTTTACAGAAAATCATTGTGTACTCAAGTGGTTTATTCATTTGAAAAGGATAATGTGGGAGCAGCAAATTCATGTGATGTCTTCTGCCTCCTGTGAACTGGAAAGTTAAAACCTGAGGGGGTTTTCTTTCACTTCATGGAAAAGAGTGAGCAATTTTTTCCCCCAAGAATCGTCACTCCCACAATAAAATGCTTGCGCAAACTATGAACAGTATCCAATATCTTGTTGGTGGTAGAAAGTGCCCTCAAGTCTCAGCAGATTTATGGTGACCTCATAGGGTTTTCAAGGCAAGAGACATTCAGAGGTGGTTTGCCATGGCCTGCCTCCGTGTCATGACCCTGGTTTCCCTTGGTGAGAGAGGAGAGAGAGAGGAGAGATTGGATTTATACCCCGCCCTTCACTACCGGAAGGAGTCTCAGAGAGGCTTACAGACTCCTTTCCCTTCCCCTCCCCACAACAGACACCCTGTGAGGTAGGTGGGGCTGAGAGAGCTCTGACAGAAACGGCTCTTTTTCAAGGACAGCTCTTATCAGAGCTACGGCTTGCCCAAGGTCATCCAGCCAGGTGCAAGTGGAGGAGTGGGGAATCAAACCCGGTTCTCCCAGGTTAGAGTCCGCGCGCCTAACCACTACACCAAACTGGCTCTCATCTCCCATCCAACTCTTAACCAGGGCTGACCCTGCTTAGCTTCTGAGATCTGACAAGATTGGGGTAGCCCGGGATATCCAGATCAGGGATATCTTATTTTATTAGAACCAGATTATTAGACTGTAATACAGAAGTAGCCTAGATCTCGTCACCCTGAATTAAAGCCTGGATCATCCAGGGAGGATGTTTATCTAAGGACCAAAGATGGACTTATAGGTTTACTGCACAGGATGGGCAAATGGAACAAAATCGAACCATGGGTTTTTTTTGGGGGGGTAATTAAATGAAAACAGCTTTGGGAGACTGAAATGTTGACAGGACAATTTCACCATTCAAGATCCCCCCAAAAAATGCTTTTCACACAAACACACAGAGAGTGAGGGAGAGAGAGTATTCCAGGTTAATGCCTGGAGAAGAGAAGATGGTAGGAAACGGGGCCTGAGAATCCGACTCGTCTGTGTGTATGTAAAGTGCCATCAAGTTACAGCTGACTTCTAGCAACCCCCAGCAAGGGGCTTTCAAGGCAGGGGAGAAGCAGAGGTGGTTTGCCATTGCTTTCCTCTGCAGACTGCCTTCCTTGGTGGCCTCCCTTCCAAGTCCTGACCTTGCTTAGCTTCCAAGGTCTGGCAAGTTCAGGCTATATCATGCCATCTTCCCTCCCCAGAGAGTCCTTACTGATGTCCAAACCACTGGTCAACAAGACAGGCTGAGTTCAGTTTGGTATTGGCAGAAGCCACGCGTAT
>NW_015169784.1:50742-91286 GCF_001447785.1 Gekko japonicus | reverse complement strand
CAGCTGTGCCAGAATTATGGCTTGCCCAAGGTCATCCAGTCAGGTGCAAGTGGAGGAGTGGGGAATCAAACCCGGTTCTCCCAGATTAGAGTCCGCGCGCCTAACCACTACACCAAACTGGCTCTCATCTCCCATCCAACTCTTAACCAGGGCTGACCCTGCTTAGCTTCTGAGATCTGACAAGATTGGGGTAGCCCGGGATATCCAGATCAGGGATATCTTATTTTATTAGAACCAGATTATTAGACTGTAATACAGAAGTAGCCTAGATCTCGTCACCCTGAATTAAAGCCTGGATCATCCAGGGAGGATGTTTATCTAAGGAACAAAGATGGACTTATAGGTTTACTGCACAGGATGTGCAAATGGAACAAAATCGAACCATGGGTTGTTGTTTTTTTTTGGGGGGGGGTAATTAAATGAAAACAACTTTGGGAGACTGAAATGTTGACAGGATAATTTCACCATTCAAGATCCCCCCCCCCACAAATGCTTTTCACACAAACACACAGAGAGTGAGGGAGAGAGAGTATTCCAGGTTAATGCCTGGAGAAGAGAAGATGGTAGGAAACGGGGCCTGAGAATCCGACTCGTCTGTGTGTATGTAAAGTGCCATCAAGTTACAGCTGACTTCTAGCAACCCCCAGCAAGGGGCTTTCAAGGCAGGGGAGAAGCAGAGGTGGTTTGCCATTGCTTTCCTCTGCAGACTGCCTTCCTTGGTGGCCTCCCTTCCAAGTCCTGACCTTGCTTAGCTTCCAAGGTCTGGCAAGTTCAGGCTATACCATGCCACCTTCCCTCCCAGAGTGCAATAGACTCCACCCTCCGAAGCAGCAATTTCCTCTGGGGAACTAACATCTGGAGCCAAGTTGTAATTCTGGGCATTGTTCCCTCCAAGCTGAGTTAGTGTGAGCTAGCTCACAGTTTTTTAGCCTCTGGCTCACACATTTTTGTCTTAGCTCAGGAAGGAGGGCTCCAGAGCCAATGAATTTATGCAGTTTTAATGCCAGTAGCTCACAAAGTAGAAGTTTTGCTCACAAGACTCCACAGCTTAAAGGGAACATTGATTCTGGGAGGTCTCCAGGCCCCACCAGGAGGTTGGCATCCCTATTTTATTATGTTTTGCTCTGTGGGGTGACATAGGGGATGGGTGTTATTCCAGCTGGCTCCAAATGGTAGGGGGGAAATGGGGGGGGGGGATGAAAGAGATCTCCAGTCAGAGGCTAGATGACTCAGTAGGGTTATCAGGTACCCCTAGAGTTGCCACCCTCCAGGTGGGGCCTGGGGATCTCGCGCTTTTACAACTGACCTCCAGCTGACAGAGACCAGCTCCCCTGGAGAAAATGGCTGCTTTGAAGGGTGGACTCTGTGGCATTGTACCCTGCTGAGGCCCCTCCCCAAACCCCATCATCTCCCAGATCCACCCCCAAAGTCTCCAGGTATTTTCCAGCCCAGACCTGGCACCCCCCCCCCCCCCCCGGTGACTGGCAGGGAATGGGGAGAGACCAGAAGCTATGGGACAAGACAGCTCTGAGACCAAAGGGGTTAATCCTGTGGCGAAGCGGACCCTCTGCCTGCTTCTCTCCATTTCCCCAATCTCATTCGGCCAGCCGGAAAGGCCGGGATTATGGCAGCCATTGTCCAAGGGAACTGAGGCTTTAAAATGTATCCCAGGATGCTTTGGGAGGTGCTGCGTTCAGCAAGTTGGGGCAAATGGAGAAGCGGGGGGTGGGGGGACAGACAATTTCAGACACAGCGTCAGTTTGCCTCAGGGCAGGGGAGGGTCTGGGAGGGGTAGGAGAAACAGTTGAGGAAAGTTTTTAGCAAGGGTTGATGGAAAAGGGGACAGGGCAAAGTGACTGGCTGGAATGAGAAATGACGAGAGGGATCTGAAGGAATTAGAGTCGGATGTTTTCAGTGCTGGGCCTGGAGGCCTTTCGGGGGATGCAGAAGTGAAAGAAACGTGAGGAGGAGGGAAAGAAGCCATTTGGAGGGCAGAGTGCCAAGGAAAGCTACAGTCGGCCAAGGGGGGGGGTAGCTTCCTCAGAGACCCTTCCAGGACTGAGGGGTTCCACCGGAGCAGGGGTCCCCCTGTGACTTGCTGGAATGCCAGGCTGGCCCCCGCCTCTTCTCCTCTTGGCGCTGCTGTCCTCCTGCCACCCCAGTGCCCCAATGGCAGTGCAAAGAGGCTACACCATCCTCATCGTCCCACTGGGGACGGCCCTCGGAAGCCTGGAGGCTCTGCGGGTCTTCTTCTGGGTGAGTGATTGTGGGGCGCATTTATTTCGCCTCCAACCCTTTCTGTCGTGCACACCAGCTGAGAGAGAGAGTGCTGATCCATGGGCAGCTAGAATGATAAAAAGGGTTGGAATGATGAAGGTTGGAAGGGTGGGAATGACTAGAATGACAAAAGGGTTGGAACACTTTCCCGATGAAGAAAGGTTAAAGCGCTTGGTGCACTTCAGCTTGGAGAAACAACGGCTGAGGGATGACATGATAGAAGTTCACAAGATTATGCATGGGATAGAGCAGGTGGAGAAAGAAGTACTTTTCTCCCTTTCTCACAATACAAGAACTTGTGGACACTCCATGAAATTGCTGAGTGGTCGGGTTAGAACAGATAAAAGGAAGTACTTCTTCACCCAAAGAGTGATTAACACATGGAATTCACTGCCGCAGGAGGTGGTGGCGGCTACAAGCATGGACGGCTTCAAAAGGGAATTAGATAAGCATATGGAGCAGAGGTCCATCAGTGGCTATTAGCCACAAGGTATAGGTAGGAACTCTCAGTCTGGAGCAAGTGATGCTCTGTATTCTTGATGCTGGGGGGGGGGTCAACAGTGGTAGGGCTTCTAGTGTCCTGGCCCCACTGATGGACCTCCTGATGGCACCTGGTATTTTTGGCCACTGTGACAGAGTGTTGGACTGGATGGGCCATTCGCCTAATCCAACATTGTCTTCTCTCATGTTCTTATGTTCTTCCAGAGGCAGAGTGAGGATTTGAACCCAGGGTCTCTTAGATTCTTGCCTGACACTAATCACTATCACAGAGTGGTTAAAATGTGGAATTCCCTGCCAGAGGATGTAGTGATGGCCACAGGAATAAGCAGCTTTAAAGGGGGATTAGATAGTTTCATGGAGGAGAGGTCTATCAGTGGCTACGAGCCTTGGTGAGTGAGGGGAACCTCCACATTCAGAGGCACTCAGCCTCTGAATCCCACAGCCAGGAGGCAACACGAGGGGAAGTCCTCGGCCTCTATGCCCTGTTGTTGGCCATCCTGAGGAGCTGGCTGGCCACTGTGTGAGACAGGATGGTGGCCTAAAGAGACCACTGGTCTGATCCAGCAGGGCTCCTCTTATGTTCTCATGCTGGCGCAGATCTCTCTCTCTCTCTCTCTCTCTCTCTCTCTCTCTCTGTGCTTCTGTTATTCTGTGATGCTGTGAACACTAATGGTGCTATATTTACTTACTTATGCATACTGCAGATATTGTTGTTGTCAGGGGTCAGTTCCTAGAAAAAGAGGTGCAGGAGCTCATTAGCATAACTTATTTGCATATGCCACACCCCCTGACATCACCGGAACTGTGTCAGCAGACAACACCCACCGCTCAGGCTCCACTGAACTCTTTTGGATTGCTAGCTATTGGGGGGGGGACGTGCAGATCTGTCCTCGCAGAGGAGGGAGAGCTTGTACCTGAATATCTGCAGCTTACCTGGCTGCTTCTTGCTCCTCATGGCCTGACTGAGGGCTACTGGGAGCAGGGGGCGGGGCTTGTTGCATGTGCCCGCCCCTGGGCTCCTTACTGCCGGAGCTCCGCTCCTGTGCGCTCCCGCAGGAAATGACCCCTGGTTATTGTTATTATTTACTGTAATGTGCACAAATAAATGAATAGACAATGGCCTCTGACCTAGAGCACCCCTTCCCCATTCCCTGGTATGCAGATGTCGTTTGCTCTGTGTTAGATCGCACTAACAAAGGGCCTGGGTACAGTGTATGAATAGTCTGCCTGGCTTTCTCCAATGGGAAAAAAGTGAGTGAGGGAAGGGTTAATGCCCTCCCCACCCCCCTTGGGTTCACTCCTTGAGGGGACAATCGCTGCACCTGCATTCAGCAAAAGAAAATAATGAAGAAGAACCTGAGGTGTAGCTGAGCCCTGTGTTTCTTTTAATTGGGGGTGCAAAAGACTGATAATTCCTGGTTCACATATTATGAAGACTTTACGGCCACCAGGAGTGCTTTTTATGGAATGTATGTCTGGAGCAGTGTTTCCTCTAAGCTGAGTGAGTGTGAGCTAGCTCACAGTTTTTAGCCTCCAGCTCACACATTTTTGCCTTAGCTCAGAAAGGATTACTCCAGAGCAAACTAATTTATGCAGTAGCAAAATCGCTCACTCACAGCTTTGTTGCCAGTAGCCTACAAAGTAGAATTTTTGCTCACAAGACCCCGTAGCTTAGAGGGAGCATTGGTCTGGACTAGAGTATGCCCTAACCTGAATAGCCCAGCCTAGCCTGGTCTTGTCAGATCTTGGAAGCTAAGCAGAGTCAGCCCTGGCTAGTATTTGGATGGGAGACCACCAAGGAAATCCATTGTCGGGATGCAGAGACAGGTAATGGCAAACCGCCTCTGTTGGTCTCTTGCCTCGAAAACCCTGTGGTGTTGCCATATGTCGGCTGTGACTTGACAGCAAAAAACAAATAAACAAAAAGGTCCGGGGGTTCCCTGCGAGAGACTCCATTCTCAGGGGCCCAATTCAGATTGGGACTGTAGCCTGTGGGAGGAAGGGATTTAAGCAGGGGCGGATTAAGGCTCACTGGTGCCCTAGGCACTGACCAATCTTGGTGCCCCCCTCCTTTCCACACTGACCCGGTCCATTTTAGTTGTTGACCTGTCTGACCAGATATACAATGCAGGTTGCAGCAATACAGAAATGTATTCATATGATAACACAATATACTGTACAAACTAAGCTTTTCACCCTTTTCCCAACTTTGTGGTGCCCCCTTTGGCCCTGGTGCCCTAAGCACGTGCTTAGTCTGCTTAATGGTTAATCTGCCCCTGGAGTTAAGACTCACATTGTTTTCTCAGCCTGAAGCCCCTTTGGGAAAACATACATGTGCTGATGGCTACGTGGAAGTTTTCCTAGTGGGTACAAATAGCGGCTTCCTATTTCACATTGGAAGAGAGTGACATGACAGGGAAGGAGGATTTAAGCCCCTTCTTTGCTACTTGTTCTGAAAGATCGATGTCCTTAGCTTCTGGCCGAGCTGTCCCCCTCTCATTTAGGAAGTTTCTGAAGTTTCAGGGTATTGCAAACTGGTGCCAGGGCATAACAGATAAATGTAACTTTATTTGTGTGTGGTTTTGTTTCGTTTTTTTAAAGGTGGCCCTCTTAATTCCATTCAGGCTCCAATTCTGTCGTAGCCAGCAAGTGCTGTTGGTTCTAACTTTCCTCATCCCAGTCACTTTTAATTGAAGAAGGCAAGCAGGGAACAGAACCCTCTAATCCCGATTCTCCGCTCTGTCTTGCAGCTGAAGCGGATGCAGGAGCTGGAACGGGAGCGAGATGCCTTGTTGCAAGGGCTGGAGATGGTCAACCAGGTGCGGGACTGGTTCCAGCACCACCTCCTGGAAGCCCAGAGGCGTCAGAAGCACATGGGGACCGACACAGTAAGTACCCGGGGTGGGAAGAGAAGGAACGGATCTGGGTCTCGTGGAATCTGTGCTTCCCTAGCAGCACATGTGTTTGTTTGTTTGTTGTGGGCATTCGCCAAGAGCTTAAGGGCCTCTCAAGGTCTAAAGAGAAGGCAAGTGCTATGCCCCAGAGCACATCTTCAGCCTGAGCTAATGGAAAAGACCCATGGGCAAAGGCATGACCAGCAATTTAAGGGCCCCCAGGGTTATTTTTGGGCAGGAACGCACAGGAGTTCCGGCTGGCTTCAGAGTTGGCCATGCCCACTACAGCCAAAACCTCTGTGTGCGTGGCTACAGAGGGAAGGCCTGGAGAGCGACCCCCCCCCCGGCGACTCCAAGGCAGATGGGCCAGGGGGCCCCTGGAAGGATTGGGGAGGGATTTAAATGCTTCCCTGACCTATCCAAGGGCTGGCTTGCCCAGGTGCCCCGCAACCTCAGGAGGCTTGGATAAGCCAAGGGAAGGCAGTTTAAACTGCCTTCCCTTCCCTTCAAGGGGGGGCTTCCCCGGGCTCCCCACAGCTGTGGGGCGCCTAGGCAAGCTAAAGGAAAGCATGGGGTGTGGCCTAATATGCTAATGCGCTGTGCTGTCGGGGTGTGGCATAATATGCTAATGAGGTTCTGTTGGGTGTGGCCTATTATGCTAATGAGTTCCTGCTGGGCTTATTCTACAAAAAAAGCCCTGAGGGCCCCAAAAGACCAGGCAAAGATTCCATGAGTGTTTTTGAAGGGTGGGTGTATTTGTTTCCCTTTAAAATCCTAATAGCAGAGCAGGAAGACATTTTCCAGTACCAAAACTGAGTGGAGGTAGAAGGCAGGGTTGCTGAGGCTGGCAACTAGCAGGAAATGGGCGAGGTGGGTACTGAGGTCGTCAGCATCGCCGTTGGTGTCATGACATCACTTCCAGTGCAACCCAGAAGTGACGTCATCACACTGGGTCGATGCTGTAGCATTTGCCTGAAACACTGTGATTTAACTATAACGTTTTTGGCGAATGCCAAAGTGTTGCCCAACACAATGGCATCATTTCCAGGTTGCACCAGAAGTGATATTATCACATTGGGTGATGCTGATTCCCACCCACACCCATTTCACCCCCAATTTCAGTTTCCTGCCGAACCAAGAGATCCGGTAACCTTAAGGGTTAAACCCCCCCCCCTTACGTGCATGGCCTCCAGACAAACTGAGGCTGCACAAGCCTGTAAGATGAACAGAGTAAATCTACTCTTTAGCCTTAAGACCTGCTATAGCATCTATAACTGTTTTGTTTGATTTAAATAAACCCACACCATTTTGTAAGCAGTAAACGTGTTGTATATGAAATGTCCAAGTTCCCCCTTTCTGCTGTCTTTCTCAAACCCACAATTTTGGCTAAAATTGGATCTGAGTTCTAGGTTTCTATACTTGTATTCTGCACATCCGCAGAACTATTTTCCAGAGTCCTACTCCAACCAAAGCTGCCTGCTGCTCGCCAAGATCCAGGAAGTGAATATGTGCTTGAAAAACCTGCTCACCTCTCCCGGAAAGGTGAGGAGGACTGAGGGGTATCACCAGAATATGGGGAAGAGGGCAAAAATGGTAGGCCTGTGTGAGGGAGGTGGCCCTAATGTGAAGCAAGACGAAGTGATTGGCTGAGAGAGAAGGTTTTTAATTTGAATTAATAGGTCCATGGGGTGATGTTGACCTGGACCACAGGGCACAAGGTCTTGCATCACAGAAATCAGCAGGAGCACAGTTCTGTTCATGTTAATAAACGCCCTCATGTTAGTGAACTCCCTCCCTCTGGCAACCTTCATTGCCTGCCACTGCTGGCTAAATTTTTTTTTTAAGCTTGGCACAGTGACGTCACTTCCAGGGAAAACCCAAAAGTGATGTCGGGTAGTTCTAGGAATCGACCCCTCATATTCCTTCCCCCCAAGTTCCTGCCAGTTGCATCACTTCGGAACCCTAATATGGAGGGAGAGAGAGCCATATTGAATTTTTGCCTTGGGCATTAAAACATCATGGGGCACACAATCCCCCTCATATTCCTTCCCCCCAAGCTCCTGCCAGTTGCATGGCTTCGGAACCCTAATATGGAGGGAGAGGGAGGCATATTGAATTTTTGCCTTGGGCATTAAAATGTTTTGGGCTGGATCAGGATATTATTCTCACTATACAGTGAGAAAACCTGTAGTCAGCTTTAACTTCTCCCTTAGTAGATATAACCATTTCAACCTAGTATATCTCTATAGATAGGGACTCTGGGGCAAGTGATGCTCTGTCTTCTTGGTGCTTCGGGGGAGGGGGGGTCAACAGTGGGAGGGCTTCTAATGTCCTGGCCCCACTGGTGGACCTCCTGATGGCACTGGTATTTCTGGCAACTGTGTGACACAGAGTGTTAGACTGGATGGTCCTTTGGCCTGATCCAACATTGGTGTCTCTTATGTTCTTATGTTCTTATCTCCTCTCCTGAGGAGACAAAGGGAGCCAATAGCAGATATTTAATTAAGACAACAAGGAATATAAGGAGAAATGAAGAAAAAGAAGTACATGAAGAGTCTGGAAAGCTGAGGTGGATTAGAAATCTGAAAGGAAAGGAAAGCCAGACAATGCCAGTGTGAGGACTTAAGGAGAGAGGAGGCATTGCCATGGTGCTAGAAGGCAAAGGTAACTTTAGTGTGGACAGATTCAGGTGGGGTAGCCATGTTGGTCTGAAGCAACAGAACAAAGTTTGAGTCCAGTGGCACCTTTAAAACCAACAAATTTTTAATCTGGGTGTAAGCTTTCGTGTGCAAGCACACGTCTGGCAACTTTTTGTTGTTCAGTCGCACAGTCGAGTCCGACTCTTCGCAACCCCATGGACCAGATCACGCCAGGCCTTCCTGTCTTCCGCCGTCCTCTGAAGTTTGTTCAATTTCATGTTCGTTGCATCTATGACACTGTCTAACCATCTCATTCTTTGCCGTCCCGGTCTCCTTTGACCTTCAGTCTTTCCCAGCATCAGGGTCTTCTCCAGTGAGTGCTCCCTTCTCATTTGGTGGCCAAAGTATTTGAGCTTCAGTTTCATTATCTGGCCTTCCAGGGAACAGTCAGGGTTGATTTCTTTTAGGATTGACTGATTTGTTCTTCTTGCAGTCCAAGGGACTCTCAAAAGTTTTCTCCAGCATCATAGTTCAAAAGAATCAATGCAATGGTTGGCAAAGTCTGATTCAGTGTGTCTGAAACAGTGTGCATGCATACTAATGCTTATACCCAGAATTAAACTTTATTGGTCTTAAAAGGTGCCACTGGACCCGAACTTTGTTGAGTGTGAACAGTTGTTCTGAATTTACTGGAGGTGTGGCATGTGGGCAGGCCAGGCCAACAAGGAGAAGCTGCAGTAAAGACTGGGATCAGGTTACATGTTTGCAAGGAAGAAAGGACAGGGCTGCGGCTTAGCGGCAGAGCATCCACTTTGCACCATCAAGGTCCCAGGTTCAGCCTCTGGCATCTGCAATTACAAGGATTAATCAGGCAGTAGGTGAGGTTGAAAGACCCTGGAGACCCTCTGTCAGTCTGATTAGATAACGCTGACCTTGGTGGATCAAGGGCTGACTCAACATAAGGCACAGCATGGTGTTCTTGTGTATTTTTCATGAACATTTAGTTTTCCTCCTTAAGGAAAATAGTAGAGCCCTTCTCAAGCCATGGTAAGAGCTCTTCATGTATTCATAAGAAGGATGGTGAGACAGTAGGATTACACCCATTCAGACATTAGCCTCCCCACCACCACCACCTTCATGTTTGTGGCATAAGATGACAGATTGAGATGGATGCAGATGGGAGTTCCATGTCCTTACAGCCAATCTCGTGGCAAGGAGTCACGAGGTCTACGCGAGGCAGAATCCATGTGCTTATGTGCCATTTCGGTGTTGCGTAAGAAGTGCTGAAGGGAGGCCGGGTGCAATCTCACAGCCCCACCATGCAAATGTGTACATCGGCTCTGAAAGTCTACTTTTCCTGGGCATCCACTGTCCATCTTACGAGAACCAGTGTGGGTAAAAGTGTTGGATGAGGACAACTGAGGTTCAAATCCCAAATCACGCTGGAAAGTCCCGAAGTGATCTTGGGCTAGTCACTTTCAGATCAGTTATAGGGATTTTCTTCTCCTCTAGCCGGAGGTCCCACCTAGCGGGTTTGGTGTTCCCCTTCATCCACCCGGAAAGGAGTTTCACCGGCAAGCAGTCAATGTCCTTAAAGAACAGAACCACCTGTTGATCAAGGTAACATAAAACATGACCTGGCTTTTCTTTTTTTAAAAAAAACTGAGAAGTGTTTCGTCACATTTCTAATAGGCAAGATCTGGGCCTATCCCAGTGCGTCTCTTGGGGCTAGCCCTACGGCAAGGCAATCTCCTCAAGCCTAGACCGAGAGGAGCATTCCAAGGAATGTGCCTGACCCCCGGAAACTCAGCCCCTGTATACCACTCTCAGGCAAGATGAAAAAGCAACACTGCTTTCATATCAAGTGAATAATGAGTTTATAGTATGGCAGTGAGTAAGTCCCATAACTGAACAGCTGCCATTGGACTGCAGGGGGGAGACATTATGCAAGCAAGATTTATTTGTTTAAGACTAACATTTCTTTGCAATCTGGAAACTGTTTTGAAACATAATAGTCAGTTTATTGCACATCCCACTGCTCAACATGTTGACAGTCTTTTTGAAAAAACAACTATGCATCAGTGGTGTAGCCAGAAATTTTTGATTGGTGGGCACTGGAAAATCTGGGGGGGGGGAGCAGGGGGGAGAGAGGGGGGGGGAGTGTGTGTGTGAGAGAGACCACATCAGCAGGTGGCCACTGCGTTCTTTCCAGCTCGTGTGGGAGCACCAGCCGTACTTCTTTGCCTTGCATCCGAGTTCCCATTCTGTGCATGGCTCAGCTGCACTTTTTCGGGGCTGTGGATTCCTCTCCCCCCCCTTCTGCACTAGGCAACCGCCCTCCTCTTGCTGGCTCACTGCCCCCTGCCTGTGCCCTTGCCGCAGAGGGAGGAACCCCCCCCCCAAGCCAAGACCACAGTGGAAGCTTAGCTGAGTTAGTGTGAGCCAGCTCACAGTTTTTTAGACTCTGGCTCACACATCTTTGTCTTCGCTCAGGAAGGATGGCTCCGGAGCAAATGAATTTGGGAGGAGAGCCGGTTGGAATGTGCTCTCTGTTGCAGAGCAGAGAGCACTCCAGCTGGGTCTCCTTCTCCTGTAGCAAGGCAAATGAGTACAACCAGTGCTCCCACCTTCTGGGGGTGGGGCAGGGCTTACGACTGAAGGGGTGTGGCCCCAAAATGCCCCACTGTAGCTATGACCCTGTTACGCGTCAGTAATATAGATCTAGGCTGGCTCTAGCAGGTAAAGACACCCTCAATGGTCTTCTCCAGCTGGTGAGAGTTGAGGACCAGAACTAAGAATAAATCTAGACCCCCTCCCCTTCCTCTGCAAACAGTAGAAGAAGAAGAAGAGATTGGATGCAGGGCTTACGACTGAGGGGCGTGGCCCCAAAATGCCCCACCGTAGCTATGACCCTGTTATGTGTCAGTAATATAGATCTAGGCTGGCTGTAGCAGGTAAAGACACCCTCAATGGACTTCTCCAGCTGGTGGGAGGTGAGGACCAGAACTAAGAATAAATCCAGACCCCCTCCCCTTCCTATGCAAGAAGAAGAAGAAGAGGAGGAGAAGGAGGAGGAGGAGGAGGAGGAGACTGGATTTATACCCCACCCTTCACTACCCAGAGGAGTCTCAGGGCGTCTTACAAACTCCTTTCCCTTCCCCTCCCCACAACAGACAACCCTGTGAGGTAGGTGGGGCTGAGAGAGCTCTGACAAACTGGCTCCACTACACCTAACCACTACACCAAACTGGCTCCACTACACCTAACCACTACACCAAACTGGCTCCACTACACCTAACCACTACACCAAACTGGCTCCACTACACCTAACCACTACACCAAACTGGCTCCACTACACCTAACCACTACACCAAACTGGCTCCACTACACCTAACCACTACACCAAACTGGCTCCACTACACCTAACCACTACACCAAACTGGCGCACCTAACCACTACACCAAACTGACTCCAACATAGTGCAGGACACCAACTTAGTGCGGGACATGTATTTGTTCATGATCCCTCACTTTGCACAGTTTGCACTCCTTGGGAGAAGTTTGCCTGACAGAAATGTCTCCGAGTATATGGGGCACAGTGGCTTGAATAACCTTGTGAGAGTCTGGAAGCTAAGCAGGGTCAGCCCTGGTTACCACTTGGATGGGAGGCCACCAAGGAAGTCCAGGGCTGCTACGCAGAGGCAGGCAAAGACAAACCACTTCTGCTTGTCTCTTGCCCTGAAACCCCCAAGGGGGCGCCACTCGCCCTAAGTTGGCTGCGCCTTGACTGTGCTTTCCACCACCAGAGCTAGTTACAGAACCACAGAGTTGGAGGTGCCCCCAAAAGCCCCCGCCCTCTCCCCCCCTCCCCCCCCCCCCCGTCTGAAGGACTGGACTATCAGCTAATTAGCATCCCTCTTCCAGTCCTGACTGTGCACTACAGAAAAACAGATGCCGTGCCAAAAGGCGCCTGCCAGAGTGCGTAGCTCCAGACAAGTCAAAGAAGTGAGCCAAGCCATCCACTATAGGCCAGAGCAGAATATCTGTGCATCTTCGTGACACTGTAATCGTGTAGCCACTTTTTCCATCGGAAAAATTGACAAAAAGCCCTGGGGGGGGGGGATATGGGAAATAAACCCAGTTTTAATTAATCCTGAATTTTCCCAGGTGGGAGGGCCCTTCACACCTCTTGAAGTAGGGGAACAGATCCAGGGGGCTTTGTAGAGCCGGGCAACTGATGCAATATGACGTCTGGGGTGAAATCTGGGGTGGGATGAGAGAGGCCAGGAGGTCATCTTTGGATGGGTGGGGCTGTGATGACTCCCAGCATTCCTGGCCATAATCCTTGATGTCTGTCCCGCTCCGCAGGAAGTGTCTGAGAAAAGTGACCGCATTGCCCAGCTGGAGCAAGAGAAAGCAGCCCTTTGCAAGCAGCTGAAAGAGATCCGGGGCTACCGCCTCCCCAGCCACAAGGAGTCCACCTTCATCTGACAATTGAGGTTGCTTCCTCTTGAAGCCGGACACGATGTCCTGCCTCTTTGGTATTTATAGAGCACTTTCTCCCCTGGCTACAACTTCGGAGAGATCATTTCCTTTTGCAGAATCCAGGCCAAAGGACAATCAGTATTTCTGGCCTCTCTTTTCCATGCAAGGAGTTTGCCATCGTCGTCTCTTTTATGCCAGCTCATCACCTCAGCAAACAGAGCTTCTGCCTTGCCTTGGATTTGTGGACATAGATTTGAATCCCTATCTTGTGTCCTTCTCCCATTCAGCAATAGCCCAAATTGTGCATGATAGGGGAAAAAATATACACAAAAGAGACAGTGTAGAATTGTTCTCAGATTGCATAGCTACCTAAATTATTTGGAGGCCGGGCTGAAGATATTCTGGGACACTGGATTGCGATGGAAACAGTTACTGGGATTCATACAGAATCACAGGTGGGAAGAAATACTCTGTGGATTTATAACCAGAGGGTAGGTTTGAACAGTGGGCTGTTCTGTGTCTGCCCCACTCCTGATCTGCCAACAAATTTGGAAGTTTCTCCCAAGCTAGGAGGGGCCAGGAACGTCAATTTTAACAAACAGTGTAGGATTTTGTATTAAGATGTGAAATTTGAAACACAGCCACAATTGCAGTCTTGCAGTGTTCCAGAACCCACACTATGGCGTCTCTTTGGTTGACATCACTTTCTCCTGTATTCTTAACTGCACACTGCCCCCTAGAGGTTGTGTGATATTATTTCCTTCATGCTTACACTGCTCTCCTGCCATTGGAAAATAAGGCCTTCCTGCAGAGGCTACACATGGCAGCCACTGTTCCCTCTAAGCTGAGTTAGTGTGAGCTACCTCACAGTTTTTTTAGCCTCCGGCTCACACATTTTTGTCTTAGCTCAGGAAGGATGGCTCCAGAGCAAACTGATTTATGCAGCAGCCAAACCGCCTGCTCACAGTTTTAATGCCAGTAGCTCACAAAGTTGAATTTTTGTTCACAAGACTCCACAGCTTAGAGGGAACATTGGCAGCTCTCTTTGGCTGCCTCAGACTAGGCCTCCTCTCTTCTAATATTTTTACAGCGCGCTTAATAAGCAACCATTTAAGTCATCTTGTTCTTCAGCCTCACATCAAGCCAGTGCCGTTATTCCCATTCTACAGTTCAAGGAACTGAGGTTGCCAGAGCATTCCTTTTGCATGAGCAAGAATACGAATCCATCTCCATGTCTAGTCCTCATAAACATTGGGCCCCTCAGCTGTATGGATATACTTCCTTTTACTGAAGACTCATTACATCGAGGTGCCCTTTATTCTTAAAAAGTTACCAGAATTTACAGGGTACGAGTTTGAAACTCCTGTCATCTGACTTAAAACCTCATACCCTGAAAATTCTGTTGGTCTCGAAGGTGCTACTGGACTCAAATTTAATATTTAATCATAGTTACTCTTTCTAATTTTGTTTTCCTCTGAGTCACGTTCTAGCTGATATCACAGGACTAGAGTGGACAAGCTCAGCAAAATATCAGATATCAGACGTAAAAGCAAAATACCCAATGAGCAGCTCAATTTTTGTGACCATGGACAGCCCTGAAAGGTGAGAAGTAGCATCTGCTATTACCAAGCAGTATTTTTAGGTCTGATATATCTGATAATTGTGCTGGACAAACCTGAGGATTTAATAGGATATTTTCCTCATTTCATGGATTCCTCCCCTCACTAACTCGATCCACTTCCATGAATCACTGGCTCCCCCTACTGGCTTGAACAAGCATAACAAGCAGCTTCCTGCAGTTAAGTAGAAAGTTAGGTGTCCGAAGAAGTGAGCAGTGGCTCAGGAAAGCTCCTACCCTGCCACAAATTTTGTCAAGTCTTTAAGGCACTACTGTTTTGTACTGCTACAGTTAAGTAAGTATCCTTCCTGAGACCTTGCAGACCAACAGGCTTTATCAAAGCACACACTCTCAGGAGCTGTGGCCGACAAAAGTTTAATTGAGCACATTCAAACTTTGGCGGGCTAGACAGTTCTGTCTTTAAGGTGCTCTGTCTTTTCAATTTTTTTGCTGCATCAGCCTAATAGGGCTCCCTAGTTGAAAATGTGTTAAAAGACTGCAAAGGGTTTATTGGGGGGGGAGGAACTATGTACATTGGGGCTGCCAACTCTGTTGGAAAATTCCTGGAGATTTGGGGGTGGGGATCTCAGTAGGGCATCATGCCATCGAGTACACCCTCCAAAGTAGCCATTTCCTGAGGGAGATCAGTTGTAATACCAGGCCCCACCTGGCAGCCAATGCTCCCTATAAGCTGTGGAGTCCTGTGAGCAAAAATTCTGCTTTGTGGGCTGCTGGCATTAAAGCTACGAGTGAGCAATTTGGCTCCTGCATAAGTTAGTTTGCTCTGGAGCCATTCTTCCTGGGCTAAGACAAAAATATGTGAGCCGGAGGCTAAAAAACTGAGCTAGCTCACACTAGCTCAGCTTAGAGGGAACACTGCCTGGCAGTCAAGTTATATTACATTTTAACTACATGTTGATCTCTTGACTTTTCCTCTTCAAATTGCACTCATATCCCTCCTTCCCGTATGAAAGACTGTGTGTTTCATTCTACTGTTTTCGCATAGCAAAGGATTGCAGTTAAATGTGTGATTAAAGGACAGACTTATTTAAATATGTGCACTTATTTTAACGTGCTGCCCTACTTCCAAAGTCCACCCCCCACCCCCAACAAAAGAGAAACAGTACTTTGGTGCGGTAATTTAGCAATAAAGGAAGCAAATGTTTCACTTCAGATTTCGACTTTATTCATTGAAATGTGCTTTTTAAAAAATGTTTGCCTGGCATTAAGAGACGTCCACCTTTGAAAACCCGGGGAAGGGGGAAACAACTTTCTCATCTAGCAAAATGGTAACATGGGGAAATAAAAAAATAATTTGCATTAAAATAGACAGCTTTAGATCAGTAGGCAAAAGGTGCAGATCAGCTTTAATTTCCAGAAACAGGACCAAAAGGAATTATTGGGGGGGGGGAGGTTTCCACGTACTCAAGAAGAATACTCTCGATTAGAATGCATCGGAGGAACTGAGCTCGGACACTCCAAATCCTGCGCTGAAATAGATGGTGGTGGATTTCGTCTAATCCCCTTTCCTAGCAAGTTACACAGATTACTGTTCTCTCTTTGTGGTATGTGCAAGAACACGTTTACACAGGATTCAGACTGCCAACTACTTACATACATGCAATAAAAATCCAGATTCTAGACTCCACCCCCACCCCCCCAAGACTGGAATTCATCAACCCGTTCTAGAGCATGTGCACACAGGGCTTTGAGGAGGTGTCAGAACTCCTGTCTTGCCTTCGTTCGGACATGCGCCACATTGACAGAAAACTCTTTACCACAACCGGATACCTCCTTGAAATGATAAAAGTTCCTGTCTTGGGGGGGGGGGGGGGGGGGGGGAGTCTACTGTGCAGCTTGCTATGGGATTCATGTAATAGTTCCTCTCTGAATTCAGAAACGAAACAGCAGTTCTCCTGGGATGCTCAGCATTACAGATGGATCAGAATCAGATGGAGTCCCCAACAATCAGCAGACAGCCACGTCGGGCTACAGGAGAACAGTTGTAACATTCAAGTCCACGAGCAGCTTAGAGACCAACAAGAATTTCAGGGCGTAAAGCTTTGCAGAGCCAAAGCTCCCTTCTTCAGACCTTCTGACAAAGGAAACTGACTCTTGAAAGCGTATGCTCTGCAACCATCTTTTTTTGTTTCTAAGGTGCTACTGAACTCAATTTGACGTGTCCCCAAAATCAGTGACTGTGGGGATCCTCCAGTCATTTCATCCTTAAAGCCAGCTGTCCCAGCAAGCAGCTCAGAGCCAAAATTAAGTGGCAGCCAACCTGGATTGTTTCACCCCCACCAGCAGGAACTCATTAGCATCACATTAGTGCGCAATATTGCACATCACTTAATTGTACAAAGGACAAGGCAATTGAACGTATGAGCTGACTAAATGCATTCCTCTCAAGGTGATGCAATGTGACATAACGTTTATCTGTGGCAGGCCATTTATGCACCAGTCACATAGTGAGTACACGTGTGCAAAGCAGACCTGCCTTCTGCCAGGATACGCATGTTTCCACGTATGTGCCTCGCATGCAATTTCCCTTCTCACTCTGAAGATGTCATGGAGAAACTGGATTCCCAGCCACTCTCCCCTCCCTACACTGACCAGGCCAAAGGCTGGTTGTGCCTTCAGATCATTTTTATAGTGGTAAAAAGGTCACAGTGGGGTAGGAGGGCAGAGGAATCATTCCAGTCAAACCGTGTTTCTGCCAGTCCTGACAAAGACCCTCAGTTTACATTGACACACATTCTCTCTCTCTCTCTCTCTCTCTCTCTTCATTAGGGGCATTTCCACAAAGGTTATTTGATCTGGGTTTGACACTCTTGGGGAAGCGGGTTTCTTTCTTTCTTGTGCAGAGCACCATGGCACATTCATGCTCTTCCTGGGGTTTCCCCAGCTTTCCCCCAAACATGCCCTGTGGCAAAGTTTTGGGAAAGATCACAGTAGAGTCTGGAATGGCTGCCATATAGGAGGGAACATTTCCCCCACAGCGGTTGTTTTCCTCCACCCACCACAGGAAGCCATTTAAATTTTTTAAAATCAGCAGCTGAATATTGTTATACCAATAGAATGCTATAGCAGTATGTGCAACACATTCAAACGACAACAAAAAAGTCAGTCTATAGCCTCTTTTGTTGTAGAGATATAAGGGTAAAGGCATATTTCCATTAAAAAAAAGGCTACAGCAAGGGCACACTGGCCAGTTTGGTGTAGTGGTTAACAGCGCGGACCGGGTTGGATTCCCCACTCCTCCACATGCAGCTGCTGGTGTGACCTTGGGTCAATCACAAGTTCTTTCAGAGCTATTATCTCAACGGCAGTTCTCAAAAGAGCTCTCTCAGCCCCACCTACCTCACAGGGTGTCTGTTGTGGGGAGAGGAAGGGAAGGAGATTGTAAGCTGCTCTGAGACTCCTTTGGGTCGTGAACAGCAGGGTATAAATCCAATCTCTTCTTCTTCATCATCATGACTTCTGATGGCCTCCCGCCTACCTGGATAATGCCAGCCCCTGCAAGGGGGAGGTGGCACCCACCAGGCCCTTGCTGGGCCCAACTGGTGGACCTCCTGATGGCAGCTGGGTTTTGGCCACTGTGTGAAGGAGTGTTGGACTGGATGGGCCATTGGCCTGATCCAACATGGCTTCTCTTATGTTCTTATGAGGGGAAGCCAGTGCCTCCGAAGCCCACACGCGTCCCTCACACAGCAAGAGATCAGGCGATGCCCAACTAACTCTAGAAGGGCAAGAGGCAGGTGGTGCCGCCATACTTTCACACAACTTGGCTGGTGGTGGGGAAGGCAGCACCCATCCAAGATGGGCAGGCAGGCTGCCCCCTCCCTCCGCGGGACGAGGGGGACAGGCTGGGCTGGCGGCTGGGCAGGCACACACAAAGCTGCCCTCTACGGAATCTGGCCTTTGGTCCCTCCAAGTCAGGACTGCCTACTCAGACTGGCAGCTGCTCTCCGAGGTCTCAGGCAGAGATCTTTCGCATCACCTGGTCCTTTTAACTGGAGATGTTGGGGATTGAACACAGGACCTTCTGCATGCCAAACAGATGCTCTACCACTGAGCCACGGCAGTCATGGGGGGGGGGAGTTCCACCGCTAGGGGACTACCCGAAACTGTGAGGAACCCTGCCCTGTGCAAGCCCCCGGGGCAAAAGCACTGTGCCAGCAGCCGCAGCAGCAACAGGGGAAACAACACGTGGCTGCATGGTAAGCTCCCGGTACACATCACTGATCACTCTCCCTCCCTCCCCTTCTTCAACTTTATTTTGCTCCTAGAAGGCACGATGACAGAAAGCGGTGACGTTAGCAGAAATGAAGAGCTGGGATCTCTCTCACTCCATCATCCCCCCAAAGTCTAACCTGTTTGGGCGGGACCTTCGGGACTCGGCGTCAAGTCAGGCAAGGCAATTGTGGAGCCGAATCAGATGACATTGTATGCCTTTGCTAATGATGCCTGTGGAAGACCGGGCAGGCAGCAGGCCTGGACAGGCAGTCATGGAGCCAGGGACAGCAAAATCCTTGGCCATTCAAGGAATCCGAGATGGTGTGTTATGGGGGAGGGGGCAGAGATGAGGACAGATCCGATAAGTGGGGACGGGAACCCAGGGAGGGGTAAGGCCTGTCGTGGCCAGAGAAGAGATTGGATTTATACCCCACCCTTCACTACCCGAAGGAGTCCCTTCCCCTCCCCACAACAGACACCCTGTGACCTAGGTGGGGCTGAGAGAGCTCTTTTGAGAAGTGCCCTTGAGAGAACAGCTCTGAGAGAACTTGTGACTGACCCAAGGTCACACCAGCAGCTGCATATGAAGGAGTGGGGAATCCAACCCGGTTCTCCCAGATTAGAGTCCACCACTCTTAATCACTACACTAAACTGGCTCTCAAGTCAAGAGTTAAGTCAAGAGGGCAACCGTGAGCCAGCCAGGGAGAACAATGTCGTTGGACACCAATGTGGAAGGAGCAGCATGAAGAGAAGCCAGGCTACTGGAGTTCCGATAAACATTCATTCGAATTCTGAGCTTAAAAGGGGGAGGGGCTAGATTTGAGTCCAACAGCACCTTAGAGACCAACAAGGATTCTGGGGTATGAGCTTTGGAGAGCCAAAGGGAGCCTTGAGTCTCGAAAGCTTCTGCCCCGGAAACCTTGTTGGTCTCTGAGGTGCTGCTGGACTTGAAACTAGCTCCTCTACTGCCGGCCAACACAGCTACCCTACTGAAACTATCTTAAAGGGGAAGCCTTAAAAGGGAAGACCAGTCACCAGGAAGGGTGATTTGAAGCAGACTAAAGGCGGCAGATCCACCTGCACTCACCCAACAAAACCAAATAGTAGCCGGACTAAAGGCGGCAGATCCACCTGCAGTGACAGCGCACTCACCCAACAAAACCAAATAGTAGCATGATTTAGTCCAGGCAAAAAGAAGCTGCTTTGAGGAACCTCTTTGGCAAGAAGACGAAGAAGAGGAGGAGGAGTAGTAGTTTGGCCCTTTGGCAAGAAGACGAAGAGGAGTAGTAGTAGTAGTTTGGATTTATACCCCGCCCTTCACTACCTGAAGGAGTCTCGGAGCAGCTTACAATCTCCTTTCCCTTCCCCTCCCCTCAACAGACACCCTGTGGGGTAGGGGGGGCTGAGAGAACATAAGAACATAAGAGACGCCAATGTTGGATCAGGCCAAAGGCCCATCCAGTCCAACACTCTGTGTCACACAGTGGCCAGAAATACCAGGTGCCATCAGGAGGTCCAGCAGTGGGGCCAGGACATTAGAAGCCCCCCCCACTGTTGACCCCCCCCCCCAAGCACCAAGAAGACAGAGCATCACTTGCCCCAGAGCCCCTATCTATACCTTGTGGCTAATAGCCACTGATGGACCTCTGCTCCATATGCTTATCTAATTCCCTTTTGAAGCCATCCATGCTTGTAGCACCCACCACTTCCTGTGGCAGTGAATTCCATGTGTTAATCACTCTCATTTGATGACTGCCGGTGAAAGAACAACTCTGAGAGAATTTATGACTGACCCAAGGTCACACCAGCAGCTGCATGTGAAGGAGGAGTGGGGGAATCAAACCCGGTTCTCCCAGATTAGAGTCCGCGCTCCTAACCACTACACCGAACTGGCTCTCAAAGGCTGGAAGTCTGGAAACAGCTGGAAGTCTGGTGAGAATCGCGCCCCGAGCTATTTAGTGACTTGTGTTTGAATGCATGTCACAGAATCTGTCTGTGCTGCTGTGGTCATGCCGATTTCACGAGGCAGGCATAAATGGATGCTACGCTAACAGGAGTGCAGACAAGGTGCAGCCTTTTCCTCGGGAGGCCGACTTTTTAGAGAGATGTAACCCATCCCCTTGAACGCGTGCACTCTCTTCTTCACGTGCCATCAATTCTTGTATTGGGCTTCTTGCTGAGATATGTGCAGGAGGAGGAATCTTCCTGGCCAGCCGGGGCTCCCAGAGGCCACAGCCAGGCAGTTGACGGCATGCTGAGCAGCGGGAGGAAAGAGCCGCGGAGCAGTTGGGCTGAATGAGGCTGATGGAATCACAGGGGGGTGGGTGGGATTCAAACAGACGTGTGCTCACTCCGCAGGAATCAAAGGAGACAGGAAACATGTAAGGCAAGACACTTTCGGGGCGGGGGAGAAAGCGGCTCAAAATGTGGCTGGTGAGCACAGCTGGTCAGAAATGGGGGGTAGTAGTGCAGTAGCCGCGAGTTCGGGTCCTGCCCCGGTCACTGCCATGCTCTGCACTGGGAGCAGCCACAGTTCTGGTTTGTTTGCAGAAGGGACCGGTCCCCCCCCCCCCAGCAGGACCTTGGACAGCAGACAAGACAACAGACCTCGGAGAGAGCAGGCAATTCCGGTCTGGGTTGCGGTATCAGCCGTTTCGTCTCTCTCTCGTTCCTTCTGCAAGAGCAGCAAAGACGTTAAGGATGGATCGCCGGCTGAGTCACTGAGTCCGGACTGGAATGCAGCTTGAGGGTCAGGCAAGAGGGCGGAGTCCTCGGTTTCTTCCTGGTCGGCCACCAGTGGCCCTTGCAGAACACCAGACGTCCCTCCTGGGGCCAGTCTCCTGCTCCGCGCATCGTGGGAGCCCAGAATTTAGGGACTCCCCTTTTACTTAGCATTTCTTTTCAAGCCCACTGATTTAGCCCGCAATTTGCCGAAATGCCAAATTCTCAGAGCCGAAGGCAGCTTCGACAACAAGCGCCCCCGCCCATGCATCACAACACACCTTTTCCCTGAAGTCTCACAGAGCTGAACAGGTTACCAGGAAAGCAACCAACACTTGCCACCAGGGGGCGATAACAGCAGCAGCAGCAGCTCCCCTGCTAGGAGTTTCAGGCAGTGTCGAACCCACCACTTTCCCAGGAACTTCTCGGGGCGCTTCCACCCGGCACCGATACTTTTCCCCGAGCCGGTTGGTGACCACCAGCGTGGCCTCCCGCGAGCAGCAGTCTGAGGTGTAGCTGACCGACTCTGCCGGCCCGTCAGCTTGGTGGGGGACCACGGCACCTCCCTCCGCCTGCACGGAGCGAACACCGGCTTCGTCCCAGATCCGCAAAGTGGCTGTCCAATGGCCTGCGTGGCACTGGAGCGGAGAAGGACCGCAGGAACCCCTGACCCAGGAGGCGTTGCAGAACGGCAACGAAAAGTTGCGTACCTGAGGGAAAGCAGCGACGAGAACTGTGTCATTATAAGACGTTCTCAAAGCAGAAAGGGGGTCGCAGGCAATGCTCCCTCTAAGCTGTGGAGTCTTGTGAGCAAAAATTCTACTTTGTGAGCCACTGGCATTAAAGTTGTGAGCAAGCGATTTGGCTGCTGCATAAATTAGTTTGCTCTGGAGCCCTCCTTCCTGAGCTGGGGGAAAAATGTGTGAGTTGGAGGCTAAAAAACTGTGAGCTAGCTCACACTAACTCAGCTTAGAGGGAACACTGGTCGCAGGTAACCCCAGGGGGGTCCAAAGTAGAGGGTTGCCAACCTCCAGGTGGTTACAGTACAGAGAGATCCACAGAAACAAGACACAATCAGAAATCCAAAACTGTGAAGTTCTAACGATGACAAACTTCCATATTAATAAAATAGCTTATTTAGTATACGCATCATGCATGTGTCTCCACAATACGACCCATAATCCATTCTCAACTCACAATATCAATAGTCCATCCTCAAATTCTCAAATACCTTCCCTAAGGACATAGGACGGTTTACCATGGCACAAGCACTCTCATCTGCTGAAGGACGTCTACAAGCACTTTCATTCATCATATATTTGATAATCTGAGAATGGACTATTGATATTGTGATTTGAGAAGGGAGTATTGATATTATCGTGGTGACGTATCCATGATATTTACGATAAATAAGCAATTTATTAATTTTGAAGCTTGTCATTGTTAGAACTTCACGGCTTTGGGTTTCTGGTTGCCAATCTCCAGGTGGTGGCTGGAGATCACCTGGGATTACAACTGATCTCCAGGCGACAGAGATCCGTTCCCCTGGAGAAAATGGCCCCTTTGGAAGCAGTGTCCCCTCTAAGCTGAGTGAGTGTGAGCTAGCTCACAGTTTTTTAGCCTCCGGCTCACATGTTTTTGTCTCAGCTCAGGGAGGAGGGCTCCAGAGCAAACTAATTTAGGCAGCAGCCAAATCGCTTGCCCAGCACTTTTAATGCCAGTAGCTCACAAAGTAGAATTTTTGCTCACAAGACTCCCCAGCTTAGAGGGAGCATTGTTTGGAAGGTGGACTCCATGGCACTGTACCCCACTGAATGCCCCCCTCCTCAAACCCCGTCTTCCCCAGGCTCCATCCCCAAATCTCCCAAGCCAGAGCTCACAACACTAAAGCCAAAGCCAAAAGTCATCTCACACCTTTTATGAGGCCCAACTCAAGTGACACTGAACTCTTGAGCTGTCCAGAACTCTCCATCAGGTTGGGGTTTAAGAGGAAAAATATCCCAGGTCGTGATGTTTAGCCTTTTGCCTTGTAAGTGTCGCTTGCTCAGCGTCCCACACAGGATGCTTACCAGGCAGGGACCCTAAGATTCTGGGCTGAGACGTCTGACCTTCTCCCCCTGCCCATTTGTTTTTCTCAAACATCCAGCTGGATGAAAAGTTTTGGAGAACTCAGAAGGTTGCGCGCCTTGGAGGGCACACAGGGCTGGGCTTGGGAACCGGGCTGGAAACTCGTCCACAAAAGATCATTTAATGTCAGTAAAGAACCCTTTCGCAATCTGTCCGAGCGGTGCTTGCTTCTAACAACTCATCCCCCGTGCTCCTCTACCCCAGGGCCCCCCAATGTGGAGCCCAACAAACACCTTTGCTGGTGCCCCCAAGTGATTTCAGAAAGTGGGCGGGTTCACAGGTGGAGCATTTGCACAGTAGGGTTTCTGATTGGCTGGGCAGATGAAAAGGCATCCTGTTAAACAGAGCTTCTGCCTACTCCATGGCACTGTACCCCACTGAATGCTCCCCCCTCCTCAAATGCTCCCCCCTCCCCGTCTTCCCCAGGCTCCATCCCCAAATCTCCCAAGCCAGAGCTCACAACACTAAAGCCAAAGCCAAAAGTCATCTCACACCTTTAATGAGGCCCAACTTAAGTGACACTGAACTCTTGAGCTGTCCAGAACTCTCCATCAGGTTGGGGTTTAAGAGGAAAAATATCCCAGGTCGTGATGTTTAGCCTTTTGCCTTGTAAGTGTCGCTTGCTCAGCGTCCCACACAGGATGCTTACCAGGCAGGGACCCTAAGATTCTGGGCTGAGACGTCTGACCTTCTCCCCCTGCCCATTTGTTTTTCTCAAACATCCAGCTGGATGAAAAGTTTTGGAGAACCCAGAAGGCTGCGCGCCTTGGAGGGCAGACAGGGCTGGGCTAGGGAACAGGGCTGGAAACTCACGGGCTAGACCAGATCGGAGGAGACCGTCCACAAAAGATCATTTAATGTCCGTAAAGAACCCTTTCACAATCTGTCCGAGCGGTGCTTGCTTCTAATAACTCATCCCCCGTGCTCCTCTACCCCAGGGGCCCCCAATGTGGAGCCCAACGAACACCTTTGCTGGTGCCCCCAAGTGATTTCAGAAAGTGGGCGGGTTCACAGGTGGAGCATTTGCACAGTAGGGTTTCTGATTGGCTGGGCAGATGAAAAGGCATCCTGTTAAACAGAGCTTCTGCCTGTAATGTGGAGGAGTTACTATCAAAGTTATACATAACTTCACTCCCTGACATTTTGAAGTTGGCTCCACCTTGGCTGGCAGCCATTTTTTTGCGGTTGTGCCCATCACCCTGTGTCAGAACCCCAAAGGTGCCCACAGGCTCAAAAGGGCTGGAGACCCCTGCTCCACCCCAAGACTTACTGGAGGGGGTGGCATCACCAGCAAGTGGATATGGGCAAACGTAGGATCCCCCGCTGGGTGCAGAGAACCGGCTTGCAGGGTGATGGTGATCACCGAGCCAGGAACAGCGGCGCCCGGTACCTGAAGAGTGATCTGCCCTGTCTCAGTTTCGTTAAGGCCTAACCGTAGCCTGTGGAGAACAGGAAAGGAGATTAGAGATGGCAATATGGATGGACAGTGACAATTCATAGACTGTGTGCTCAGGTTGGGTCTGGGATCCCCATCAGGCGTGAGCAATGCTCCCTCTAAGCTGTGGAGTCCTGTGAGGAAAAATTCTACTTTGTGAGCTACTGGCATTAAAGTTGGGAGTGAGTGATTGGGAAGGAGAGGGGTTTAAGCCACCCAGATCCTCTTCTTTCCCAGGACTGGCTTCCCGTTGGCTCCCTCTCTTAGGCCCTCTTTTCCGCCTTGGCTGGGCACCCTGCCTTCCCTTTTATGGGATTCCCGGGCCCTTCCCCCTGCTCCACCTGGGAGGTTATAAAAGGAAAGGGAAGCCTTCCCTGCCTCCCTGCCCTGCTCCTTCCCCTGGCTGCTCAGGGCTGCCACTTAGCCTCTCCCTCTAAGCTCCCTCTAAGCTGTTGAGTCCTGTGAGGAAAAATTCTCTTCCCATCCTGTGAGGAAAAATTCTCTTCCCATCCTGTGAGGAAAAATTCTCTTCCCATCCTGGCCTTCCCCATGCCCGGACTTGACCTGGCCTTCTGACCGTGCCCCTCCCTCCCTGGCTCCCCACTGCCCCCTGCTCCCAGCCTTCCTCGTATGAGTGACTGAGGCGCAGGCCCGTAGCAACCACGGGCCCCACGGGGCCTGGCCCCCGAGTGGTTTTTATGGGCCATACTAAATTATTATTATCATATGCCATGATAATAATACAGGCAGGAGATCCTAAGATTGTCTAGCAGGGAGAAGTTCTGGCTCTTTATCATTGTGCACCACTAAATTGGCGAGCTTGACCTGTTTTTCAGGCAAGAGATGTTTCAGAGGTGGTCTGCCATCTCCTGCCTCTGTGTCACAACCCTGGCACTACTTGGAGGTCGTCCATCCAAATACTAGCCAAGGCCAACCCTGCTTAGCTTTCGAGAGCTGATGAGATCAGTCCAGCCTGGGCTATCCAGGTCGTAGAATCATAGAGTTGGAAGGGATCTCTAGGGTCATCTAGTCCAACCCCCTGAACAATGCAAGAACTTCACAAATACCTCCCCCTCAGACACCCCCAGTGACCCCTGCTCCATGCCCAGAAGATGGGGGAAAACCCACTCCAGGAGCCCTGGCCAAATTGGCCTGGAGAAAATTGCTCTCTGACCCCAAAGTGGTGATCAGCATTTCCCTGGGCGTGTAAGAAAGGGCCACTCGAACTCAGCACTGAGGCAGCCCTTCCTGCCCTCCCTCTCATGATCTGCCCAAGTTCACAGAATCTGCATTGCTGTCAGATGGTCATCTCGCACCTCTGTTTGAAAACCTCCAAAAGAGGAGAGCCCCCCCCCCCACCTCCCGAGGAAGCCTGTAACCGCTCTAACTGTCAGGTGGTTCTTCCTGATGTTTAGCCTTTTGAAACTCTTTTCAGGGCACACATCTGACTGTTACTCAGGGCGGGGACTCCAGAACCAACCTCTGCATTCCTTAGCATGTGAATCGGCTGAGAGATCAGATCAACTCCTAATACAGAAACTGGCTTCTTCCAATGCAGACTTATTCCCCGGAATTACCTGGAGCTGGAGATGTTAACCGGGAGCTGGGGAACACTGCTCGCCTTCAGACCGTACTGCTTGAGTGAACCCGGATTTGTCAGCTTCCAGGTGACGGAAACCGGCTTCCCTGGGAACACAGGAGTGTCTCTGCTCAGCTAGAACAAACCAGGGGGCAGGTTATAGAACTTGGGCTGGAGCCAGAGCTCTCAAAGCATGAGGGGAGAGCAGGGGCTAGGCCAGGGGTCCCCGGCGGGGGCTCGTGGGCACCGTGGTGCCTACCAACACCTTTCCCAGGGCCAGCCTAGTGTTTTTAGATTAGAATGTGGGCAGGGCCAGGTGGGGCTTTTGCCCAGCAAGGATTCTGATTGGCCATTGGAGATCTGACTGGCTTTGGCAGCAGCTGCCACCAGAACACAAGGATCTTCACTGTGTGACTGAAGGTAAGCTCTGGTGGCCATTTTGTGGCTGATTCTTCTGCCTCCTGTGGCAGCCATTTTGTGGCAGCCCCCATTCAGACTGTGTCAGGATTCCAAAGTTGCCCCCAGGCTCAAAAAGGTTGGGAATCCCTGGCTATGTGTTCATACATTGAAGGGGAGTAGTGTGCAGATTTTAATGTATGATGCAGGGAGAGGATCTGAGCCTTCCCCCAATGTCAGGAGAACACAGAAGTGTTATAGAAGTGTGAGGAGAAATAAAAACTGATATATATTGTTTAAATGGTTTAATTCAGGGCTATTTTGGGGCAGGAAGGCACAGGAACGGAGTACCGTCTGGCTCCCAAGTTGGCCACACCCAGCAGGAACTCATTAGCATAATAGGCCACACCCAACAGCAGAAACTCATTAGGATTGGCTACATTAGGGGTGTGTGGCCTAACATGCAAAGGAGTTCCTGCTACAAAAAAAGCCCTGGGTTTTGACAACAAACAAGGTAAACAGAATAAGAAGCAAAAGGTGGGTGTGGCTGGATGACCACACTTCTGGTAACACGGGGATATGGCCTAATATGCTAATGAGCTGTGCTGTCATGGGTGTGGCCTAATATGCTAATGAGTTCCTGCTGTTGGGCATGGCCTATTATGCCAATGAGTTCCTGCTGGGCTTTTTCTACAAAAAAAAGCCCTGGTTTAATTATTATTATTACTATTTTGGTGTAAGGCCTCCGTGCAAATTGTGATCTGCCCTGGGCTCTTGCGGGGAGAGCAGAATGTAAATGTGAAAAATAAATAAATAAAAAGAATGAATCTTAGAACTATCAGGATGAAGAAAAGTCAAGAAGAGATAACAGAACAATCAAGCAAAATGAGACTTTCCTTGCCTTTAAAGAAGGGGGGTGGTACTGATTATTTCAGGTCACTTAAGCCCCACTGGGAGGGAGGGAAGCACATTTAATGGTTTCGCAGAGAAAGCACAGGTAGGGGAGAGGTTTGACTCCCCACATGCCTCTCCCCCGTGATGTGCTTTTAAATTCACACATCACACCCCTATGTCACTTAGTTCTGGCATGAACGTATAGCACCCTCATGTGTAGTTTGGCAAGGAGGTGGCCTCGTGTGCAATGGGGACTTGGGTTTTATTTCACTGGCAGGCCCCCTGCCCCCCAAAGGCTCATGGCGGCATGCAGACGGTTTGATTTGTACTGATCAGGAGTCAAGCGCCACAGAGCCAAACTCCTAAAATTCCACACAGGGCTGAAGCCCCACAGCACACAGGGAAGGGGAAATTAACTGAACGCCATTCCCTTCCTCTGAATCCAGCAGCCCAGAGGCTCACCCTGCCATTCCCCCCCCTTACCTCCAGCAGGGATCCCACCACGGTGGCCACCTGGGGAGCCGCTCTCTCCACCTTCCGCCCCTCGCTGTCTACACCGCGCAGGATTACTGTGAAGCTGCCGTTGGCCAACAGGGACGGAGGCAGCTTGGCCACGAACAGATCCGTCTTGTTGGCGTCTCTCTGCAAATGCATCTCCCCGAGGCTGCCTGTCTTCCCGGCCAAGTTCACGGCCTCCAGCTGAACCGAGCCGGACTCTGGTTGGCTCAAGCCCGTTGCCGTAACAACCAAGTATACCGGAACCCCTGTTTAAAATGAAGGTGGAAAGCTCGTTGGGTCCTGCTCCCACTCCCCAAAATACCAAGTGTGTGTGTGTTCTAGGGAGGTGCAATCTCTGTGGCTCTGATTACATGGGGGAAGGAGGAGAAGAAGAGTGGGTTTTTATACCCCAGTTTGGTGTCGTGGTTAGGAGCGTGGACTCTAATCTGGGAGAACCGGGTTTGATTACCCACTCCTCCTCATGCAGCTGCTGGGGTGACCTTGGGTCAGTCACAAGTTCCTTCAGAGCTGTTCTCTCAAGGGCAGCTCTCAAGCGAGCTCTCTCAGCCCCACCTACCTCACAGGGTGTCTGTTGTGAGGAGGGGAAGGGGCTATAAGCCGCTCTGAGACTCCTTTGGGTAGTGAATGGCGGGATATAAATCCAATCTCTTCTCTTCTTCTCTCTCTTCACTACCCAAAGGAGTCTCAAAGCAGCTTACAACTGCCTTCCTTTCCTCTCCCAACAAAAGATGCCCTGTGAGGTAGGTAGGGCTAATGGCATTGCATGTGGAAACTGGAAGCCAAGGCGATAGTTCTGTATCCCTCTGAGTGAGGCAGCTTCACAATAGTCAAATACTGCAATAAAGATCAAGGCGCTACAAATACAACACTGCCTGCACAAAGGCCCAGCACAGCTACTGAAGCCCAATCCCCTAAAGGTGAAAGATCCCATCCCGTACCTTCTATGGGGCTGCTGTCCATTTTCAGAAGCCCAGGGTGTCGTCCATCCACTGGAACGGCAAAGTAATGCAGGAAGTCAAGGGTGCTCTGACCTGTGAGCAAACGAGGAGAGATCTGGAACTCTGACAGGAGAGGCTCCTTCCATTTCCAACCAGGGGGCTCAAAAGGGAAGTCTGGCATCCAATAAGCCACTCTGTCCACTAGAAATCACTGGCCCTGGAGGACTGAGCAGCACATGGAATCATTCCAATGCAGAAGCTATCAGAAGATATAGGGTTGCCAACTTTCAGGTGGGGCTGGAGGTCTCCCAGAATTAGAACTGATCTCCAGACTACAGAGATCAGTACCCCCCCCCCGTAAACGGCAGCATTGGAGAGCTGGTCATGTCCCTCCCCGCCCCAAACTTTACCTCCCCCAGGCTGCACACCTAAATATCCAGGAATTTCCCAATCTAGAGTAGGAAACTCTACACAGGTAGTATCCTTGAACTGAAGATCCCAAGTACAAGCACAGAATATGAGCTCTGTAACGATTTCATCTTTAACTCTGTGTGTGTGTCTTTAAAAGTTTGGATGCATGGCTGTATGAAAGTCTAGAGTAGTGGAAACAAGCAAGTGGTGTGATTGGTGAGTGACAGAGGGGGAGGGGTTTTGGAAATGATTCTGTATGGATGAGCAAATATGTCAGTCAAGAGTTACTGTTAAGACAGTTAGTGAGATGACAGTTGTTAAGTTAAGCTATGTATGAGCTGAAGGGGAGTTAAGCCCCAAGCTATGTATGAGAGACTAGAAAAAGCTTCCCTGTGTTGAAACAGTTATAAGCTGAAGTTGAATGTATAAGAAACAGTAAACTTATATGGCCTAAGGAAAATATTGTTACAAAGTGACCTGCCCAGATCCCTGTCAGTAAGAGGGAAAAGTGTGGGCTACACCAAGCAGTTGTTCAGTATTTAAGCCTTCCTGGTTACAATGAGTTAATCTTTTATTTGTGAATTACTTCAATAAATCCTCTTTTATTCAAATATACCCACTCTGAAAGAAATACTTCCCAGAACCACATAGTACCTCGAACGCCTAAAACCCTCGACAAACCTACCCAGAAATAGAGAAAGCATAAAGGTTTGGAAATCCTTTTAAAATTTCCTGGTGGCAGCCGGATATATAGAGTAAAACAAAACAGAAGGAACATTTTAAAGTAAACCCAGACCTCCCCAGTTAAGGGGTCGTCACAAGCTCAATCACAGGTCCAATGGGAGTCTGACTCCTAGACAACCGATGCAAGAGCCCTCAAAATTCATCATATGGAAGACAAGGAGAGGTGGATGGAGCCAAGGCTGTCCCCTCAGCACAGGCTTAACGGATGGCAATGGGCAGCTGAAGCTTTTCATGGCACTGCGGCAGGGCTTTTTTTCTGAGGGAACGCGCCGGAACGGAGTTCCGGAACCTCTTCGACAAAATTCTTTTAAAGATGTTCAAAAGTTCATGAGTTTTCAGTATACAGATTGAAAACTTCATCTCCCTCTTGAGAGTTCCGGCACCTCCCCCCCCCCAAAAAAGCCCTGTATTGAGGTAAAATACCATCACCTGGCACTTAACATGTAATTATACCTCCATCAAAGGGGTGGGGGCATTTCTTTTCCAGCCTGCCGGGCACCCCAGCTGTAGAGGAGACACTCAGTTTTAAGACTCTGCTCACCCTGGATGTGTACGGAGTAGTTGCCTGTGGGATGAAGCGTCAGGGTCCATTCTCCAGGGAGGACAGGGGACAAAAGTAACACTCTGTAGATGCCTCCGATGGACTGGATCTCGGCTAAGGGACCACGAACCAGTGTAGACCTCTGGGCCGAACCTGCCGGGAAAGGCCAAACAAGGGCTGGTTGAATCATTTGGCTAACTATACGAGGATCCAGCCAAAGCTGCCACCTTTCCAGTTTTTAGTGAGAGGCTCTTAATCCAGCAAGTTTACTTGTCATCTTCTTCCTGAGGAAAAGCTTCTTGCAGTCCTTGGAAGGGTTTGACAATCACCACTTCCCTATAAAAAACTGTGGGCAGTCTGATCTGTGCATTAGCGTGTACGAGGTATTTATTGTACTTTAGTTCATTTATACCCCTGCCTCTCTCCCCAGTGGGGACCCAAAGCAGTTTACAGGCTTCTCCTTTCCTCCATGTTATCCTCACAACAACCTTGTGAGGTAGGCGAGGCTGACAGAATGTGAGTAGCCCAAGGTCACCCAGCAAGGTTCCCATGGTATCCAATCCCCCCTGTGCTCTTCTTATCTGTCCTACTGGTGGTCATCACATTCACATTCCACAAAGAACGAGGTTTGCCAACCTCCAGGTGGGAACATACAGAAGTCAAGCTATGTGAAAAGGCCCTAATAAAGATACTGTATAAAGATAATGATGGTCTCTGCATATAATTTATATGAAAAATACAAGTGCAAAAAATTACAAAAATACAATAGCGCTGATATAGTCTAATGACATTTAGAACACACAGAAATGAAGTCCAAGAACATAAATAAGAAGAGATTGGATTTATACCCCGCCCTTCACTTGGAGTCTCAGAGCGGCTTACAAACTCCTTTCCCTCCCCTCCCCACAACAGACACCCTGTGAGGTGGGTGCCAGAAGAACAATGGTTCTAAGTGTCATTAGACTATATCAGCACTATTCTATTTTTGTAATTTTTTTGCACTTGTGTTTCCCATAAAAATTACAAGCAGAGACCATAATTATCTTGATACAGTATCTTTATTAGCGTTTTTTCACGTGGCTTGACTTCTATACGTTCTCATACCTTTTCAGCTGTGTATCTTTTTGGTGAGCCTCCAGTTGGGGCCTACAGATCTCCCATACTTAAAACTGATCTGATCTCCCAACAATGGAGACAAGTCCAACGAGAGGAAACAACCGCTCTGGAAGGTGGACTCTATGGCCTTATACTCCAGTCATGTCCTTCCTCTCCCCAAACCCCACCCTCCCCAAAGTCAGCAACCCCTAGGGTTGCCAAGTTCTTTTTCCTCCGCGGCGGGGGGCTCCTGGACGGCGTCTTGAGCGCGCGCCACATGCACATCAGCCGGAGGTGACGTGATGACGCCAGGCATGCTGGGGGCGGGGCCACAGTCATCTGAGGGGGAAACAGAGTTTTCCCCTCAGATGGCTGTGCAGCCCTAGCAACCCCACAAAGAACTGACCCCAGCCTCTTATGAAAGAAGTCATAAATATATTGTTTACATATATTATACAATTTGGACCTAGAGGGTGTAAATGCAACTCCCCCAGCAGCCATCTTACAAAACCCACTTGCTGGTCCTTCCTCCCACACTCCACCAGGTGATAAACAGCCAAAATGCTAACCCTTTATTAAGTATAAACTCATTTTATATACTCTGTACTACCCACAAGAATAAAAATATTGGGGAAACCCTCAGGCCGATGCATTTGAAGAAGCTGAGAGGAGTGATGGAGTAACTGTATTAAACCTGTAGGATCCCGGATGGTGAAGGCCCAAATGGCACCTTGGATAGTCATGACCACTTTGTCAACCAGGCTGTCAATCCAAAACGGGTGAACCTCCTGTTTTGCTGCTTGCCTTCTTGTCCTCTTGGGGGAGTCCTCCAGGCTGAAGATGGCTCCCTTCTGGTGGCTGAAGAGGGTCACCTGGCAAGACAACCCCCCCCCAGTCAATATGAATCAGTGTATTTATTAGAATATTTACATTCAGAAATAAATACGCAAGTCAACTTTCAATACTAAAATAACCTTACAATATTTGGGGATGGGCCATGGCTCAGCAGTAGAGCACTGGCTTTGCATGCCAAAGTTGCTAGATTCAGTCCCTGGTATCTAGGGTTGCTAGATCCCTCATGGCAACCGATGGGGGATGGAGTGCGATTTACCAGGAGGAAGAGGAAGGCCCAGGACATGTTGCCAGTGTTACATCAGTGTTACACAAAGAAAGTTACATCATCACGCTGCAATGCTCTAGTGTTTGGGCAAAAATACTACAGTAAAAATGGCTTCTACCATAGAGTTTTTGTCCAAATATCAGAGTGCCGCCCCAGACATCACTGGCAGGATGACATCACTTCCTGTGCGACGCCTGGCCCTTCCTCTTTCTCCTGGTAAGTCCCCCTGCCAGCCAATTAATTGGAGGCTGGGGGGCAGGGCCAGGCAGCGCCTCCATCAGGGGGTCTGGCAACCCTACTGGTATCTCTAGTTAAAAGGATCAAGTAGCAGATGATACAAAAGGTCTGCCAGAGAGACTAGACAGGACTGTGGGAGCTTGGACATGGAGGGGTGTTGGCATCACATGCATATCACTCCCGCGGAGAGGCTGAAGTCATGTTATGTCAATCTAGGAATTGGCAGAAACTCCATGGTAAAATTACAGAGTTTCCAGTGAATCCTTGAGCTATGTGATGTTAATTCTAGGTTTCCCCGGAAGTGGTTATGCTGTGTTGCAATGCCAGCAGGTGTTTGTTTGGTTTTTTTAAATTTTCTCCCGGTGCCACTCATGGCAGGCAATAAGCATTTCTGTTGGGAGGCCTGGTAACCCCTAGACGATACAGACCTTGATACACCAGTTGACTTAGTTCCAAGGCAGCCTCATGTTTGTTCAAAACTCATACAAAACAGTTGAAATAGATATCCACCATTAAAGATATAACAGCTAAAGATTTAACTTTTTTAATGTCCCTGGAATTATTTTTAAAAAGTTTTCCTCTGATGCCAGACATTTAGAGCAGGAGCTACTCCAGTGTAAGGGAGAGCAAGTTCTGAAGAGCTGAGAAAGCCTTCATGCAAGTTCCCATCAGTCAGATTTCTGTGACAGGAAGTTCCCACAAAAATGTTTCCTCCGCCAACTTCCATGCACAAGCTGATCTATATGGGCTGAAGTGGTCTAGAAGATACATTGGCTCTAAGCTGTGTGAGGCCTTAAAAGAGACACACCAGCCCTTTGTGTTGGGCCCAAAAGCACAGTGGCAGCTAATACCACAGGTACGAGACTGGAGTGATGACCTCACTGCAGCCAGTCCTGGAGGCAATTTGGCCACCACATTCTGAATTGTAGGATTCATAGTGAATTGCAGCACACGCACAAAGAAGCACCTTATAATATGGTTTTTATAGGTATATTTTATAGGATATTTTCAAATTCAAAGTATTCTTTTCTCCTTTTTTACCGAAGATATGCTGGATTCGCCGATGACTTCAGCCACCCGTCGTATGTTCTCGTTGTTCGTAAATAGTATCTGACCACCCGAGCTGTGAGCTAGGTCTATGTAGAGGTTGAATCGGTCTGGGGCGAGCGTTTCCCGTTTCACCCGGGTCCTAGAGGGATCTTCTGTGATTAGGAAGGTGACCTGAGGTGAGTAAGAGAAAAGAACATTACGTCCTCTTTTGGGAGCTTGTACTCTAAAAGTAAAATCTTGAGAGGTTTTGCACCAGGTTGTGACAGAGAGAAAGCTTTGGCATCAATTAGAAACCAGACAAGTGTCTGAAACTCAAGTCTCGCCAAATGGGAAATCCTGAGCCCACCTTGCATTTTTGCTCCTGGATGAGGGCTTCCACACTGTTCTTGAGGTGAGCATCTTTAGCTGACGCATCGGTAAAGACAAAGAGCTCGGAGTATGGAGGCGAGTTCTGGAGGGCAAGCTGGAAACAAGGACAAAGATCTGTTAGATGCAGAACTGGCCCCGACCACCACTGGCAGCCAAAGGAACAGGCAAGAGCAGCTTGTCTCTGGGTGCTCTGGGGGCCTGAGAGCCTCCTGCATTTCCCAGGTTGAAACAAGCCTCATACATTTCTGCACTGAATTATTGCATCTCCCGTCTCATAATTTCCACCAGCTTTACTGATTTTTCAACTTATAAAGGAAGGCCACAAGGCTAATGACTGGAAGGGTAATTCCTTGCAGCAAAGAGTGTTACCACTGACAGAAAGACATAAATAAAAACAAACACCAATCTTTTTTTCCTCTTTGCAGTGGTCTAAATATCGACATTTGTCCAATTAATGCTGAGCTAATATGACTATGTGGATAACGGGAGTAATAGAAGAGGTACTGTTTCCCTTTGACCTTGCCCCTTTATTTAGTCCTTCTAACATAGGTTGAGGAAGGTGGGGTTTGTTTTGTTTTTTAAAAAGATTGTTATGCCTTTTTTAAAATAGCAGAAATCTCATTGATGACAGAGACATAATGATAAATCAAGAGCATCAATTTTGGCAGGAGTGGATCCATCTTCCCATACATATTAGTGCAACATACTGGATTATTGTACATTCAGCAGACGGTGTTCTTGAAGAAGGTTTCTGGATCAAAACGGATCAAACTTTATGGGAAATCCGTAGAGTACTGAGCACTGCTCAGATATTTCTGCACTGAATTACTGATAGCTCGATGATCCGATATTGTAGAGGATATACATAATCCTATATTATGATCCTATATTAGATAGGATATGTAACTGATAGTGAGCTACTTCTTGCTTCAATCCGCTTTTCAGTGGACTTGGGCATTTGTCTCATTTCACTTTACTGGCACCCGACATCTACTGCCCAAGGAGGCCACTTGACTATATTACGTTTATTTATTTATTTAACATATCCCACCCTCCCCTGCAAGCGGGCTCAGGGTGGGTTACAACACAGATATAAACATTAAAACAACTTCTTAGAACCATAACAATAAAAATCCTGAGTAAAAGACAGATGGTAGGCCAGCAATAATCGATCGTGCAGCTTGTGCTGAAGATCAGGCGGGCCCAAATATGACAAACAGTTCCATTACAATTGACGGTGACGACTCCTGTCTGCACCATAAGGTGATTTGAGGGCAGTTTGGGCAGGAGGGGCCTAAATGAATGGACACCTGCCAGTTAGCCGAAAGCCTGGCGGAACAGCTCCGTTTTACAGGTCCTACGGAACTGTAATAAATCCCGCAGGACCCTGATCTCAGTTGGGAGCAGGGCTATTTTTGGGCAGGAACGCACAGGAATGGAGTTCCGGCTGGCTCCTGAGTTGGCCACACCCAGCAGGAACTCATTAGCATAACAGGCCACACCCAACAGCAGAAACTCATTCGGATTGGCTACATTAGAGATGTGTGGCCTAACATGCAAAGGAGTTCCTGCTACAAAAAAAGGCCCTGGGTTTTGACAACAAACAAGGTAAACAGAATAAGGAGCAAAAGGTGGGTGTGGCTGGATGACCACACTTCTGGTAACATGGGGGTGCGGCCTAATATGCTAATGAACTGTGCTGTCAGGGGTGTGGCCTAATATGCTAATGAGTTTCTGCAGTTGGGTGTGATTTATTATGCTAATAAGTTCCTGCTGGGCTTTTTCTACAAAAAAAAACCCCTGGTTGGGAGCATGTTCCACCAGGCTTATATGAAGCTGCCTTCTACTGAGTCAGACCTCTGGTCTATCCAGGTGAGTCCCCTCTGCTCTGACAGGCAGCAGCTCTCCAGGGTCTCAGGCGGAGGTCTTCCACATCAACTGCTGCCTGAGCCTTTTGCCTAGAAATGCCAGGAATTGAACTTAGGAACTTCTCCATGCCCAGCAGATGCCCCACCAGTGAGCCTCCCTATCCTATGCTATGACCCGCTCTTGTCCTCATGGAGGCTGTCTCCTCATTGGCCTGTCAGCTTTGCACATGAAGTGAACTTCGGATGTGGGTCAGCGTTGTCTCTAGGAACGCCTTTTTTCATTTCCCTTGACTCCTAAACCAGCTTCTTTTTAAAAAAAAACCTGCAGACCTAACCACACTGATCCATGCTACTGTAACCTCCAGATTGGACTACTGTAAATTGCTCTATGCAGGACTGCCTCTGAATATGCCTCAGAAGCTTCTATTGGTGCAGAATGCAGCACGGAGACCTTCTGACTGCAGTGGAAAAGAGCAAGAGTCCAGGAGCACCTTGAAGAGTAACAAAACGTGGCAGGGTAGGAGCTTTCATGATTCACTGCTCACTTCTTCAGATACAAGCTAGAATTAGGAATCACAACATTCAAAAAACAGTGGGGGAACATTTTAACCTTCCAGTACATACAGTTGCTGACCTAAAAGTAGCAGTTCTCTTACAAAGGAATTTCAAAGGGAGATTAGAAAGAGAGACCACTGAATTGCAACTGATAATAAAGCTCAAGACAATGTATCTTCCTGGACTGAATTGAGACCTAGGTTTCGTGTCTCATTACTAATGCTGATTCCTCCACGCCTACCACCTCTCTGCATATCTCACCTAAATCCAATCATGCCTGCCATTGTCATTCACCTGCTATTGTCATTTGCCTGCTAATGTCATTCAGCATCTGAAATCACTTCATTTTCCAATAAATCGGACAGATGGATTCCCATTCTAGCTGTATCTGAAGAAGTGAGCAGTGACTCACAAAAGCTCCTACCCTGCCACATATTCTGTTAGTCTTTAAGGTGCTACTGGACCCTTGCTCTTTTCTGCTGCTACAGACAGACTAACACGGCTACCCATCTTGGTCTTTCCGACTGCAGTTTGGAACACTCAACACCGGTGCTGGCTGGGTCAACTGCATCGGTTGCCTATTTGCTTATGGTCCCAATTCAGAGTACTGGTTATCACCTTTAAAGCCCTTCATAAGAGCGCTAATCCACATTAAGCCTCAGCGAGAAAGGCAGGCTATAAATACAGTAAATGAATGCATAAAATACCTCTCAAATTGCATCTCCCAATACGCTCCCATGCACCAGCTGCATTCCTCAGACAGCCTTCTGGGGCTGCCCTCACCTAGGGGGCCTGTAAGACGGAGCTCTTCCACCAGGCTTTCAATTAGGAGCCGCCCCCACCATTACCATCAATGAGCCTGGCCCTGGGTTTTAACATCTGGCCCGTTACATCAAGCGACTCGGAACGACACTGAGCTGGAATCTAGTTGTCGGAGACATCTTAATACGCCATCGTAAGCAACGAACTGTAGAACTGAATAGCACCTTATGTTTTTATGTTTTAACTTATTATGAAATGATGTATATTGTTTTATCAGTTTTATTGGCAATTGGGCCACTGCTGTAAGCCGCCCTGAGCCCGTTCGCGGGGAGGGCGGGGTACAAATTGAACCAACAACAACAATAACAGGATGGTCTGTTTAGCAGCAGTTGGGTCCCGGCTATTCTCACTGGCAGGCCCCTTCCTATGGAATGATGGCCTACCAGAGTGAGGATAGTGGGGGCCTTCATTTGCCACATTCAAGAAGGGATGTTCTCCTGTTCCGGGGGCATTTGGGAGAGAAGTCATTCTTTTGGCTGTGTGTTTACCTGTGCACATTGGGCATCACCTGCATTCATTGGCTTTTAACTTGCTGCATGCTTGCAATATTTAGTCTCTGTACCTTAGGCTGTTTTGATAGCTGCCTTGAGCTTGCAAAGATAAGGCGGGGTAGTGTGAGCTAGCTCACAGTTTTTTAGCCTCTGGCTCACACATTTTTGTCTTAGCTCAGGAAGGATGGCTCCAGAGCAAACTGATTTATACAGCAGCCAAATCACTCGCTCACAACTTTAATGCCAGCAGCTCACAAAGTAGAATTTTTGCTCACAGGACTCCACAGCTTAGAGGGAGCATTGGTAAGGGGTCCGTACTGGTCCTACCTCGAGTGCAGAAAGGCACATCTCTGGCTCATCTTTGCCGCCCAAAGGGTGGATGGTGTCGAGCAATTCCCAGAACTTTTCTGGGTCACTGGTCTTAAGCATCGGGCCAAAATCTGGAAGCGACAAGAGGGAGACAGTGATCAGAATCAATCCACCCACAGCATGATCATCACTCACAAAGTTGTAGCTGAAAGTCAGCACTGACTCAATCGGAAGGCTTTTGCGCATTCTCCTTTTCCTCGCTTGTGTGTTCCTGTTGCTTCAGGGTTCCCCCCCCATTCCTCACCTGTTTTTCTCCATCTAGTGGTCGATTCGATATTACAACGCATTATGTCCAGCATAAAAACCTGAAGTTTAAATCTGCAGGGAGATACGCCGGGCATAACTCGGTATAATATAGAATTGGCCACTAGAGGGAGCAAAACACATGAGGAGCAGGGGGAAAACCCACCAAAGCAACAGGAACACACAAGCAAGGAAAAGGAGAATATGGAAAAGCCCTGAAGCACATAACGTTTGTACTGCTGTCACGAGCTCCAGCTCTGGCAATTGACCTCAGTGCATTCACACAAGCAAGCTGCTGCTTTATGCTGCAGTCATCCAGTGACAAAGAGGTATGTAGGAACCAGCCCCCAGAGAGGGAAATGTGAACGAAAGAGGAAGGGATCTTCTCCAGACACCAGGACAGCAGCTGACCAAAGAAGACACTATGTACATTTTCTTCAATGTGTTGAAAAATGTAATAATAGGTGAATGAGACAAACACAGATGTTTGGATGCATGTGGACCATTCAGGTACAGTCAGTGGAAGTGCCATAACTGGCTGTCAGGAAACCGTAGCAAGCCCAGGTTTGCTCCACAGAACTTGTGGAACAGCCTTACAGGGAATAGAAGACTTTCTTGCAGAGCTTTCATGTTTAGCTATCGCTTTGCCTACCCAATTCAAATCCTATCATGGGCCGTGGAGTTCATCAGAACCACTATAGGGCTGGAACCTGACCTGTAGCTATAATGGGGCCATTGGGGGCTCTGCCCCCTTTCTCAAAGGACCGGCCCCCTTCCTTAAAGCCCCCCCTTCTCTGCAAAGAAGCGGTGGGTGGTACACCCCTCTCCCTCCCTCCTGAAAGATTTAGAGGTCCGTCCAGCTGATCAGTGGGCCACTGTCAGACTCCCATCGCACCAACGAAGAACACACTTGTAGAAAAGAGTTCTTTATTTGAAGCAAAAGGTGCATAACAGAATCACTGTTCAGAATGAGGGGGGACTCAAATGGTAAAGCATATTATAGCTCATTCAAACTACTGAGGCCCAATTGCGGGGGTTCCCGCGCGCGCCTTTGGGCTTGAGAACTAACGTTCCTAAGCAGCTCATGTTATCTTATTCTCACGGCGTTTCATGAGAACTTCCTTGCACTAACAAGCACTTGCAACCACCTGTGGCCTTGGGAGATATAAGTGTTTCGGCGAGCTACACAGACATGCGCATCTACGATTCTACAGTTAAAAGCGAAAGCACCAAAACGCATACAGAAATACAAAACAAAACATTGGCAGCTTGCTGACGGCCACATGCTTCCCACTGATCAGCTGAAGGGTCCTTTAAATCTTGCAGGAGGCAAAGGAGAGGGGCACACGCCGCCACCCCCCCCCCCATTA
>NW_015169784.1:48664-50203 GCF_001447785.1 Gekko japonicus | reverse complement strand
CATTTCCCAGGTTGAAACAAGCCTCATACATTTCTGCACTGAATTATTGCATCTCCCGTCTCATAATTTCCACCAGCTTTACTGATTTTTCAGCTTATAAAGGAAGATTACAAGGCTAATGACTGGAAGGGTAATTCCTTGCAGCAGAGTGTTACCACTGACAGAAAGACATAAATAAAAACAAACACCAATCTTTTTTTCCTCTTTGCAGTGGTCTAAATATCGACATTTGTCCAATTAATGCTGAGCTAATATGACTATGTGGATAACGGAAGTAATAGAAGAGGTACTGTTTCCCTTTGACCTTGCCCCTTTATTTAGTCCTTCTAACATAGGTTGAGGAAGGTGGGTTTGTTTTTTTTTTTTAAAAAAAGATTGTTATGCCTTTTTAAAAATAGCAGAAATCTTATTGATGACAGAGACATAATGATAAATCAAGAGCATCAATTTTGGCAGGAGTGGATCCATCTTCCCATACATATTAGTGCAACATACTGGATTATTGTACATTCAGCAGACGATGTTCATGAAGAAGGTTTTTGCATCAAAACGGATCAAACTTTATGGGAAATCCGTAGAGTACTGAGCACTGCTCAGATATTTCTGCACTGAATTACTGATAGCTCGATGATCCGATATTGTAGAGGATATACATAATCCTATATTATGATCCTATATTAGATAGGATATGTAACTGATAGTGAGCTACTTCTTGCTTCAATCCGCTTTTCAGTGGACTTGGGCATTTGTCTCGTTTCACTTTACTGGCACCCGATATCTACTGCCCAAGGAGGCCACTTGACTACATTACGTTTATTTATTTATTTATTTAACATATCCCACCCTCCCCTGCAAGCAGGCTCAGGGTGGGTCACAACACAGCTATAAACATTAAAACAACTTCTTAGAACCATAATAATAAAAATCCTGAGTAAAAGACAGATGGTAGGCCAGCAATAATCAATCGTGCAGCTTGTGCTGAAGATCAGGCGGGCCCAAATATGACACACAGTTCCATTACAATTGACGGTGACGACTCCTGTCTGCACCATAAGGTGATTTGAGGGCAGTTTGGGCAGGAGGGGCCTAAATGAATGGACACCCGCCAGTTAGCCGAAAGCCTGGCGGAACAGCTCCGTTTTACAGGTCCTACGGAACTGTAATAAATCCCGCAGGACCCTGATCTCAGTTGGGAGCAGGGCTATTTTTGGGCAGGAGCGCACAGGAACGGAGTTCCGGCTGGCTCCTGAGTTGGCCACACCCAGCAGGAACTCATTAGCATAATAGGCCACACCCAACAGCAGAAACTCATTAGGATTGGCTACATTAGAGGTGTGTGGCCTAACATGCAAAGAAGTTCCTGCTACAAAAAAAGCCCTGGGTTTTGACCACAAACAAGGTAAACAGAATAAGCAGCAAAAGGTGGGTGTGGCTGGATGACCACACTTCTGGTAACATGGGGGTGCGGCCTAATATGCTAATGAACTGTGCTGTCAGGGGTGTGGCCTAATATGCTAATGAGTTTCTGCAGTTGGGTGT
>NW_015169784.1:40226-47336 GCF_001447785.1 Gekko japonicus | reverse complement strand
TGGTGTGGAGAAAGTCTGTGAAGAATCAGTGGGGCAGAGCAGCTCATGTCATAAGACATCTATAAACACTTCCAGGAATCACCCCAGGAACGGTTTGGTTTCTGCTATTCCCCCTTTGCAAAGTCTCCTCACCTCTGTTTGTGCTTTGTCCCACTTCAGTCCCTGACCAGCGGGCAGGAGCAAGGCTGAACACCCATTCAGCGCTGCTTAGATCTCGTACAAGGTCTGCCACCTGTCTTGGTGGCAAGCCCTCCTATTGCCTGAGCTGCTGCAACCTACGAAATGTTCAGAAACATTCTATCTTCTCATGGGAAACAGTGTGAGAAATAGAATGATGGCCATCACTTTCTCTAGGGAATTGGTTTTAAAAAAGATCCACACTATGGCCCTTTTCACAGTACCATTCTAAACCGGATGTTATTTGTCATTGACCCAATTTCGAGTAAAGCGATACAGGGATGGGGGTTTCATACAGCGAATTTCCTTCCATTAATGAACCGTCTCTGAAGCGCTATGGTAATTTCAAACAGTGCTGCTTTTTCCCCCCATCCTTTTTTGCCGCGCGATGTGAGCATTATAGTGCTAATCCGCAGTATCACTTTAGTGCTATAGCGGCACCATTGAGATGCATTGACTCAATGGAGTCAGTGGAGTTAATGCATCTCAAGGGTGCTACTATAGCACTCACCTTACAACGTTTTTTTTTAAAGTCCGAGGAAGTTCACAAGGCAAAAAACGGGTGGGGGGAAAAGGGGCTTTGTAGGAAGCGCTATGGACATGTTAAACAGCACACCACAGTAATTCAGAAGCACAATAAAGGGGTTGAAAATGGAAGAAAGCAGTTTCCCTCAAAAGTGGCTTAACTACACTTTGCTAACCCAACACAAGCAGATTTATGTGAACAGGTACATAAATTCCGCTAGCAGCCGGTTACCAGAACAGGTCTGTCTGAAATGACAGGAAAAAATCCATCAGCAACCAGTTACTAAACCAGAATACAAAGGCAGTTTGAAAAGGTTCATAGTCTAGGCTGCGTGCTGCTGACAGGAAGCCAACAGTATTGGGCAGATGGTAGAAACTGGATTTGGTGCAGCGAGTGAACACAAAGGAAGCTGAAAGGAGAGTGACAAAATAGTCGGTGGATCCAGAATAGCAGCTTGGAAAGGTAGAGGCCAAGGCAGAGGTTGAGGAAAACAGCGGGAAGGGCGGGCTGGAGCAAAAACTCACACAACTCTTGAGACTAAAAAAAGTTTGTGTTGGGGGAGGGGAGTTGCAAGCAAACTTCATGTTGGCTTTCTGACCAAACTTGGCAGCTTATCTGCTGGGGGCAAGCTGAGGGCTCAACAGCGAAGAGAGGCCAAAACAAAAAGTTGAAGGAAGACACTATTATCTGACCTAATTAATCAAGACCTCGGCTGCAGAGCCTTAATTTAACCTAGCACACACAGAACCGTGATTGAAATATTACGGAACACATTGAGATGATGCTATTAACTTGGAGCAGGGGAAAGTTACGTGTGTGACCCACGTACAGGAGGAGAACAAAGAGACGGGAAGGATTGCAGTGCTGGACACAGTGTAATAGATTGACCCGTTACCTCATGAACTGCTTGCTCCCAATATCCCGCCACAGCATCTCCAGGAAGTGGGTCGAAGCCTCCTGGGCCAACACGGCTGCTTCGCTATGCAGATAGTGGTGAGGCGAGAAGAGGAAGGATGAACTGTCCTTGTTGATACCACCATGTGGATCTCTGTAACGGCTGTCATCAAATGTCCCGCCATGACTGCACTTCCCTGCGAAACAGGGAGATTACACAGGAGTGGGAGAATGGACTCCCACCCCCAATACACTAAAAAAACCAAAGCTATCCACACTTTCCATGTATTTCAGAGTAAGCTCTATATTCATCTCACAGGAAGGGAAAACAGCTAAACAAAAGGACAACTGCATTCAAGCAGCCAGGCCAAAACAAGGGGCACGAACTATGAATTCATGGAGGAAAAAGAGATTGGCCACTGTACATGGTACAATCTCTTATCTCTTCAGAATGTAAGTGGCGTATGACATGACTGAATGCCCCCCCATGTTAAAAAGAATTCCCTGTGTAAAGAAAGCTAGGATGTCAGGGAGAAGGGCTCCTTGACAAGTTAGTTCCCTACATGAAGGGTTTTTAAAAGACAATATTCAAACTAATAACCCCTCAACCAGTGTTCCCTCTAAGCTGAGTTAGTGTGAGCTAGCTCACAGTTTTTTAGCCTCCGGCTCACACATTTTTGCCTCAGCTCAGGCAGGAGGGCTCCAGAGCAGACTCATTGATGCAGGAGCCAAATTGTTTGCTCACAGCTTTAATGCCAGTAGCTCACAAAGTAGAATTTTTGCTCACAGGACTCCACAGCTTAGAGGGAGCATTGCCCTCAACTGTATTGTAAGTGGTTGGTATAGACCCAAGAACGCTGTATCACATACTCTGGGCAGCTCTAGGCTCAAGGATAAGCAAAATTAAACGAGGGGCCTTCAGCTCAGACGCTTGGTCACTGTATGTGTAAACTGAAGCAACAGCAAAACTGCTCAAGTGGAAATTGAGTTACAATACAGCATTAGGCCTCACAGAACAAAACGGAAATCCGCTGAGCAAAAAGAATCGTGCTAAAGATCCATTCCTTCATTAATTATCTAGGACAGGACAGGACAAAGCCCTCCATTTCAATGGGGTTAAGCAGAACTCCTTATAAAGGACACAGTAGCCAATTAGCCAGAATTTGAGAGGCTCCATAAAAAACTGAACTCCGTCCTGCTCACACATGACCAGAAAGAAGGAATGTGAAGTCTTCCGTTTGGTACAGTAGTTAGAGTGTCAAACCAGGATGTGGTGTTTGGGGGGGGGATTTTAGATTTGCTATTTTAACTGAAACGTTTTTAACTATTATTGTAAACTGCTTGGAGTAGGATTGCCAACTTCCAGGCAGTGGCTGGAGATTTCTGGCTATTACAACTGATCTCCAGGCAACAAAGATCAAAAGCTCCTAAGTAAACTCAGCAGTCATGGCATAAGAGGACAAGTTCTTTTGTGGATTAAAAACTGGTTAATTAACAGGAAACAGAGAGTGAGTATAAACAGGCAGCTTTCACAGTAGAAGGTGGTACATAGTGGGGTACCGCGGGGCTCGGTACTGGGGCTGGTGCTTTTTAACATGTTCATTAATGATTTGGAGCTGGGAGTAAGCAGTGAAGCGGCTAACTCTGCGGATGACGGTAAGTTATTCAGGGCGGTGAGAACCAGGGAGGGCTGTCAGGAGCTTTCAGAGGAATCTGTCGAGGCTGGGGGAGTGGGCGTCAATGTGAGAAATGAGGTTCAACGTGGGCAAGCTCAAAGTAATGCACATTGGAGCCAAAAATCTTAACTATAAATAGACGTCGGTATGAGAAAATAATGGGGGACGGGGAAAAGTCACCCCTCTGGATTTCTTAGAGGAAGAGCAAGACAAAACTTTAGAGGCCCAGTCAGAAAGCAAGTTCTGTAAGAAGTACATAGTTGCAAACTGTGGCTTGGGAAATTTCTGGAGATTCTGGAGGTGGAACCTCCAGGGATTGTGGAGGAGGCAGGGGTTGTGGAGAGGAGGCACCTCAGCAGGGTCTAATCCTGTACAGTCCACCCTCCAAAGCAGCCATTTTCTCCAGGGGAACTGATCTCTGTAGTCCGGAGATAAATTATAATTCCACATCTCCAGGCCCCACTTGGACATTGGCAACCCTTGTTTCAGAGGAATCCTGTCCTTCGGCTGATTTATTTGAACAGCTGGATCCTGAGGAGAAAAGGCATTTTGCATACACCCATAGGTAAAAAGGACACTGACTACCATAAGAAAGAAAACACCAGAACATTTGTGTTGATCGCCCTGTTTACAGACAAGCAGTTATGATGAAGAAGACAGAGAAAGTCTCAGTTGTGCAAAATTTGGCTTCGCGGGGGGAGTGCTTCTCTACATTGTGGTAAAACCTTTTTTAATGTATTTATTTATATCCTGCCCTCCCTGCTAAGGCAGGCTCAGGATGGCTTCTTAATTTTTCAGATGAAATGACAGTTGGGCAATACAAATATGAAAAACAAACCTACTTCATGACGAAACCTCCATCTCAAAATCAGAACCATGCCCATTTTGCCCTGACAATTAAAAACATACCTTTTGGTTTCTCTGGCTTGGTGCCATAGTAACCTGTGGTCAAAAGTCCTTTAGTAGCAAGGCTTTCTACAAGGTTTCCTTCACACGTCCAGTAAGGACAGCTGCTGCAAGTTTGGGTGTCAGCTGCAGGTATAGAAGAGATGCAATAAGAGAATGGAGAAGCCAAGGAGTCCTGGATTCAGTTACCAGATTTGGGTAACATACACAAATCAGCACAGGCTTCAGTTTCCCTTCCATCTTCCCCATTTGAACTGATACATTCTTGGGGCCACCTCCACTCCTGGCAAGGTGTTCACAAAATGAACACCTCTTCTTGGTTAAGGTCTTTCCAGCATCCCACCCAAAAAGTGATCCCGGTTGCACACAGAATAAGCAAGGGGTGTTGTCAGACTCCTGCAACAATCGGAACCAACAACTCGCTTCTTCAGAAGGAAAGTTTATTCATCAGTATTGGCAGAACATCTCTTCTTCAGGAACTGTGTTAAGACTAAAGCATACCGCGCGGGGTGAAGGGATATACAGTGTTCAAAGGGTGGGTGGATGATAACCAATGAGGGGAGAAGAGGATCCCACCAGAATGTATTGGTCCCACTTTCCCAGAGAAGGTAGGACGGTGAAGCATTCAAGGCCAAGCACATAAAATATACAGATAAGAGAGCCAGCATCACCAAGACAACCAGGAAACTGAAAGTACATTCTGAGGAGTGAACGATTCCCCCACCATCACCAGCCTCTATGGCAGCTAGCTGACAGGTGTTGCAAATCCCAAGGCAATATCAGCAGAGTTCTGTAAAGAGTGGCGTCAGTCTCATACATCTGGAAATAACTTCCTTTGCCCTGGACAGTAGCACCCTGAAGAATACCAATCTTATGAAAGCTCCTACCCTGCCACAGATTTTGTTAGTCTTTAAATTGCTACTGGACTCTTGCTCTTTTCTACTGCTACAGACAGATGAACACAGCTACCCATCCTGATCTATTTCCTCTGCCCTGGAAAGCTTTGCTTCTAGATCCCACATTAAGGGGCACCAAATTAGACAGAAGGCAATTTCTTCTCCCTGCTTAAAAGGTATATAATAATGTTGCCTTTTATCAGCAAAAATGAAAATGAAAAACAATCAATAAAGTATCTGTTTATTTTGACACAGTTGAATCTGAATGCCAAGTAAAAGTTCTTTCTAGACTTTGCATTTTCTGTCTATTGAATGGAGGTGAACAAAGCCATCCCTGCATTGCCCGCTAGTGAGTGAAAACCACTTTATACACACTTTTAGACTCAAACTTAAGGATGTCTATTTGGATAGTCCCAAGACTACATTAATCCCAGAATTCCTGGTTTGGTTCAGCTCGGGAATATCCAAAATTACCAAAAATTCTCCTGAGGTTCAAGAAGTAATGAAAACCTATCTCCTCAAATTTGGGGAATGTTTCATGCTTGGGGGAGCCAGCAGGAGCAACGGAGGAGGAGGGAGCATGTCTTAGGGTTGCCAGGTCTTACCTGGCTGCTCGGGGGGAGCTCCAGCCTGGGTCCCTGGATCTTCTGGTGTGCGCAGAAAGCATGCACACCACAATGACATCACCTGGAAGTGACATCATCGTACCAGTCACATCATGCAGTGGACCCTGTAGCATTTAGCCCAAAACTCTATGGCCACCATAGAGTGTTTAGCCAAATGCTAGAGCTTCCCCCATATGACGTGCCCAGCACGATGATGTCCCCTCCAGGTGATGTCATTGTGCTGGGCACATAAAGTGTGAGGGGGTTGTTTGGGGCCAGGGCTCCCCACACCATCCAGCTGGCCGGCAGCAGATTAGGGGCCCCGAAAGCAAGGAAACCCCCGCATCCCTCGGTGGGATGGCAACCCTAGCCTGTCTTGGCTGGTACATGATGCACCATCCCTTTAAACTTTAAAAGGCCACTGTTTGCAAAGAGTGGAAGACCTGGCTTCCAAATACTGGATACCAGGTTTCTGGCCCATTGATCATAACGGCACATTAAATTTTAAAGGACAATGCACTGTGGGCCAGCTGAGGTGTGCTTCCTTTCTTTATTTCCTCCCCTCCCTACATCTTCTGCTGGAGGAAGCGCTGCAGGGTGTCTTAATTTTGGTCTTTTAAAGGGCATGATTTTTGAGTGCCAAAATTCTGGAACGTGAAAAGTGTTCCTGGAATGGATTTCTGAACGCGTGTCAAAAGTTCCAAAATTTCAGCACAACAAACTCATACCCTTAACCCCCCTGCAGGGTGTCTTAATTTTGGTCTTTTAAAGGGCATGATTTTTGAGTGCCAAAATTCTGGAACGTGAAAAGTGTTCCTGGAATGGATTTCTGAACGCGTGTCAAAAGTTCCAAAATTTCAGCACAACAAACTCATACCCTTAACCCCCCCCCCATCCTCCAAAACGAAGTTAAAATTTATTTTTTTGAAGCACACATCCTGACTCTCACTCCCATTTAAGCATGTGTAAAGAGCTGCGGTGGCTCAAGTGGTTAAGACACTGAACTGCAGGCTGTGGAAGGTCAGTAGTTCAGCAGTTCAAGACCCGGGTTGCCACATAACCGAGTGAGCTCCCGTCTCTGGTTCCAGCTCCTGCCAACCTAGCAGTTCGCAAGCAAGAAATTGCAAGTAGATAAATAGGTACCACTTTGGTGGGAAGGTAACAGCGTTCCGTGCGCCTTGGTGTTTAGTCATGCCGGCCACATGACCACGGAAACGTCTTTGGACAGCGCTGGCTCTTTGGTTTTGAAACGGAGATGAGCACCGCAACCCTAGAGTCGAACTCGACTGGCTTTCGAGCAAGGGAACCTTTACCTTTACCTTTAAAGTGGCTTTATCAGGGAGTGGTCACTTCTCAGCGGTAGACCAGAACATGATTTTTTGTGTGTGTGGAGGAGACATTAAAGTGTCCTTTGGCACCTTCAAGACTGA
>NW_015169784.1:39828-40166 GCF_001447785.1 Gekko japonicus | reverse complement strand
AGATGAAGGTCTCTGTGTGTGCGTGTGTGTAAAGCGCCATCAAGTCATCAGCTTATGGCAATTGCAGCAAGTGCTTTTCAAGGCAAGTGAGGAGGAGAGGTGGTTTTGCCAGTGCCTTCCTCTGCAGAGTCTTCCATGGAGCTTTCCCTTCCAAGTACCGACCCTGCTTAGCCCCTGAGACCTGACGAGATCAGACTAGATACTGTGCGACCTTCCCTCCCTAAGAGACAAAATCACTCTTTTGGGAAAAGGCTTTAAATTTCGGAGAGAGAAAACAGCACCTTGGTCAACTTTTGATCATTTAATGCGCCACTTAGGATGTGAAACACAACACTGGG
>NW_015169784.1:15693-37379 GCF_001447785.1 Gekko japonicus | reverse complement strand
CGCCCTTCACTAGCCAAAGGTGTCCCAGAGCGGCTTACAAACTCCTTTCCCTTCCCCTCCCCACAACAGAGACCCTGTGAGGTAGGTGGGGCTGAGAGAGCTCTGACAGAAACTGCTCGTTGTTCAAGAACAGCTCTTATCAGAACTACGGCTTGCCCAAGGTCATCCAGCCAGGTGCAAGCGGAGGAGTGGGGAATCAAACCCGGTTCTCCCAGATTAGAGTCAGCGCACTGAACCACTACACCAAACTGGCTCTCTTAGGTAGAGTAGCAACCACAAACAACAGGCCTGGACCTGGATGGCCCAGGCTAATCTGGTCTCATTGCTCCCTCTAAGCTGAGTGAATGTGAGCCAGCTCACAGTTTTTTTAGCCTCCGGCTCACACATTATTATTTTTTTGGTCTCCGCTCAGGAAGGACGGGGCTCCAGAGCAAACTGATCTGCGCAGCAGCCAAACCGCTCGCTCACCACTTGAATGCCAGTAGCTCACAAAGTAGGATTTTTGCTCAAGACTCCGCAGCTTAGAGGGAGCGCTGGTTTCCATTTGACTTGTTCTTTAAAAACAAACAAACAAGGTTCTAGCCCTCATGGTTCTGGAGAGCCACTTGGAAATGTCTGGGAAGTGGAACTCTCAGTTAAAGAGGATTTCCAGCACAGATGCCAATATGCCCAACTGGTATTTTTATTTATTTATTTTACTTGATTTATACCCCGCCTTCCTCTCCAACCTAGCAGTTCGAAAGCAAGAAATTGCAAGTAGATAAATAGGTACCACTTCGGTGGGAAGGTAACAGCGTTCCGTGCGCCTCGGTGTTTAGTCATGCCGGCCACATGACCACAGAAACGTCTTCGGACAGCGCTGGCTCTTCGGCTTTGAAACGGAGATGAGCACTGCAACCTTAGAGTTGGATTTGACTGGCTTTCGAGCAAGGGAACCTTTACCTTTTTTAAGTCCACTGAAGGCAATGAACTGAGAAGGTATAACGCTGCTCAGGATGGAATTGTTAGTCCAAACGGACACGACACAGAGAGAGAAGACCTGTCCTGGGCGTATTCTGATTCACTGAGCGACAGAAGCAGTTCTTGTACATGTTCAAATTTATAAAATAAACCTTGTTTAGAACTTGCGACTCAGTTACTTGATACGGAAGACAGCATTTTGGAACTGACAGGGGGAGGAGGCGAGAACGACTTGGCCCAAGGGTGAAGAAGGTAGGGAGGGATATACTTTTGCCTGGGGGAATGCGCCAGAACAGAAATCCGGAACCACTTCAACAACTATGCCCACGCCTCAGATCTGACCACACTGCACCCCCAAGGGACAGCCAAGATGGCTGACACTTGGATGGCCCCTCAACAACCCTAGCAGCTGCCTATCCTCACCAATCTCTGGCACCAACCATAAGGAGGCTCCTGAATCTTTACTAATTGTGTTGAAGAAGTCCTGCAGTGGTGGCGAACCTATGGCACTCAGAGCCCTCTCTGTGGGCATGGGCGACATCGCCCCAGCCAGGCCCAGACCATCATTAAAGTGTCTAATTCTCTGCCAAATAATTTTAAGTAAATGAAAGCCTTTGGGATTGCTTTCCTTACTTTGTTTGGATCATCTTATGTTAATGTACGAGTTGTTTTTTTTCTAAAGTACAACCTCGGTATTCAGGTTAAATTGCCATGTTGGCACTTTGCGATAAATAAGTGGGTTTTGGGTCACAGTTTGGGCACGCGGTCTCTAAAAGGTTCGCCATTGCTAATGAGTTCCTGTTGGGCGTGGCCAACTCAGGAGCCAGCCGGAACTCCGTTCCTGTGCGTTCCTGCCCAAAAATAGCCCTGGTGGACTCTACATCGTTATACCCTGCCAAGGACCTTCCCATCCCCAAACCCTGCCCTCCCCAGGCTCCACCCCCCAAATTTCCCAACCCAGAGCGGGCAAACCCCACATTCTGCCTCTTCTCCTCCCCACCACCTTGTTCCCCTTAAGCTTTGAACACCCTAAAGTGCTACAAAAGTGCCAAGTACTAAGCAGCAACTGCCAAATCTCCTCTTTCTTAAGCATCAGTTAAGGATACAAGAGGGTCTCTCCTGTTTTGCTAACAGACCCTCTATTAACATTTCCAGCTTTCCAGGATCCCGTTCTTGGTTACCATTTAAGAAGCCCAGGCCCGTTTCCTCTCACCTGGAAGTCCTCCTCTCGGATGCGCTTCCCCTTGGGATGAGGCACCTCCGTGAAAAGCCGCAAGGTGACGCTGAGGATGGCATGCTCGGTCATCATGTTAGGCCACACACCCCTAATGTAGCCAATCCTAATGAGTTTCTGCTGTTGGGTGTGGCCTATTATGCTAATTAGTTCCTGGTGGGCGTGGCCAACTCGGGAGCCAGCCAGAACTCCGTTCCTGTGCGTTCCTGCCCAAAAATAGCCCTGGATACAAGAGGGTCTCTCCTCTTCTGCAAACAGACTCTCTATTAACATTTCCAGCTTTCCAGGATCCCGTTCTTGGTTACCATTTAAGAAGCCCAGGCCCGTTTCCTCTCACCTGGAAGTCCTCCTCTCGGATGCGCTTCCCCTTGGGATGAGGCACCTCCGTGAAAAGCCGCAAGGTGACGCTGAGGATGGCATCCTCGGTCATGTCTTGGTGTGTGACGGAGCCCCAGGCAAAAGTCATGGGGCGGGACCAGAAGTTGGGGAAGAATCCATAGACTCCTTGCAGCGGGAAACGCAACAACATCAAGGTCCACAAGAGGCTCCAGAAGCTGCCCAGGGTATGGCCCATATTGGATACATTTATCTGCACAGGGAACAAAGTGGGAATTGGAACCGGCAGCCACTTACAGTTCAGCAGTGCTGTAGCACAGACGTCTGTCAAAGAGGCTCCGTTCCAAGTTCTTCTGGCACGGGTCTACCTTATCTATGCCCATCAGGCACGCCATGCACCCAAGCGCAGAAAGAACAGTGTGACCAGTGGTATATTCCTGCATTAACCTCGTTGGGGAAAGAACAGATTGCTGGGATACAAGAGGCATATGGTAACTATTCCTGAAACAATCTTGGGCAAGCGCACGCATACACACAGCCCTTTCATCCTAGATCTGACCTGGATAGCCCAGGCTAGCCCGATCCTGTCAGAACTTGGAAGCTAAGCAGGGTCAGACTCGGCTAGAATTTGGAAGGGCGACCTCCAAGGGATACCAGGGCCGTAACACAGAGACAGGCAATGGCAAACCACCTCTGAAAGTCTCCTGCCTTAAAAAAACAGTCTAGTTCGCCACCTAGTAAGGCATAACACTGGCTGCAAGGCAATCTTAGGATCTCCTGGCTATTCTACTCCCAATGTCATACGATAATTATTAATTATTATTACCCTAGATATCTGTGAAGCTACATATGAGAAGGAATCAGGGAGCAGAACACATTGTACTACATCATTGCAGGGGGGAGACGCCATTCTGGAAGGTTCGCTGATAAAAAATACTATCGGCAAAGAAGCAAAAGAAAGGCCCTCTTTGTTTTGCTTTGTCCAACTAGGGTTGCCAGGTGGGTTCTGGAGATCTCCCGGAATTATAACTGATCTCCACATGATACAGATCAGTCCACCTGGAGAAAATGGCTGCTTTGGAGAGCATTATATCCTGATGAGGATCCTCCCCTTCCCGAACCCCACTTTCTCCAGCCTCTACCCCCAAATCTCCAGGAACTGCCCCACCCAGAGTTGGCAACCCTAAATCCAATCCACTCTCTCCTGTTCTAGGAAATTGTTTTTCCTTCCAGGCTTTTTTTTAAAAAAAAAGAATGTTCATCCAGGTCTTTGAAAAAACAAAACAGGTGGGAGCATTAAAAAACATGGCACTCCTCCACCCTGCAGAATGATGCGATGCAGTCCTCTTGACCAACTTCTTCTGCTGCTTGTGTATATCCCATAACATTTCTACGCCACGTGCACATGCCCATGATCTCGACAGGGATAGTGTGTTAGTAATCACTTCGCTGAAGAGTTAACTTTGGAAGCGTTGACTGAGACACTGCAGGATACTTAAAAATAAAATAAAATAAACCTCAGTGCATCTGAGTTGTAGCTATTCTATCAAGATAACTCAGTCCCTTGTGAGATTAAACGTAAGATTACTTTTTTCTCAATTTACGACTCGTTGAGGTGATTATTGGGAATGGGAAGAGAATCAATACACAGGCATTGTGTGTTTATCTATAAGAGCACAAGAACCTAAGAAGAGCCCTGCTGGATCAGACCAGTGGTCCATCTAGTCCAGCATCCTGTCTCACACAGGGGCCAACCAGTTCCTCTGGAGGACCAATAACAGGGCATAGATGCCGAGGCCTTCCCCTGATGTTGTCTTGCAGCACTGGTATTCAAAATTTGACTGCCTCTGAATGTGGAGGTTCCCTTCAGCCACCATGGCCAGTAGCCACTAATGGAACTCTCCTCCATGAGTCCGTCTAACCCCCTTTTCAAGCCGTCTAATCCCTGCGGCTAGCGCTACATTCTCTGGCAGCGAATTCCACATTTTAATCACTTGCTGTGTGAAAAGAATCAATACACAGTAGCAGGGGAGGGGGAAATGAGACGCTGCTCCACATGTCCTTGTGAGTCCCCTACTTGTATAATCTCTGTTTTCTAATATCTGAAGATATTACCTTCCCCACTTTAAAACAACAACAACCACCAGTGACTTGCTGCCTGAAAAAACTCTGTTGAGACAAGGGTTGTAGTGTCTGTCATGGATCTTTTCATCACAGGATCTCCTCTTCAGTGTTAAAGGAGGCAGGCTAGCTATTGAACAGTTGAGGATTCATACAGCCCCGCATAATAATTTGCCTGTCTCTTTCATCGGGTGGTCTCTTTTCTTTCCCTCCCCACAAACCCTGCCCATTGACAGTTGAGCGCTGTCCTTAGCAGTTTCTTAGAACTTGGCTGATGAAGCAGGCAGCTTGGCCCAGAAAGATAACAGCTCCGGCATAAACACACGCCAAGCTGAAAAACTGCCCAGATAAACAGATAGCGTGTGTTGAGGAAAGCATGTGGATCGGGCCTTGCACTGTCTCCTACACAGTGGTGTCCCTGAGAATATGCCCCAGAATGCCCTGCAACTCTGCGTGTGTCAAGTGCCACCAAGTCACAGTCGACTAAGGGCAACCCCATAGGATTTTCAAGGCAAGAGACCAACAGAGGCGGTCTGCCATTGCCTGCCTCTGCCCCTGGACTTCCTTGGTGGTCTCCCATCCAAATACTAACCAGGGCTGACCCTGCTTAGCTTCCAAGATCTGACAAGACCGGGCTTCCCTGGGCCATCCAGGGACAGGGCCCTGAAACTCTAGGGGGGAGTTCTGAGGTAAAGCAGCAGCAGTGGTGGAGTCTGGATTCCTGCAGTGCCTCAGGCATGACTGACAAGGCTTTGAAATGTGCCTCAAAGACTGCAGTCCAGCGACAATCAAGCCAGACTGTTCACTTGTCATTATATTTCCGAACACGTAGTCAGGAGAACATAAGAACTGGCTCGCTGGGTGAGACCCAAGCCTGTCTCATCCAGCATTTGGTTTCCAATGGCAACCCGAGTGATGCCGCTAAGGATTCCCAAGCTCAAAATGATGCTGACGGCTTTCCTCTGTTGGTCTCTCCATTATGCTCAGGCTCAGAGGCCCCCTTCCCTTCAGCGTCCAAATCCCATCAATTAGGCCCTCAGAGAAAGCCGCCAGGCACCTTCCCGCCACATCGGAAACTGGCTCGGCTGACAACTGCTTCCTCAAGGAACCTCTTTGTACTGAACTTTCCCCCAAAAAACATCTAGCCCCAAATGGTGAGGTTCCCACGAACCACTTGGGGAGTCAAATGTTTGGCTTTAAAGTGTAATAAAAACAACAGATTTTCTGCGCTGGGGTATACTGCCATTGTACATGGAGGTTCCATTCAGCAAACAGTTTAATGGACCATCTAATCATTTTTTACAGTCATCTGAACTAACAGCTGTCTTCAGGATCGCACCCTAAGGCATTATGTATTGCAGGAAGAAGTGTTCCTACGCGAGGCAGGTGTGCCACTTGGAGGTCCCCTCCATTCTGAACTTGCTATTAATCAATATCACCAGGTAACCCCAAGTTCGACTAGTACTACACAACTGCAAGATAAAAGCTTCTCTCCATAGAATCTCAACAGACTTTTTATCGATTTCTCCCAGGAAGGTGCTCTGATACAAAACTAGGGAACCATAAGAACATACGACTGCAAGAGAAAAGCTTCACTCCACAGAATTTCAGCACTCTTCTCACCTATGCTCTAAAACAAGACATGGGGACCATAAGAATATAGACTGAGCAGGCTGAGGGATCTACGGTCCTCCCAGACCACCTGCCCATGACGAAATGTTAAACTAGAGTGTAAGTTAAACAGACCGATTGTATAACAGAAAAAGTGACACTGTTTGCTCTTGAAGCGGGAAAACTATGTCAATCTTATCTAAAGACCTACACAGTAAATTGCGGTAGTGATAAAGTTCAAAAGCTGTATTGTGCTTGTTTCTTTTTCTCCTGGTGCTTTGTGGACGACTACGAGTAATGTGTTGGTAGAGCCATTTCTTTACCCTGCAACTAAAACTCTTTGTCAGGACCGAGGCAACAAAATACTTACTTGAGATTAAAAAGGCACACACTTTGTGTACGCCTTGTGCAAGCTACACACATGGCCAAAGTTATAGGAACAAGGGCATTCTTATATACACTAAGCCATACAAGATTAACTTATTTATTTAGGTTGTTTATAATCCACCTTTCTCACAGGGACTCAAGGAGGATTACAAATAGTGAGACAGTACAATCAACAAAATGGGACATTCAATAACCAGTGCTTTAGGATTTTCAGAAAGAACTGAAGTATAGTATAAACACTGACATGACACATTAGTGGTACAAAAATTATATAATAGGAACCTGCTTACAATAAACTATACGTGGCAGTATAGGCCACAGTCTCTAATCATTTATCTGAACCATTTTGTACAGGGTTAACTCTACTACCTATGCAGAAGAGCCAATTATTCCTCACAGCTTTCAACAGTCACACAGAAACAGTAATGCACATATTTCACTGTTTTATTGTGGTCACACACATTGATTGGCCATACAGTACAGAAAATGGTGTTCCTATTTGAGGCAGGATTTCCCAGTGCTCTTCTCCAGATTGATGCCTTGTTCTGAATGCCTTGATGGACGATGCGGAGAGAGTGCCTGGAACTGTGCACTAAAAGCTCTTTTCTAACCACCGTAAGCCCTGGCAACTTTTAGAAATTAAGCTACGTTATGCCCCAGAACAATCTGTGCAAACCCTACCCCTACACTGAGCCTCGCAAGATGAAAGTTTACCCGGGAGCAAGCCCTATATAATTCAGTGGGGCTTATTCATTTAGCATTTATTTATTCATAAATACGCATGCAGAGAAAACAACAAGCTTCACCACAATGGTGAATCTGTCTCACGGGAGTGGACGGACTTGCATGCACGCAATCACGCCAGTTAACGGGGTTGTCAGCACAGCCCCGTGTTTCATGATCAATCAGTAGATTTAGAATTTATTTCTTTATTATATTTATACCCCGCCCATCCTGCAAACAGGCTCAATGCAGCTAACGAGCGGTACAATGTACCCAACTGGCATAACCATAAAAATTTAAAACTCCATAAAATACATACTAATTCATATCACATAACAGAATAACAATTAACAATAAAGTGCTTGAACATAAGAACATAAGAGATGCCAATGTTGGAACAGGCCAAAGGCCCATCCAGTCCAACACTCTGTATCACACAGTGGCCAGAAATACCAGTGCCATCAGGAGGTCCACCAGTGGGGCCAGAACTCCAGAAGCCCTCCCACTGTTGACCCCCCTGTGCTCTACAGATCTAAGTCCACTAATAACAGGTATTTTAGTCACAAGTCTCAAGCACACAAAGCTGAGAAGCAAAGAAAAAGTATATCATGACTAAAATAAGTGCTGAGATTATTACTCTTGTTCGTTATGCATTTATCTTTTTACCAAAATAACTACTAGAACAATACAGGGGGGGCAAAATTTTATATTCTTGCCTGGGGCACAAAAGGCTCCGCTGAGAGGCATCAGTACTAAACACAAAATCCTGCTGTATGTCTCTTGCTGGAGGTTCATAGATTAGAATCTGTGCTTCACCTCTCATCCCCCCCCCCAAAAAAAATCCGCACCGGAATGCCAGCACCCAGGATAAATGCAATTACCCCCAAAAAAGGGGACCAGAGATTGAAATATTTGTCAACATCTGTGAGTCGTGTCATCCTGAAGAGACATCAGATGAACAGGAGCACAGGCATGGGCTACTCCATGCAAGCTGGGCAGGTGCAAAGGCCAGCAGCGGCCTACTGCAACAGTGGAGGATTTCAACAGGTGCCGCTTTCTGGCTCCCGTAAGGCAAACGCTGCACCTGCTACGACTGATTTCCCCCCTTCTGGAGGTGCAGTTTCCCTTTCCCTCTAGCCTCCAAGTCCACCAAGACTTCATGCCCTCTCAGCTAGCAAATGAGACTCCACCTTCCTGAAAACACTGAAAAAGTGGGGGGGGGGGGGGGGCGGCTGCGCTCAAGGAAAAGTGGACGGCCAATGCACCGACGATTTCTCCATCTGGCTGCACCACCAGCTTTTTATGTTATAAAAGGAGGAGAGGAAAAGACAAGCAGAAAGATGGCCAAGAGGAGAAGACACACACACACACACACATACCCAAGTCAAAAATTACCAGGGGGGCGGGTTTCTGTTTTGCAGGTTAGAGTTAAGTATAGACCCCAAGAGCAAAACAAGGTTCAAGGCCACCGCTGTTCAGGTGCAGCTCGCCCGCTTTAGGAAACCCCCGTTGGCAGCCACTCTGCATCCTTATCGCGCCCTCCCTCCCATCTCCGATGCGCCCTAAAAGATGCCCCCCTCACTGGAACCTACCGGGCAGGCGAGATCGCCACAGGAATGAGTCAGGGATCCTTCACCTTGCGCGTCCCGGGGGCGGTGGCGCCTTCCAGAGCCCTTCGCCAGGGGCCCGAACTCTGTTTACTGGCCCCTAAGGCCCCGCCCCTCCGCCCGGGCCCGCGCAGCGCCCCGCTGGCCAGCCCCTATTAATAACCGGGCGGCGGGTCCAAGAGGCGTCCGGGGCCACCGCTGCAGTCACGGCTATAATTATCGCCGCACGTGAAGGGAGGCGCGGCGGAGGAGCCGCTGGAGCCGAGAGAGCGCGGGAGGGCGGGGCACGGAGGGCGCCTGTTGCCAACCCGCCCCTCGGAGTGGCTCCTGCCTGGAGGAATTCAAGAGTCCGGGGTGGTGGTGGTGGTTGCTGTATCTTTCTCTCTCTCTCTCTCACACACACACACACCCACACCCACACACACACACACAGCAGCGACCTGCCGCCTAAGGCACAAAAATAAAGAGAAAACTACACACACCCATCATCTTTGTTTCTTGGCCAGGAAAACTAGCTTCACCTGCTATAACTCTATGAAGATAGGCTGCCCTAATGGCACAGAAGCAAGGCCGATTCCAAAAGAAACAGAAGAAGCTGGCAGTGGCAGTCTTTCCCAGGGAGTACCCTCAGTCTAGTCTAGGGATGCCAGCCTCCAGGTGGGACCTGGGGATCCCTTTGAATGACAGCTCATCTCCAGGCTACAGAGATCAGTTCCCCAGGAGAAAATGGACGCTTTGGAGGGTGGGCTGTGTGGCATTGTGCCCCGCTGAGGCCCCTGTCCTCCCCAGGCTCCATCCCCAAATCTCCAGGAGTTTCCTAACCTGAATCTGACAACCCTGCCCCTTCACCCCCCACGGGCACCGAAGGTACCTGGCAACCCTCACTTCATCCCGTCCTCTGCTCTCCATCCCATGGATTATGGAGTGTCTCACTCTCTTGCTGAGGAGTTCAGGGCCCTTTTTCTCACCCCACCTCAAGAACACAATAGACACTAGTCAGGGTTAGCTGAGGGGTTAGTGGAGGGGAGCCTGGGTCTCAAATCCCCACCTCAGCCACCGAGCATAGTGGATGACCTAAGGCTTGTCATTTTTCTTTCAGCCCGAACTACCTCAGAAGAGGGTTGCGGTGAAGATAAATTGGGGGAGAACAGGTAGAGTTGCCAACTCCGGGTTGGCAAATACCTGGAGATTTTGGGGGTGAAGCCTGAGGAATGTGGGGTTTGGGGAGGGGAGGGACTTCACTGGAATATAGGGCCATAGAGCCCACCTCCCAAAGCAGCCATTGTCTTCAGGTGAGCAGTCTGGTTAACACATTCCAAGGCAGCCATTTTCTTCAGGTGAACTCTGTCTCCTGGAGATCCAGTTGTAATAGGAGACAAACTCCAGCCATCACCTGGAGGTTGGCAGCCTTAGGGACAGGTGAGCCTTGTATGTTCTTAGATACTTTGAATAAGGATGTCATTAAAATGTTTCCGTAAACTTGGCTGTGAGACATGGGTTAGACTCACCACAGGGTAGGAAAATTCAGGTGAGGTAGCCATATTGGTCTGAAGCGGCAGAACAAAGTTTGAGTCCAGTGGAACCTTAAGACCAACCAAGTTTTATTCAAAGTGTGAGCTTTCCTGTCTGAAGAAGTGTGCTTTGCACATGAAAGGTTATGCAGGGTAGGAGCCATGCCTCAACCGCAGAGCTTTTGCTTTGCACACAGAAGGTCCCAAGATCAGCCCCAACACCTCCCGTTCAGCAAGTGTGAAAGACCTTAACCCGAAATCTCAGCCACCCTCTGCCAAATCTGAGTAGACAATACTGACCTTGACAGACCAAAGATCCAACACAGTATAAGGCAAATTCCTATGTGCCATGATGCCACAGGAGAGCGAAATGTTTCTTAGAAGCAGCACATGTGCTTTGCATGTTCCTGGTGTCTCCAGCCACATTTAACATCCAGGATGGTGCAGTAGTCAGAATACTGGACAGGGCCAAACTTGGGTTCACCCCCCACACAAACACACCAGTCATGAAATGCACTTGGTGACCCATTCTCTCTCAGCCTGCCCTACCTCACCGGCATTTTTGCAAAGGTAAAAAAGAAAAACAATTGCAATACACTCCCCTTTTAAACTTTTGGAAGGAGGAAATAATAAAATTGTAATAGACTCAGATACCAGTTCTTCCAACCATAAATTGGAATGTTTTTTTTCCCATAGTTTCCCAGCGGGGGAAAGCTTGGCTTTCATTGACTATCTCAAAACAGGGTAGAGCTCAGTGGTAGAGCATCAGGAGGGGCTGTGGCTCAGTGGTAGAGCATCTGCTTGGCATGCAGAGGGTCCCCGGTTCAATCCCTGGCATCTCCAGTTACGAGAATCTGGTAGCAGGTGATGTGAAAGATGTCTCCACCTCAGACCCTGCAGTGCCGCTACCAGTCTGTGTAAGCAATACTTTGATGGACCCAGTCAGTAGAATGTAGTTTCATGTGTTCAAGACACAGGAGCAAAGAAGCAGTAGGTTGAGGTCAGGAACACCGAGCTCTCTGGAAACAGAATATCATCTTATCTAGGAAGGTACTTTTAAATGCCCCCGCATTATCTCAGCTGTGCATCCGCAGTGTGACTCAACCCACAAGAGAAAAACGGTAGCCCGCTGAGGAGAAAAAAGAGAGAGTCTTCCATATTAAGCTAAGTGGATTCTTGGCACAGAAAGCAGCCCTGAGTCATGGCAGGAGATTGCTGAGTACCTGGACTGAGTTACAGAGGGGGATGGGTCGGGAGCTAGGATTCCTGGGTTCTCCTGGATGGAAAGAGAATGGAAGATCTAGCAGCTAGGACTTCCCAGGTTCCCTAGAAATACAGCTTTAAATTTAGCAGTGAGTTAGAAAACTGGGCGGGGGGTGGGTGGGATATGCAAGAGCTCTGTCTAGGTGCCAGTGATGATTCAGAGTTCTAACTCAGCTGTCCCTTTAATAGCAGCTGGATCCGCAGCAATCAGCAAGTGGAAATGCTTATCTCCCGAGTCCTGCCAGAATTCCTGCCTAACACAGCTACTATTGAAGACACAGCTGCAGAGGAAGGTTGAGAAGTTGGCAGCATTCAAGAGCCTGCGTGGTGCAACGATCAGAGCATCAAGACTAGGAGTGGTAAACTCTGCCATGGAAGCCTCCAAGCCGAAGAGCCAGCGCTGTGCGAAGACTTCACTGAGGCGCAAGGAACGCTGTTACCTTCCCACCGAAGCGGTACCTATTTATCTATTTGCAATTTCTTGCTTTCGAACTGCTAGGTTGGCAGGAGCTGGAGCCAAAGACGGGAGCTCACTCTGTCACACGGCACTCTGGTCTTGAACTGCCAAGCTACCGACCTTCCGGTCTGCAATTCAGCATCTTAACCTCTGAGCCACTGCGGACCCTTTTGGGGTCCATTACTGGGGTATTAAACAAGAACAGAACAAAACAACAGCCAGCAGCCTCAAGGACATCAAACAGTAATCGCAAAAGAATCCAGAACCTTGTTTGAAGTTACAGGCCGGGGTGGGGTGGGTGGGGGGAGTTTTAAAAAAGTCTTTCAGCTATTTAAAGCGCTTTAGTTGACATAGTAGTGAGAAGAGAGGTGATTAACTGCTACCAAGATTTTTGAGGACTAGGAATTCCAAGATGGATAAGCTGATCACATGTCCCCAGTACAGGATGGGGACAGGAGATAACTTTTGGTCAGGATTCAGGAACACAGAACAGTGTGAGGATATATATGGAGCTTTCCATCTTCTTATGGTTGCTTAGCCCACCCAGTGGAAGCAGGGGCAAGGGGGGGGGGAGCCATGTTTTAAAGATTTCACCAGTGGTTCCAGACCCACACAAAGTGTCCTATTCTGTCATGTGAATCATTAGCATTACCATAAGTGCTACATGATACAGAAGAGAAGAGATTGGATTTATACCCCGCCCTTCACTACCCAAAGGAGTCTCATAGTGGCTTGCAATTTCCTTTCCCTTCCCCTCCCCACAACAGACACCCTGTGAGGTAGGTGGAGCTGAGAGAGCTTTTCGAGAACTGCTCCGGGGAGGGGAGAAGAATCTACATGTGAACGTGCTCCTAAGTCCTAGACTGCCTCCTGAGATCTCAACTAGTCCAATATAATTACAGCTTAGGGTGGTGGTGAGCATATCACAATTCTGCAAGAGAGCAAGAAAATCACAGAATTCAGATCCTTGAGAATCTCAATTTTCACTGAAAGCAAAAGGTTCTAGTCCTTATGGCTGGAAAGAGCACATGCCCCATCTGCTGAAATCTAGCTCCCACGAGAGGCGAGGCCAAGGAAAATTCCTTGTAGCTGTAACTACACGTTCACTCCGTGTTTCTCCCCATGACTACCTGAATACAGGCCTTTAGACGTTCACTCCGTGTTTCTCCCCATGACTAGCAGTGGGGGAATGTTATACTAAACAAAGCAAAACAGCTAGGTTTGAGTCCAGGGGAACCAAAATGATTTTGGGGGTATAAGCTTTTGAGAGTCAAAGCTTCCTTTGTCAGATATTTGATGATGGGGAGCTTTGACTCTGAAAAGCTCATACCCCAAAAACATTGTTGGTCTCTGAGGTATCACTGGATTAACATCTAGCTCTTCTACTGCAGATGAACACGGCTACCCTCTGGAATGAAACATGGTAAAATAACTGCAGGACTACAGTCATCGATCCAGAGGAGTTAGCCGTGTTAGTCTGTTGCTGCAAAATAGTAAGAAGCCCAGTAGCACCTTTAAGACTAACACACTTTACAGTAGCATAAGCTTTCGAGAAACACAGCTCTCTGATGAAGGCAGCCACATCTGACGAAGAGAGCTGTGTTTCTTTGAAAGGTTATGCTACTATAAAGTGTGTTAGTCTTAAAGGTGCTGCTGGGCTTTTTATTGTTTTGCAGAACTATGAAAAGAGAAGCTAATTGAATTTACTTCATTTGTAAGAATGCAGAAGCCTGTGTTTTGGGGTTTTTTCTCAGTGCAGAATTTGGAACGTCCGAGTTTTTCTCTCTCCACTCAATGCGGACTCAAAGCAACTTACAAGATTGAAAAAGGGCAACGGGGTGGGGGGTGGGGAAATCCATTCTACAAAAGAAAAATTACATTCAGATGATGAAACAAAATATACCTACCATCAACCAACTAAAAGAGCAGCAGACCCCTTGATGAAAGCAGTGCAACCCCCCCCCCCCAAACAAGAAGAAGAGGAGATTGGATTTATACCCCCGCCCTTCACTACCCAAAGGAGTCTCAGGTTCTCCCAGATTAGAGTCCACACACTTAACCACTACACCAGACAAGGCAGGCAAGCCAGGATTCCCTTGCTTCCACCAGGCTACTCTCCTTTATCTTTCCAGGGGCTTGAGGGGAAGGGCAGAGGAGGGTCAAATCCCCACTCAGGTGTGTCATTCATTGGGTGAACTTGGGCCAGTCGCTTTCTCTTTGCCTAACCTACCTTGCAAGGGTGTTGTGAGGATAAAACAGAGGAGGGGAGAACTGTGTGTGCCCTCCCCAAGTCCTTTAGAGGAAAGACGTGATAAGAATGGGATACATGGATAAGTATCTCACTTGATTTGTCTTCACTTAATTACTCAGAGCTGCGTAGCTTGGCCCTGAATATGCAGAGGTGACTCCACTGAAAAGCACTCCTTGAAGTTAAGCTGCAGTCTTGTATACATGTAAGCCCCCTGTGATGCAGTACACAGACAGTCAATGTGATAACAATGTGATACATGGATAAGAAGCTCACTTGATTTGTCATATGCGGAGGTGACTTCACTGAAAAGCACTCCTTGAAGTTAAGCTGCAGTGTTGTATACATGTAAGCCCCCTGTGATGCAGTACACAGACAGTCAACAGATATGGACGTGAGACCCGTCTCTAGACCCAAAGGATTAGGCATTCCCCTCTGCCCACCTCCCCCCAACCACACAGCAACGATGATTCAGACTTCTAACTCAGCAAAATATTTTAATGTCTCTGCAGAAAATAGAATAAACCAAGAAAACGACTCAACTAAGGAAACAGGCTCTTTCTTTAAGAGGTTCCCTTCCCACCCCACCTCCCAAACTCAGGGTGTTTTAACAACCCCATGAATCCTTCCTTTGGTTTCAGATCATCTTCTTGAAGTTCTCAATGGCTTCTTCTGCCTTCTGCAATTCAGTCTCACTTTGTTTCAACTGGGAAAAGAATAAAATTTGCACTGGTAAGCAGAGCATCTGTAGAAGCAGAAGAAGAGATTGGATTTATACCCCATCCTTCACTCGGAGTCTCAGAGCGGCTTACAAACTCCTTTCCCTTCCCCTCCCAACAGACACCCTGTGAGGTAGGTGGGGCTGAGAGAGCTCTTGACAGAAACTGCTCTTTTTCAAGAACAGCTCTTATCAGAACTATGGCTTGCCCAAGGTCATCCAGCAGCTGCAAGTGGAGGAGTGGGGAATCAAACCCAGTTCTCCCAGATTAGAGTCCACACACTAACCACTACACCAAACGTACTGATCATTAAGTCCCCTACGTATTGGCCATGAGAAGCCCGCTACCAGGCCTGTCAGATAGCCATTACCCGGTCCATGTGACATGGAACTGATTTTGAGATTTAGCAGTGGGGATTGTTACCTTGGCAGCATCTGTCTCCTGGACTTTGGGGGGCACCTTAGCGGTGTAGTCTGGGCTGTCCATGCGCTCCCGTAACCGCAGGATTTGCTTCTGCAACTCGGCCTTTTTGCCTACCAGTTTGGAGACCTCCTTCTCAGCATCGATCAAGCCCTGACAGGGGGGTGGAAAGAGCACAGTGCATTAATGGTAGTGGGGACAACTGTTCTGCCACCAGTGCGACACATGTGTCTCCTCACTCCAAAGAATAAGGGCGTAGTCCTCCCAAATGGATGCTGTAGTGAAGAGTGCATGTTCATGGTCCAGCACAGCTGATATTTAGTTTCCTAGTCCCCCTTGTGTCTGAAGAACAAGACTGTGATCTAAGCCTCTGTACAGATGGTCTCTGCAGAACACTGTGGAAATACAAGCTCCCCAGATGCTGACAGATGATATCATTTATTTATTTAATTTATACCCTGCCCTCTCCGCCGAGGCAGGCTCAGGGCGGTTTACATTAAAATGATTAAAAACAAATTAAAATCCAAAAAACAATGTTAAGATGCTACGCGTAACATTACAAATAAGACGGCGGAACATAGTTTTTTAAAACATTAACCATACAGGTGTCTGGTCAGGATGGTCACAGGCCACTATCCGCCCCCAGTATTGGGTATCATCACGGCACCATAGCCAATGATGACTTCCAGGGCAAGGCTCAGCTCAGTTGAATGCCTGGTGGAAGAGCTCCGTCTTGCAGGTTGTGTGGAACTGTAATAAGTCCCGCATGGCCCTAACATCCTTGGGGAGCTCATTCCCTCCGTCTTGCAGGTCCGCACGGCCCTAACATATTTGGGGAGCTCATTCCACCAGTGCGGAGCCACCACAGAAAAAGCTCTGGCCCTAGTCAGAGCTAGTCTGGCATCTTTAGGGCCGGGGAGATCCAGGAGATGTTGTGTCCCTGAGCACAGTACCCTCTGGGGAACGTGTGGGGAAAGGTGGTCCCACAGCTATGCTAGCCCTGACCTTATAAGGCTTTATAGGTAAGAGCCAGCACCTTGACGTGAATTTGGTGTGCTACAGGCAGCCAGTGCAGTGCTTTCAGGGCAGGCTGGATGTGTTCTCATGTGGAAAGTCCCAGCAGCATCCTGGCTGCTGCATTCTGCACCACCTGCAGCTTACTCGCAATACTATTAGCCATTTTACTATCAGATCCCTGCATGTTATTTGCTGTGGTGTACATAAATATGAGAAATCTGGTTTTTCGGGGAGGGGGGGATGTGACAGGGAGTAATAGCTGACTTTGATGTTTTATTGTTTATACCAGGGGTGGCCAAACTGCAGCTCGGGAGCTCTTTCGCACAGTCTAATTTAATGTTTATAAAAAGCAAATTTGCATATTTCCCCATAAAAACATGTGTACAATATTTGTTCATGTCTTGCGGCTCTTGAACACCTGACATTTCTTCTGTGTGGCTGTTACGTTAAGCAAGTTTAGCCACCCCTGGTTTAGACACTAGTGCCCCTTTACGACGGAACCACGTGGCCTTCCAAGGGAAAGGGAGATGGCAGTTAGCGGACTCCCATGCTAAAGTGATTTTGGTTCTGAGAGAGTTTCAGTTAATGATTGCCGTGTTCTTACGAAATACAAACCAACATTTTCTACGCATTCTGCCCCTTCCCCTGACTGGAGAGAGACCGCAGCATTGCCGGTTGATTTATAATCAGATCAACTGGCATTAGTGCATCTTAATGTCACTTGTCAAAACCTCTCTGTAACCTCGCGGGCTAGAAACACGGGTTTCTCTAGACGTCACACTGTGAGGCAGAATCCAGCTATACACGAATACTGTGGGTAGGCAGAGAGCACACACAGAGCCTCAGTTACAGGACCAGCCTGAGAAAGACAACCTGGCGACAGAGAAAGGAAAGCAGCAAGGCTATGCTGGAACCGCAGGCTCCACCCCCACCCCACCCCACCCCACCTCACCTGGAAGGAACGCCACGATTAGTCGATCTTACTGGTTCTTAGCTACTGGACATGCCACTGCATATGTGCTTTTAGCAGCCCTGTAGCTAGGGATTTGGGGGGAGGGGGCCTTGGGGGGCCCCCACCAGCTAATTAAATCAAAAGCTCCAGAAAAGGGGGGGGGTCATGGCCAGTGGCTGCAGTTCCCCCCCCCCCAGCAAGGGCCGGCCTTCCCTGCGGAGCATCCAGCTCCCTCCCTCCCCAAGGAGCCCCCCAGTGCCTCTTCCCGCTGCGCGCCACGTGGGGCAGCCTGACCTCCACACTCGGCTCCCTCCCAGACCTGGGAGAGGTGAGGCACACGGCAGCTGGGCTGGCCACCGGGGTGCTGCGTGTGGGCTCGGTGCGCCGGAGCACAGCTGGGCATGTCTGGCCTGGGGCAGAGGAGGCGCCTGCCTGCCTCCTTGCCTTGCCTTTACCTGCTGCTGAGGCGGCACAGAGAGCATCTGGTGGCAGGCAGCCCAAGATGGAGGCTTCTCCCGCCACCATTCATGCTTGCTGCCTTCCTGGGCCGCTCCGTCAACCTCACCTCGCCGCTTCTGCCGCCGCTACCTCTGAAATCACCACCCTCGTCTTCTCCACTGACAGGCAAGCAGGGTAAGGGGGCTCAGGGGGGAGGGGGTACTGAGGCTCGGAGCCCATAAAAACCATAAGAACCTAAGAGAAACCAATGTTGGATCAGGCCAATGGCCCATCCAGTCCAACACTCTGCTACACAGTGGCCAGAAATACCAGGTGCCATCAGGAGGTCCAGCAGTGGGGCCAGGACACTAGGAGCCCTCACACTGTTGCCCCCCCAAGCACCAAGAATACAGAGCATCACTTGCCCCAGACTGAGAGTTCCTATCTATATCTTGTGGCTAATAGCCACTGATGGACCTCTGTTCCATATGTTTATCCAGGGGTCATTTTGTAGAAAAAGAGGTGCCAGAGCATTAGCATACATATTAGCATCTCATTAGCATATGCCACGCCCCTTGACATTACTGGAAGTGTGTCAGAAGGGGAAGCAAAAAAGGGGGGGAGACATCTTTAAAAGCCTCCCCTTCCCTTCCCCAGCCGGCCTGCCAAGGCAGGATGGGGGGGGCTTGCCGCCACCACCATTTGTGCCCGCTCCTGGGCTGCCAGAGCGCCACTCGCACCGGCCCCAAATGACCCCTGTGTTTACCTAATTCCCTCTTGAAACCATCCATGCTTGTAGCCGCCACCACCTCCTGTGGCAGTGAATTCCACATGTTAATCACTCTTTGGGTGGAGAAGTACTTCTTTTAATCCATTCTAAACCAACTGCTCAGCAATTTCACTGAGTGCCCCCAAGTATTGTGAGAAAGAGAGAAAAGTACCTCTTTCTCTACCTGCTCTATCCCATGCATAATCTTATAAACCTCGATCATGTCACCCCTCAGCTGTCATTTCTCCAAGCTGAAGAGCCCCAAGCGCTTTAACCTTTCTTCACAGGGAAAGTGTTCCAACCCTTTGATCATTCTAGTTGCCCTTTTCTGCACTTTTTCCAATGCTATAATATTCTTTTTGAGGTGTGGTGACCAGAACTGTACACAGTATTCGAAATGAGGAATACTAGGGGGCTGGGCCCCATGGGCCCCACAGTAGCTATAGGCCTGGCTTTTAGTCACCTTGAGCAGAAGGTGGACAATGCATCTGTCAGAAACAATGCCCACGGCGCAGCCAGGAGGGGGCGCTTGTCCGGGCTTGAGAACCAGCACTTGCTTGGAAGAGGAGAGGGTGCAGATGTACTCAGAGCACTGAGCAACAGTCTCAACGGTGTCCGAGTCCAGGCATTGCAAGTAACCTATGGAGCAGAAGAAAAGAGGAATCGTTAATTTAACTTCAGATGGCTTGAGCTCAGAACCAGGACCATTCAGGCCTACTGAAACACCATTTTGAATTATTCCATCTTTTGCCAGAGTCAGACCCCGGAGTCTGACAAGATTGGGCTTGCCTGGGCTATCGAAGTCAGGGTGTACAGGATTGTTTTAAGGCCTAAGCACCACATCAGCTGTCTTTAGAATCCTGCATAGCTCTTTGTCCGTTTCCCAAACTAGCTGCACATATGTCATGGACTTCACCAAATTCAGTTTTTCATGGTTTAGAAATTACGTAATCTTGGCAGATAGTTTTGAGGGGGGTTTTACTAGCACAAAATACCAGGTACCTAGAGAGTGAATAAAAAAGAACAACTTAAACAAATATGCGTATGCATGTGTGGCAGGGAGGAATATTACTGAGGTAAAACTGCCTGTTAAAAAAATCATATTTATTTTTGCCCAAAATGAATATTTATGGCACAAGGTTGGCGATGCAGTCTGATTTGGAGGCTTTGGGGGAAAACTGGATGTTTCATATTGCATTTGGCTAGTAATCCCTGTACAATTTAAACTTCAAAGAAAAATATTCTTAACAGCTCATTCAAAATCAGTTTTTAAAATCAAAATCTTGCAATTTCTTCTTTTAAAGCATCTCCCTTCCCCCTAATTTGTGCTCTACACATTAAGAACAAAAATATCCTGTTCCTGGAGGGCTAGCTGTATTAGTCTGCTGCAGCAAAATAAAACAGGTTATCTTGCAAACTACAAAATGCTTATGCTGGAATCGAAACTTATTAGTCTTTAAGGTGCCCCGAGGCTCCAGTTTAAGAAAAATCACAGAGCAGTGAGGGAGCGAGACAGAGTATTTGACTCTTGAATCAAGGAAGTTCACTCCCCTCGCCTCCCCTCCCCTCCCCACCCTGCCCCATGAAGCTCATTCGACTGATACCATCAGCGAGCCATTCTCAACCAAGGTCTTCTCACAAAAAGAGGGTTTCCCAAGATTTGTGTACTGAACTGCAGCGGTTTCTCTCTGAGCTCCCCCCGTTTTCCCTTTGTCATCTTTCCGTGGCTTCTTCGTCATTCTGCCACACTCGCTCAATTTGAATCAAATGTGGTTTGAGAAAGCACAGAAACGACGAGGAAAACACAGAAAATGGGGAACAAGGAAGTGAGGAGGTGCAGCAAAATAACTTCTGCAGTTCGGCACCCAAGCCATGAGAAAACCTTCCATGAGGAAATGTCCCTCAGGCATGACATAAAAATTCACTGGAAAAAAATTCAGCTCACACCAACAAATTACTTCCTTCAAGGGCTGATCGGCATTTCAGACTGAGGAGGCTGGATAGCTACATTTTTATTCTCTGCAAAGGTCATTGTTCTCTCTCTCCCATTCTTCTCACACTTTGTACTCACAGTCAGTTTTAGTCTTGGTGAGGTTATAATCGGCTCTGAGGGAACGCACAGCCCTCACAATGCTCAGCATAAATCTGGATAGCTACATTTTTATTCTCTGCAAAGGTCATTGTTCTCTCTCTCCCATTCTTCTCACACTTTGTACTCACAGTCAGTTTTAGTCTTGGTGAGGTTATAATCGGCTCTGAGGGAACGCACAGCCCTCACAATGCTCAGCATAAAATCAACGATGCGGTCCAGGCCCTCATTCCTCCAGCGATACTAAGAAAGGACAGGAAAAGGTTTAACGATATTCCTGGTACCACAATTCACAAACAAAGTCAACACATGATATGAGCGCCCTGAACAGTGATATTCCTCCCTTGACAAAAGGTCATGAATGTTAGTAAAATGCACTAATAAACTGCTAGAACTTAACATTTTGCTGTTTGGTTCACATTGACTTACAATGGGCCTCTTATAACATGCCTTCACAGCCCACCCCCCACCCCCACCGGGGCTGCCTACCATGACATTTCTGGATTCAAGCCTGGGAGTTTCTTTCCTGATACCTGCTCTGTGGTAGGGTAAGAGGTGACACAGATGCTGGGGGGGTCGGAGGCAGGAGACCGTCGAGGCAGCCGCTGGAACAGCTCCTCCGTAACGAAAGGCATGAAGGGGCTGAGGAGACGAAGGCCGGCATCCAAGCAGGTGTAGAGAACATTCCGGGCTGTCTTGATTGCAGCTTCATCTGGACCAGCAAAGACAGGCTTCAGGCACTCCTAGGTGGAAGATTAAAGATGGTATAAGGAAATCAAATTAATGCCTTAATGGAATGTCTAGGTCAGCTTAAAAAGTATCTT
>NW_015169784.1:13005-14242 GCF_001447785.1 Gekko japonicus | reverse complement strand
GGGGTGTGTGGCCTTATGACACACTTCCGGTGATGTCAGGGTGTGTGGCCTTATGACACACTTCCAGTGATGTCAGGGGGTGTGGCATATGCTAATGAGTTATGCTAATGAGCTCCCCTAGCTCTTTTTCTACGAAACAACCCCTGTTCAACACTAGTTTTATGAACAATTAGTTTCTCGAGGGTAACAACTGCTGCAATGTTTTACTGCTGCAATGTTTTTTTCTGGTGGTGTCGACGGGTGCAACAGGCCTGTGGCCCACAGGTAAGCCGGGGAGTAAGAACAGTCCACCTTCCACAGCCTGTGCTAAGCTTATCATAATAGGAAGGGGCTGTGGAGGGGGAAAGAAAAATGGGGTCAAGAACGATTAGGGAATGTTCTCACCTGTGGGCTGGGCTGTGGCTGGAACCCATCCCCAAGGCCACGGATGGCAAATTTGGTGGCGTTCCACAGCTTGTTGCAGAAATGGCGGTAGCCCAAGATCCGGTTCACATCCAGGTTTATATCCCGGCCTGAGGAGAGGACGGAAGGAAGGAGGACGTCAAACACAAGCAATGGAAGAAAGAAGAAGAGATCACGGAATGTGCCTCTGCCTCTCGCAGGGAATTAGTAAGAGTTACCTTGAGCTGTGTATGCACAGAGAGCAAACCGAAGTGCATCAGTACCGCATTCCGGGATCCCACTGGGGTAATCAGATTTCTGTAGAGCAATCAGAGATATGATCAACCCCACCTTTCTCTCCTAGCTACTTGGGTGCTGCAGACAACCTAATTGTGCTTTTTTCCTGAAAACATGCAAAAACTCTTTAAACAGCTGTGAGAAACCAGAGGAGGTATGTGGCTTGTCTCAAGCTACCCAGTAAGTGAATGGCTAATTAAAACTGTATCCTGTTTCTCCTCTCAACCCAGAAAACGGTCTGAGGGCGCAAAGCAATTGTGACAGGAGGCCAGGTGGGAGCTATATGTAAACCACCAGTGAGCTCTTTCAGGGGTGCATAAGAACATAAGAACATAAGATAAGACAATGTTGGATCAGGCCAATGGCCCATCCAGTCCAACACTCTGTATCACACAGTGGCCAAAAAATACCAGGTGCCATCAGGAGGTCCATCGGTGGGGCCAGGACACTAGAAGCCCTCCCACTGTTGCCTCCCCCCCAAGCACCAAGAATACAGTGCATCACTTGCGCCAGCCTGAGTGTTCCTATCTACACCTTGTGGCTCATAGCCACTGATGCA
>NW_015169784.1:0-12855 GCF_001447785.1 Gekko japonicus | reverse complement strand
TACAGTGCATCACTTGCCCCAGCCTGAGCGTTCCTATCTACACCTTGTGGCTAATAGCCACCAATGGACCTCTGCTCCATATGCTTATCTAATTCCCTCTTGAAGCTGTCCATGCTTGTAGCCACATAAACCAAGTAACTGGAGGAAAAGGCCTGTGATGGGGTACACTGGTGTACTGGGAGAGAACAAGAAGTGTGCTGGGAAGCCAAAAGTGCCTAGCCACAAAGGATGCTGCCCACTGTATCTCTGCATGATTCACTATTATAGGGTTGCCAACTCCGGGTTGGGAAATTCCTGAGGATTTGGGTGTGCAGGCTGAAGAGGTCAGGGTTTGGGGAAGGGCGGGACCACAGCAGGGTATAGTGTTATACAGTTCACCTTCCAAAGGAACCATTTTCTCCAGGGCACCTGATCTCTATATTATGGAGATCAGTTGTAATTCTGGGAGATCCCCAGTTGAATCGCTACTGTGACGGCTTGTTCTGCTGTCTCTCTACTGCAGGTACCAAAGTATGCTAAAATATTTCCCGCCTCGGAGGAGTGTGCCTGTTAGGTCTCTAATTATATACAAAACATGAGGCATACTCAGAGCAGTGATTCATGCATATAAGGGATGAGGTCCTCTGAGGCCCGATAATTCCTGCTCTTAGACGCCTAAGCGTAATTTGTTAAAAGTGTAAGCGCGTACCTCCAATTTTAAACTGAGACAAAGAAAAGAGAAAGAATATGTTAGCTACCCCTCATAAATCAGCTAAAATTAATCAAGGGGTTATGAGGTGACCGTTGGACTTGTGGAGCTGCTGAAGCGAGCTTTATACATATGCGTTAGAGATGCAGAATACTGGGAAATGATTTCTAGAGCTTTTACTCAAAGAACAGGTAAAGAGTTCTTTCTCTCCTTCAGAATGCTTCTTGATGAATTCTGTAGATTTACTTCCCAAAGATACTGAAGAATTTGTTTTAAATGCCACAACCTTGGCAAGATTAGTCTGACTAGGACGGTGAACTGAAGTTAATCAGGTCTATATGATCTGTTTACAGTACTGCAGATTAGTTTGTAAAGCTGGGTATACAACTTTCATTTTTCTGAAGAAATACTGCGTGTATGGAGAGAGAGAGAGAGAGAGAGAGAGAGAGAGAGAGAGAGAGAGAATATACCAGAGCTACGAGAAATCTGGGGAAACGGGCACGACAGCACAATTAAGTGGGCACACAGCCACGCAAGCACCGTATGACACAAAGTGACCAGGGTGTAGTCAAGCCTGTACTAAAGTCTACAGAGCATTTAACTAAAATTGGGGACAGCGCCAGCTGTGGGGAGTGGCTCAGTGGAAGAGCCTCTGCCGGGCATGCAGAAGGTCCCAGGTTTAATCCCCGGCATCTCCAGTTAAAAGGGTCAAGTGGTAGGCGGTGTCAGAAACCTCTCCCTAAGACCCTGGAGAGCACCTGCAAGTCAGAGCGGACAATACAGACCTCGATGGACCAAGGGTCTGATTCAGTATAAGGCAGCGTCATGTGTCCATGTGACAGTAGAGCGGCTTGAGTGCTGGACTAGAGCGGGAGAGACCTAGGTTCAGATCTCCACACTTTCCATGATCTTGTGATACTCAAACTTTCTCTGTCCTACCCTCCCTCACAGGGTTACGGAGAGGATAAAATGGTGAACAGATAACCATGTACCCTAAGCCACCTGGAGGAATAACAGGATAAAAAAACTATACTGATAAGACAAACAGATATCAACATTTTAAAAAGATACTGCCCTGACCTGGATAGCCCAGGCAAGCCTCATCTCGTCAGATCTCGGAAGCTAAGCAGGTCCGACCCTGACAAGTCCTTGGAAGGGAGACCTCCAAAGGAATACCAGGGCTGAGATGCAGAGGCAGGCAAATACCAAGCCGCCTCTCTGAAAACGTCCAAACCCCGGTAGGGGTCACCAGAAGTCACCATGACTTCCAGGCAATGTTCCCTCTAAGCTGTGGAGTCTTGTGAGCAAAAATTCTACTTTGTGAGCTGCTGGCATTAAAGTTGTGAGTGAGCGATTTGGCTACTGCATGAATTGGTTTGCTCTGGAGCCCTCCTTCCTGAGCAAAGACAAAAAATGTGTGAGCCCAAGGCTAAAAAACTCTGAGCTAGCTCACACTAACTCAGCTTAGAGGGAACACTGCTTCCAGGTACGCAAGCACACAAACAGAAAAATGCATTTTAAAAAAAGGATACTAACAGTCCCATATTCTCCAGTCCACCAGTTAAGACCCTCTTCTCAAGCCCAGCGTTGGTAACATGAGGACCTCTGAATTTAGGAACCCTTTGAATTTAGGTTGAAGAATCTTCTCCCCATAAATAAGCTAGAACTTAGCTGACTGATTAAAAAAGCTTAGTCGTTGCTCAAGATTATCGGATCACAGGAGCTCTGAAAAGGAAAGTAAGTAAGTAAAGAAGCTCGCGGGCTATAGCTAAAAAGAAGGAAACCACAATTATCATAGGTGGTTGTTCTTATAACACACTGGATACCTCCGGTTTTTGAATAAGTAGAGTAAGTTCATACACACTGTGCGGTACACAGCACTGACTGAGGGTGTTAATTAGAAGAGTAGCCTTAAGATTAAAGAAGTTTAATATAGTTATGTATGGTCACCAAGAATCTGATCACAGATTCTTTTTGGTTCACAGTTAAGGTAATACTTATAATGGATATCACTTGTACTTCTTGGCAGGATATACTGTATTACACATGTAGTGCTTGAGTTTTTCTTCCTCCTTTTGTATTTAAGTGTATTTTTAAGTAAAAGAATAAAAACAAATTAAAAAAAAAAAGAAGGAAGATGTATATTTGTAAAAAGGAGATCTACCGGCTGAGACGATTTGCTAAGTAATGGTTAAACTGGACAGAGCCAGTCACTGAAAGATTCTCCAGGGTGATCCCCGGCATCTCCAATTAAAAGGGTCAACTGGTAGGTGGTGTCAAAAACCTCTCCCTGCGACCCTGGAGAGCCCCTGCAAGTCAGAGCAGACAATACAGACCTCGATGGGCCAAGGGTCTGATTCAGTATAAGGCAGCGCCATGTGTCCATGTGACAGTAGGGCAGCAATCTGTGGCTACACTGGCCATAGTTCAGAAGTTCAGTCTTGGGGGCTTGTCTGCATAAGCGTCTGGAAAATTAGGGAACAGCCTCCACAGAGTGATAGTTAGGACAGAAACTGTGGCTTGACGCAACGTGTGAAGATAGTCTGGAGGAAGATGGGAGTAGTTAGGTAGTTCTAGAATTTGCTTAAGCTTTACACGCGGAGGTGAAGACGAGGTGGTCTTTGAGAAGACGTGGTCAGAACGCACACAGAGAAGACTTCCAGGGGGGGGTGGCGTAATGGAACCTTTTGACCTGTGCGCCAAAAAGCAATAGAAACAGTTGCTGTTGCTTTACAAGATGGACCATCAGACCAAGGGAAGCTCAGAGCAATCCAGATAGCGAAAAGCTCAAAGAGCAAGATACCAGCCCAAAACCCCCAAGAAACTCTCCAATTCCAATGATGCTAGAGCAAATGTAGGCATGATGGACAGAGAGTGTTTGCTTCCTCCCTGCCATCCTGGGGGGAGGAGGAGGAAGAAGAAGAAGAGGAAGAAGAAGAGGAGGAGATTGGATTTATACTCTGCCCTTCTCTACCCGAAGGAGTCTCAGAAAATCTCTTTTCCCTTCCCCTCCCCAGAACAGACACCCTGTGAGGTAGGTGGGGCTGAGAGAGCTCTCTTGAGAACTGCCCTTGAGAGAACCACTCTGAAAGAATTTATGACTGAGCCAAGGTCACATCAGCACCTGCAAGTGGAGGAGTGGGGAATCAAACCTGTTTCTCCCAAATTAGAGGCTCTCTACTTCTCCTGAAGCGACTGGCCGGCATACTTAATTCCCATGGGAGAGGTGATATGACACCTTTAAGATTCTTGTAACTTGATTGTTTACTGTTGTTACTGTCATGTGGCTGCTGTGCTTAATAAGCCACCTTGATTTGTAAATCTAACCAGATCTCTGCATGGTTGGTCTTGCTCTTGCCAGAAGCCAGAAAAGAGCCTGTGCCACTGTGACCAGCACAGCAGAGGTAAGCACCGTGTAACGTGTGCCCTTCCCTGCAAAAGATGAGGTGGGTGGTGACCAGAGGAAGGCCTTTTTCAGTGGTGGCCCCTCACCTTTGGAATGCTTGAGGACTGGTGTTATGAATGTCATCCCAGGCTGCTGAACGCTGTTTTATGGCTTGTTTTTACAAATGATCATTCTTACGTCATTGTTTTCGGTATGGGGTTTTTACTTCAAGCAGGTCTCTGGAGAGGAAGCCCAGAAAAGTTCCAAATAAATAAATAAAGCAACTAACCTGTCCTTGTTTCGCTCGCTCTATTTCTGCGGCATCCAGATTGCTGTCGAGCAATTGAGCATGCAAACCCTGTGGAGGCAGAGGAAAAGGTGGTCTTTCACGGGACAGAGCCAGGATATGCTACATAAGCAGGAAAACCCCGAAGATTCTCTCCCTCATACCCTCAGCTTCCATACGGCCAAATAAAACCATGAGCAGTCCAGAGAAGTTCCCACTTAAGTATGCGATTCTTCCCAAAGCCCGTACACACAGTGATTTGAGTCCTTTGCAGTCCAGTCCACCAAACTTCCCTGACAGAATCAAACTAAAAAGGTTCATCCCCTCCAGTATTTGGTCATCAATGACAGAGAGGGTCCCCAGTTTAGAGGGTAAATCTTCCCCAGAAAAAGTTGGGGCCTAAAATCACTCACTCACACAAGAGCCTTCCCAGTGCTAAGTGAGATGGCCAGAAATCTCTGTGGCATTCTCTTTTAGTGCTGAGGAGAATGTCAAAAAGTTGTGAGGGAAACCTCAAGAGCAGGGGTCATTTCCTGCAGGAGTGCACAGGAGCGGAGCTCCAGCAATAAAGAGCCCAGGGGGCGGGCACATGCAACAAGCCCCACCCCCTGCTCCCAGCAGCCCTCAGTCAGAGCAAGAAGCAGCCAGGTACATTGCAGAGCCCCCCCCCGGCCCCCCTGGTCCAAAACAGTCCAGTGGCACCTTTAAGACCAAGTTTTATTCAGGTACAAGCTCTCCCTCCTCTGCGAGGACAGATCTGCACGTCCCCCGTCCCCCCCAATAGCTAGCAATCCAAAACAGTCCAGTGGAGCCTGAGCGGTGGGTGTTGCCTTCTGACACATTACTGGTGATGCCAGGGGGTGTGGCATATGCAAATAAGTTATGCTAATGAGTTATGCTAATGAGCTCCTGCACCTCTTTTTCTACGAAATGACCCCTGCTCAAGAGCAGCATTGGATTTTGGCTGGGACAACCTTCAGCTTTGCCCAGGATGCAGTTACGCCTGTCATGGCACTGGCTTACGGACCTCCCTTCTGGAACTTTCTGAGAGTGTGAAATGAGAAGTTACCTCCAGTGTAATGCCAGTAATCACATCCAACGGATCTATAACATTTCCCAGTGATTTACTCATCTTCCTGCCGTGGGCATCTCGGACAACAGCGTGAAGGTAAACCTGGAAGGAGGTGCCACAGAAAGAGGATAAATAAGGGAAGGGGTATGGAGAGGCCCATCAATGGGCACTATACTTGGGGAGCTTTGGGTGCCATAACAGAGCCCCTCTCTCACCTCTCTGAACGGCAGCTTCCCAGTAAGCTTGAGGCCCAACATGACCATGCGGGCCACCCAGAAGAAGAGAATATCGTGCCCCGTCTCCAGGAGAGTGCCGGGGTAAAAAACCTGAAGATCTTCACTCTAGAAGAGAAGAAAAAGGGAACTGTAGCAAAGCTGAAAGAGACCTGGAGTCGAGCAAACACCAAACACGTGCCCCCCCCCCCACTGCCCATCCCCTCCTCCGCTCGACAGCCTAACTTACAGGGTTTGGCCATCCAAAGATGGAGAAAGGAAACAGGCCAGAGGAGAACCAGGTGTCCAGGACATCCTCGTCTGGAAACAGGACATGAGAATCAGTGGTTAAAAGGACAGAAAGGAAATGGTTCTATTCTGATGCCATTCATTCAGAGAAAGAACACAATTCCTAAACAGCTATCACTGGCTACTAACCAGGGCTATTTTTGGGCAGGAACGCACAGGAACGGAGTTCCGGCTGGCTCCCAAGTTGGCCACACCCAGCAGGAACTCATTAGCATAATAGGCCACACCCAACAGCAGAAACTCATTAGGATTGGCTACATTAGGGGTGTGTGGCCTAACATGCAGAGGAGTTCCTGCTACAAAAAAAGCCCTGGGTTTTGACAACAAACAAGGTAAACAGAATAAGAAGCAAAAGATGGGTGTGGCTGGATAACCACACTTCTGGTAACATGGGGTGTGTGGCCCAATGTGCTAATGAGCTGTGCTGTCAGGGGTGTGGCCTAACATGTGAATGAGTTCCTGCTGTTGGGTGTGGCCTATTATGCTAATGAGTTCCTGCTGGGCTTTTTCTACAAAAAGAGCCCTGCTACTAACTATGACGGCTGTCTGCTCCCTCTAGTACCAGAGGCAGTATGCCTCTTTTTACCAGTCGCTGGGGAGTGTGGGTGGGAGGCGGCTGTTGCAGTCATTCCACATGTGGGCTTCCTAAAGGCAGCGGGTTAGCCACTGTGCTGGACTTGAAGGGCCTCTGGTCTGAGCCAGCACAGCTCTACTATATCCTTAACTAGAGGGAAGCCTGAGGAAATGGGGAGAACAGAGCCTGAGGGGGGGCTGTGGATCAGTGGCAGAGCATCTGCTTCGCTTGCAAAAGGTCCCAGGTTTAATAATCCCTGGTATCTCCTGGCATAAGGATCAGGTAGTAGATGACGTAAAAGACCCTCAGCCTGGGACCCTGAAGAGCTGCTGCCAGTCAGAGCAGGCAATATTGACCTTGATGGACCAGGGTTCTGATTCGGTACCGGGAAGCTTTGTGTGTTCAAGCAGAGCTGTAACAACCTTGCTAATTCCCTTCCTGCATACCCCAGTCCTCCGTACCTTGCCGGAGCGAGATCTTATCCGGGGTCACATTGAAGACGTTGGCAGCTTTCTCTTTTGCTTCTTGCTCGCTTCGGCCGCTCACCCAGTACTTGCCGTCAGTATCCTGAGAAGAAGGCAAAAGGATAACTGTATGCTATCGTGGAGTCCGGTCAGAGTATCCATCTTGTCAACTAAGGTTTTTATGGATTAACTGGCTGAAAGCTAGAAGATTGGCTTTGTTACATTTGAACACATTTCCTGGACATCACAACTCCAATGACACAAGGGCATCATTCCTCTGATATCTGAGCTAACCTAGGGGTTAGAGTCAGTGCAAAAATGCCACTTTTGCTAGCGCTCTTGTATGAGCAGAAATGACAGGAACAGATTCTGGTAGCGACTTGGGCGAAGCATTTTTAGAAAGTGGGGATGGCTATGTGGGGCTTTTACTCAACGTGGCTTCTGATTGGTGGATCAGATTTTTAAAAACCATTGCTTTGGCAGCAGCTGCCACCACAGCACAAGGATCTTCCTTGTGACTTTAGATAAACTGTGGCAGCCATTTTGTGGCTGGCTCCACCTTCTGCGGCAGCCATTTTGTGGCTGTGCCCACCGTGCTACATCAGAATTTCAAAGGTGCCTGCAGGCTCAAAAAGACTGGGGACCCTTGGGACATTCCATTCACTCACAGGTTTTTTTGTAGGTCAACCCGAGCCTGTCATTTAGAAATTTAAAAGCAGCAGCTGCAGCTGCATGTGCATTCTCTCCTCCTCAGGGGTCATTTCCTGCAGGAGCGCACAGGAGTGGAGCTCCGGCAGTAAAGAACCCAGGGGGCGGGACACATGCAACAAGCCCCACCCCCTGCTCCCAGCAGCCCTCAGTCAGAGCAAGAAGCAGCCAGGTAAGTTGCAGAGTTCCCCCCCCCCGGCCCAAAACAGTCAAGTAAACAGTCCAATGGCACCTTTAAGACCAAGTTTTATTCAGGTACCAGCTCTCCCTCCTCTGCAAGGACAGATCTACATGTGTCCCCCCCCCCCCAATAGCTAGCAATCCAAAACAGTCCAGTGGAGCCTGAGCCTTCTGACACACTTCGGGTGATGTCAGGGGGTGTGGCATATGCAAATAAGTTATGCTAATGAGTTATGCTAATGAGCTCCTCACCTCTTTTTCTACGAAATAACCCCTGCTCCTCCTTCAATCCTGTCTTTAGCCACAGGCTCTTGGAGCACATGAAGAAAGCTGCATATCTGCTTGTATCTCCCAGATGTTTCCTCCCACCATCACCCATTCCACAACAGCTTGGTAGTTTATCTTACCTCCCCTGGAGGGACTGAGGAGTCATTAATGGTCACAAAATATGCTGGGATACGATGGCCCCACCACAGCTGTCGAGAAATGCACCAATCCCTAGAGTTGAAGCATGAATAGAGATTAATTAAAGGGGAAATGGTGGTGAAATAGTAAAATTTGTACCACACCTTTCTACCCTCATCATGAAGTTTCTGGAGAGTCTGAAGGTTCACACACATAAATACCCAAAGTACACTACAAATCCCTCTTTTGGGGGAAAAACTTGAGGGGAAGGAGGCTGAGGAGAGAAAGAATGAAAGAACTGCTATGGGTGAGGATAGGCATGAACCAGCTGATGAACTAAAGTTCGCTGGTTCGTGGTTCGCAAAGCAATGTTCACAAAGTGAAGAACCACCACAAACTGTCATGAATTTTGATGCAGTTTATGGCAGTTCATGAAGAGCAAACCCCTGCTTTCTGCTCTTCACAAATACACCAGTGGCAAGCAGAAAACAGGGGGTGAAATGGTTCAGAGCCATTTCAACCCCTGGTTTCTGCTCCCCACAGCTTTTTGCAAGGAGCAGAAAGCAGTGGTTTAAATCGTCCCTGTTTTCTGCTCTCTACAAAAAGCTATAGGAATAGAAGGCAGGGGTTTAAACTTTAAATGACTCACAAACTGATACAGTTCACAAAACAACCTCCTGGTTCGCATGGGTTCGGCCATGAACCCCGAACTGAAAAAATGTTGTTCATGCCCTTCCCTACCTATGAGTACTTGATCACCCAGACCAAAAAGTAGGTTATATCACTCTGATTCATTCTGGCTCAGAACTCCATAAAATAGATTCACCCCAGCAATAATTGAGAAGAAGCTGGGAAGTTTCCTGGTAGGAAAGGGGAGGAATGTTTTGCCAAACTTTGTGAGAAAGCAAAGGACGGACTAAGGAAATTGCTCATGGGTCTTCCACCCTCTGGAGATGGAGCAGACAAATCAATGGAGACATGAAGGGTCTGATTATCTTCCCTCTGTCTACTTCACCCAGTTTCCAAAAGGATGCTTACTGCAGCCATCATTCTTAGAGATTGGGCAATAACCTCACCTGATATTATCCATCCAGTTGAACCAGGTTTTGAGGTGGAAGTCTGGCACAATGCGGAGGTCACCTCGGCGCACTGCCTCAGCAGCCCCTCGGGCCATTGTGTCACAGCGCACGTACCACTGGGGCTTCAGAAGTGGCTCCACCACATCTTTGGAACGGCTACAGTGATTGTAAGGAGAGAAACATGGAATAATCACAGGCCCATGAATACTGCTGGTCCAGCAGCTCACCAACTGGCTTTCTGTTAATCGTTCATTTCACCAAATAAAGTGTCCTAGATGTCTCCTTCTCTCCCACATACCAAAATATTCTTCCACTTGTTCATATACTCCCCCCTTCCCTCAGATGGGACACTCTTTTATCTTCAGGTTCTCTCTCAGGAAGCTAAACCCACTCTTTGTTATCATCCCTTTTTAGCCCTGCATCCCACTATCACTCTGCTTCAAATCCTCCATGTTTCTGGTTACAGACAACCTTGTTAACAGCTAGGCCCCAAACCTGTCACCCAATTCAGTCTTTTCCTGACACATAAAAAGATTGTGTTTTAATGGAGAGTTAGCAGTTCCACTGGTTTCGCTCACTGTTTGTGTCAAAAGCTCCCAGCACATTAAAAAAAACCCTCAGATAAGAACATAAGAACATAAGAGAGAATCTTTAGCTGCATGAGTTTCTCCTCTCCCCACTCTGGCCCCCAAATCTGCATTCTGTAGTGGCACAAATCTTGGCAGTGCTAGACTTAAAGCTTTGTGTCCTGAATATTTTAATAAGCTTTGGCAAAGGAGCTTACAGTGAGAAAGCGGCGGACTTATCTTCTCCTCTACACTGAGCAAATGTGGAGAGAAATAGGAGAAAAGCCCAACCTCCTGAATAACTTCAGTGAGGATTTATTAATGCTTATTTCATGTGAACTAAGAGTTCGGACAGTTTAGGACTATGAGCTGTTTTTCTAACACAGTAATTACATACATCTCCCCCACCGCCACCATGCCACAGGACATGTTATAAATCTAAAATCTGGACTCTGAAGCAATTTAATATACCCCCAGCATCCCTACTACATTTTAGTCAAGGTGCAGTTAATGGGGGGAGGAAAAGTTTCAGAGGCCATTTTGGTTTGCAGTAGAAGAGCTAGATTCGAGTCTAGTAGCTCCTCAAAGATTCCTGTGATATTCAGGGTACAAGCTTTTGAGGGCCAAAACTCCATTTGTCAGATATGGTTTCCTCACCTTTTCCCTCAAAATTTGAAAAACAAAATGCTTCATAGCATTTGGGTCTCTCTTCAGATTTTCGAAGTAGTGTCCCAGCTCTGCCCGATTATACAGAAGAACATAAGAAAAGCCATGTTGGATCTGGCCAATGGCCCATCCAGTCCAACCCTCTGTGTCACATAGCGGCCAAAACCCCGGTGCCATCAGGAGGTCCCCTAGTGGGGCCAGAACTCCAGAAGCCCTCCCACAGTGCCCCCCCCCGCACCAAGAATACAGAGCATCACTGCCCTAGACAGAGTGTTCCCTGTATGCCAATAAAAGGTATTTGAATTTGAATTAGACAGAATGTTCCCTCTATGCCTTCTGGCTAAGAGCCACTGATGGACCTTTGCTCCATATTTTTATGGAGCAGTCTATGCTTTTAGCTGCCACCACTTATTGCATAATCCTTCATTGTGATGCTATTACTGCTAGGTAGCAGCCAATTTATTCCATAGACTAACCATTCGTTAAAAAAAGGTTACTGGGTATGGCAAAAGCCACTTTTAGCCTCAGATTTCTTATTCAAGAATGCAGAAATTGGCCATTCCAGCCTACGTTATTCCTGTACCGCACAATCTCTCCTCACCTGCAGACTGGTACCACCATGGGGTTGTCCTTCACCTCCTTAAAGTGCCCCTTTTCCTTCAGAGCTTCCAACACTGCTCGACGGGCATCAAACCGCTTCATGCCCTGGTGGGAGGGGCAGGAGAGGGGGGAGGTGAGAATTAAGATAACTGCATGGCTGGAATGCATATATGGGTCACCTAAACCCAACACCTTATCACCCATGATCCCCCAATGTCACACACTCCTAATTAGGACAAGCCAAGCTAACACCATCCCACATGAATAGGGCCTAGACCTAAACAGAATCACAAAGTTGGAAGGGACTTCCAGGGTCATCTTGTCCAATGCAGGAAATTCACAAATACCTCCCCCTCCACACCCACACCCACTGGCCCCTGTTCCACGCCCAGAAGATGACCAAAAAACCCCCAAACCCTCCAGGATCCCTGACCAAACTGCCCCGGTTCCTCTGAGCCCTGGCCCTGTACCCTGCCCATTCCCACTGGTACCAAGAAAGGAGGGGGCACGTTGACAAGATAGCCGTTCTCATCCATGATGGTGACGAATTCGAGCCCGTGACGCAGGCCGACCTCATAGTCGTTTGGATCGTGAGCTGGGGTGATCTTCACAGCACCTGAAGGGGGAGGCAGAGAGCAAAGGTTTTCACGAGGGTGGCGGCCCACACAGATCAGGAAGTATCTCCTCTACTGCAACCTGATCTTTGAGTTTACTCCCCAACTGCTCCTTTTGCACCACAAGTGGTGATGTGAGGCTGGATGGATGCTCCTTCTACCCTTCCATCAGAAAACTCTGCCAGAATGGCAGACCGCTGACTCGGTGGAGCTTCTCTCAAAACAAAGGCAAGTAACAACGAGACCTCCTATGAACCCATAAAGCTGCCTTATATGGAATCAGACCATTGGTCCACTGAGGTCAATATTATCTACTACTGTCTACACACACACACACAAACACATGAAGCTGCCTTATACTGAATAGGACCCTTGCTCCATCAAGGTCAGTATTGTCTACTCAACTGGCAGCAGCTCTCCAGGGCCTCACACAGAGATCTTCCACATCACCAACTGCCCAGTCCTTTTACCCGGAGGTGCTGGGGATTGAACCTGGGACTTTCTGCATGCCAAGCAGATGCTCTGCTACTGGGCCACTCCGCCCCTCCCCTAACACACACAGACACAAGATTGCCCAGGAATGCACCTTCATGTTCAATGATCTCAAGGCACCCTCCATAGTAGGAGGTTAAAAACAACACATTCAGAGTGGTTGCTTGGCAATTAGGGATAGAAAGGTGCACGTGCTCCTGTCTCTCAGCCCAACACATACCAGTTCCGAACTCCACGTCCACAAAGTCATCACAAACAATAGGCAAGAGCCGCCCGGTAAAGGGGTGAAGGACCCTCCGGCCATGCAGATGCTGTGAACAAAATTGGGAAGATGAGAAGGCAGATGCATTTGCAGTAGCTACTTTCCCAGACTCTTAATATGCCCTAGTTCACTGCGCCCGATGCTCCTCCTTCAGAAAATGCCTCCCATCTCTCTCCCCCAATGTAAAGAAGCACCTTGTTCTGGAAGTCTTGAATCCCAGCCATGCCTTTCTGTCACTATCAGTTCCGTCCCATATCTGAGTTTCTCTTAAGTCGAAGAACGGTACACTCCTT
>NW_015169783.1:1388505-1389237 GCF_001447785.1 Gekko japonicus | reverse complement strand
CCAGAGTGGAATTACAGTCCCTAGGAATAAATCTGTGCTCTGAGACTGGAATGACAGTCCCAGACAGTCCCCAGACAGGCAAGGCACGATATAAATCTAAATAAATAAATAAATAATGATGACCCCTAGCGATAGAATCTGTGCTGTGGGGCTAGAATGACAGGTCACGGAGTGGAATGACAGGACAGCCCCTGGGAATAGGCTCAGTGCTCTGGGACTGGAATGACAGGTTGCAAAGTGGAATGACTCTAAACTCTGTACATTGCTCAGAAATTGAGTGCACAGCAACTGTTTGGTATTCTGGCTCAGAGACTTCAGCCATGCATTTACCAAATGAAGGCATCTGTGATGCCATAATTTAGTAAATTTCAGTACAAAGTCACCCTTATGAATAAGGCAGAAACAAGACTCCTGTGTTGCCCTTCTTACTTTCGACTTTGTGACCATCTGTTTGTCTTTTGCACATGGTATGTACATTTGCAGAACTTAAAGTGACTGTTCTAAAAGTGAATTTAAATAAAGGACACAGCAGGAGACTGCTGAGATACCACTATAACCACTGGCCAACTCCCACCTTTTCCAGGGTTTAGCCCAGCCCAGGGGCATGGCTAGGGGGGATCCCAAGGGTTCCCAGCCCCCCCTAAATTTCTGGGGAGCCCCTTCCTAAATCCCATGTGGCTCCGCCTTCATAGATAGTGACAATGGCTTGTGATGTCACTGACTCCTCCCTAT
>NW_015169783.1:1353904-1388409 GCF_001447785.1 Gekko japonicus | reverse complement strand
TCTTCCTCCCCACCACTGTCAAAATTTTAGCCAGCCCTTGTGTACCTGGAGTCAACGAAAGAGGTTCCCTCCCTCTCTACCTTTTCACTTTCTCCACAGCGTGAGGTGCAGTAGCTGAGGCTAGAGATTGCCAAGGTGCCCAAAGGAGAGCAAGCTAGCTGTGGTCAAAGGGAAGTAGATACCACTACCAAGTTCACTGTGGCCAGGGTGCTGTTTCCCCGGGTGGCTGCCGTGATGGTGGTTTTACTCTTCTACATAGCCAGCTGGCTTTCCTCTCAGGAGTCAGGATGAGAGTGTAGATCAGGGCCTCCCAATCTGGTGCTCGTGGGTACCATGGCAGCTTGCCAATACTTCCCTTGGCACTGACCCATCAAACTTTTCAGGAAATGGGTGGGGCTGCCGTAATGCAAGACCTGTTATTGGCTACCTTCATTCAAACGCAAGAAGCCCCACCCTCTTCCCACAGATGCTTTTCACAAAGTAACAGACCTGCTCTCCACTTCTTCAATGGTATCCGGTAGAGGGATGTTAAGCGTCTCCGGCAGAAAGCAAGCGACGATGCCAGAAATGATGGGAGCTGCTCCGTACACAATCGGTGGCAGGAGGGAAAAGTAGTCCTCCGTCATCTTTGCCAGCGGGGCAACAATGCCTCCCACCCGGGCCATGGTGCTACCGAAACCTAGCCCAGTCTGCCTGGGATGGGGGAAAAAAATCTTGAGAAAACAGCTTATTCACAATACTCCTAGCTATACTGGCCAAAGAGAAAGACAATGAAGTGACTCCTATAGGTCTTGGGGCCCTGGAGTCACCACCCTCAAGGCATTCCTTGGCCAGCTCTGGGTTGAGAGATGCCTGGAGTTCTGGGGGACAGACCCCAGGCCAGGCAGGGTTTGGGGAGAGGAGGGACCTCAGCAGGGTACAGTGTCACAGAGTCCACCCTCCAAAGCACCACCCATTTTCTCTAGGGGAGCTGATTCCTGTCAGCTGGAGTTCAGTTGCAATGCTGGGAGATCTCCAAGCCCCACCTGGAGGCTGGCAACCCACTGCCCCAAAGAGCCCAGACTGGTCCTTTTGCTTGGTTTTTCGGGGGTGGGGTGAATGCAGGGCATTGCATCCCACCAGCAACATCAAGGGCCGCTCTCCCTTTTCCCTTAGACCTGGAGGCAATTGCATCTGCCTGTTACAATCCTTAACCACTGTAGGGCTACGAGAAACAGCCAAGAATCATTGCAGCAAATTTGGGGAGCTCTCTTTCCTGTCCCTAAGCACTGTGGTTGCTCAACACTCCCCAACATATACTCTGAGTCAGGGGTCATTTCGTTGAAAAAGAGGTGCAGGAGCTCATTAGCATAACTCATTAGGATAATTTATTTGCATATGCCACACACCCTGACATCACCGGAAGTGTGTCAGAAGGCAGCACCCACTGCAACTTACCTGCCTGCTTCTTGCTCCTCATAGCCCAGGGCTGCTGGGAGCAGGGGGCGGGGCTTGTTGCATGTGCCCGCCCCCTGGGCTCTTTACTGCCGGAGCTCCGCTCCTGTGCGCTCCTAAAGGAAATGGCCCCTGCTCTGAGTGATAGAATCAATTCTCCAGGTGTCAGAATCACCACAAATTCCACAGGGTTCTTCCCTGAGCTGTGTGTGTGAGTGTGTTTTTTTCTTTCCCACCGAGGACCCGTGAGTACCCATTTTGCTACTTTTAGGGGAAGGAAGTACTCAGTGGTCACCTACCTACCACTCAGAATGGTCCCTTACGTCTGGACTGGGGAGACATGCTGTGCTGTTGTTTGAGCCTGGCATCAAACACACCCATAGACCGATTTCCCACAAGCCGCTGCTCTGCCCTCACTCTTCCCTTTCCCCCGATGGTATGTGTCAGTTTCTCAGTATTTGCTGTGCAGCCACATTTTGCCCCGCAGCTTCGCCCAATTTCCCCTGTGTCTACTCGATCCTCAAAAAACAGGATCAAGTAGATGCGGGGGAAATCGGGCAAAGCTGCGGTGCAAATAATGGGAAATTGACACATACAATCGGGGGGGGGGATGAGCGAGGGCGGAGCAGCAGCTTGTGGGAAATCGGTCATAGCATGATTTAAGCCACCACATGTTAAAATCTCCATGTCCTCTCTTCATCCAAAGCCAAGGGTGGCCAGTTTCATGGCTCCTCACCTGATGGGTGTGGGGTAGAGTTCTGTCGTGAAGAGGAAGACACAATTGAAGGCTGCTGCAAGACCCCCCTTCCCAATGACTGCCAGTGATGTCCGAAGTGTCTGCAACTCTTAAGGGGGAAAAGAAGGAAGACACAAAGATGGCAGGATTTGAACACAGTGCCCATTTCTCTGTGTGAATCAGTCATCCCAGACCAAAGCACCACAGAGAAAGAGAGAGAGGTTCATACCACCATAATACTTTTCAGTTCAAACCACTCACACCTTCATTGGGTTGTGGCTTAGAGCACACAGAATTTGGCAGTTTTAGTCTCCAGCATCTTCAATTTAAAGAGACTTTGGAGAGCTGCTGCCAATCAGAGCAGACAATAAATACTGAGCTTGATTGACTAATGGTTTGATGGCACAAAGAAGTTTCATGTCCATTTAGGTCTGATCTACATATGCTGCAGAATTAGGTGGTACAGTCCTGAGGTGCTATGGACTGTGTCAGTTCTGATGGGGAGTGGGTGATGAGACAAGATATACTTTGGACAGCTCCTGTAATTAAAAAACAAACAAACCCTTCCTGCCAATAGTGAACAAGTACAGTTAGAAAGGAGGTGTCTCTGAGCATGTGCAGAGTTCTTTTCCTCCATAGCTAAATAATCACAGACAGCCCCACTAGCAATTCCCATTAGAAATTACATATGGTTTCTCTTTTAATGGAGGGCAGCTACCCAGTTAAGGAAGCTGATTAATTATATACATTTTACAGCTCAGCCGTGCATTGGCTTACTCAGAAGCGAGTGGGCCTTACTTTCCAACTATGGTCCATGGCTCACTGGTAGAGCATCTGCTTGGCATGCAGAAGGTCCCAGGTTCAATCCCTGGCATCTCCATTTTAATGGAGAAAGTAGTAGGTGATGTGAAAGACCTCTATCGGACCCTGGAGAGCTGCCGCTGGTTTGAGCAGACAATACTGATTTTGATGGACCAAGGGTCTGATTCAGTATTAGGCAGCTTCATGTAAATCTACACAGGATTGCCACTTTAATGGATGAATCGTTCAATTACAGTGGGACAAATGTGGTTAAATACATTTCCCCCGATGGGGTTAGAGATCATGTACTCATACGTCATTTGACACTGTTTGAGAAGAAGAAGAGTTGGATTTATACACTGCTTTTCACTCGGAGTCTAGAGCAGCTTACAATCCCCTTCCCTTCCTCTTCCTACAACAGGCAACCTGTGAGGTAGGTGGGGCTGAGAGAGCTCGGAGAGAACTGCTCTGAGAGAACTGTGGCTGACCCAAAGTCACCCAGCTGGTTTCATGTGGAGGAGTGGGGAATCAAACCCAGTTCTCCAGATTAGAGTCCGTTGCTCTTCAACTAGTACACCAAACTGGTGCTATGAAAGACAGAATGAGAGAATGCCTCTTCTAGCAGAGGACAGCACCTATGCCTAACACCCACTGCATTTAACTAATTGCCTTAAAAACATTATAAAAATCTGATTAATTAGGAGTATTTTAATTAATAAAACTGATTATACAACTGAATACCTCAGCCTAGCTTTTTACTGTTTACTATTTAAAGACTCTTGAGAGTCCCTTGGACTGCAAGAAGATCAAATCAGTCAATCCTAAAAGAAATCAACCCTGACTGTTCCCTGGAAGGACAGATAATGAAACTGAAGCTCAAATACTTTGGCCACCAAATGAGAAGGGAGCACTCACTGGAGAAGACCCTGATGCTGGGAAAGACTGAAGGTCAAAGAAGACGGGGACGGCAAAGGATGAGATGGTTGGACAGTGTCATCGATGCAACGAACATGAAATTGAGCAAACTTCAGAGGTCGGCGGAAAACAGGAGGGCCTGGCGAGATCTGGTCCATGGGGTTGCGAAGAGTTGGACTCGACTGTGCGACTGAACAACATTTAAAGACTACTTATGCTTTATTGAAAGAATGAAGAGCTTTGTGGCACCTTGAAGTCTACAACAAGTTTATAACTTTTCCCAGGTCAAAGCCAACTTCATCAGAAGAAGCTGCAGGGGTGTTGAGTGATGAGAAACTCACCTGGGGGCACAAAGGTGTTAGCGATGATGACGAGGCCAGCCAGGATGAGGAAGGCCATGAGGCTGACCCTTCGCCCCAAGTAGCTCATGGTGATGGTCACAATCACCTTGGCTGGGAAGTCAACCGCTCCAAAGATCACCTGGATGAGATAGATGCTAACACCGAAATTCTGGAGGTCCATGGCCAAGCCATAGTAGGAGAAACTGACGGAGAACCTATCGTGAAGATGGAGACAGGGTTGTTCAATAGAACAGAAGACACATGTGAAAGACCAGACTGGGAAATTACTTCCTATTGGCACTTGAAACTCTTTGATCTTCAAAGTTTGAAAACTTGCCTTGTAAATGTTGGCCTTGTTGATTTTATTGTCATTAATGATTCCCAGGCAGTGTTGATGGGCAGATAAGCATCTATATAAAGTGGCTGCCATGGTTCAATGAAAGCAAAACATTTTGCCACACACCTCAAATCACTTGCGAGATAATTTGTTTGCACTCTGCCACATAACTGTCAGTCATGTCTCTTAAGCCTTAGTTATAAGGCCTCTGTTCCTTTACAAGACTGTAGGTACTGAGCAGTTTTCATTAACTTAGATACTGCTTGATCAGAATTATTTTAAGAGTTCATGTCTAAGGTCTTGCAAGCAGACCTTGTAAAAACAATACCTAGCTCAAAGCTTCGCAAACAGAATGGGACAATACAGATATACGTCAACGGTATTGTTCCAAAGCATGCAATATGATGCATTTTAATTTGCTTTCAAAGCAGCAATGACTGTCATTCTGCTTTAGTAACAGATAAGCGTGTGGAGTAAGGAACAAGGTTTTCAAAGTGCCTGAACATCCCCTCCTTGGCTTTTCAGAGAGTGCTTCCTTCCTTGAGCTGCACATACTGGGCTGGCCCTCTTACCACACCAAGCAGAGGCAGCAGCTAATGCGTCGGATGGCTGGCGTGCGCACCAAGTCAGATAAGGTGTAAGAGGACTTCGTGGAAGACAGTTCCTTCTCCATGTTGGAAAGCAGCACCTGCCAAAGAAAACAAGAAAGGGCGAGCATGTAAAAATCAGGGTTGGTCCAAGGATTTTTGGCACCCGAGGTGAATGACTTTGCTGCCCCCCTGCACTGCAGGGAAGTCACTGCCTGCCCTCCTCTTCCCCACACCTGCTGCCACCCACTCCTCCCTCCTCTGCACAGAGAGGAAGCTGCGACCCACCCTCACTGCAGGGAAGTCACCAACACTCACGTTGCCCTTGCTGGGGCTGGGGCTTGCTGAAGCACCGTGCCTCCTAAGATTGGGCAATGGGCCACACCGCCCAGCATGCCCACAGCCCCAGCCTTGAGGGGGCAACGGAAGGAGGAAGACTACTTGCCCTGCTCCCAACAGAGGAAAGAAAGGAGTAGGCTTAGCACAGGCTTCCCTAGGGCTGCCAGTTCTGGATCTGGAAATACCTGGAGATTTTGGGGGTGGAGCCTGAAGCAGATGGGGTTTGGGGAGGGACCTCAGCAGGGTATCGTGCCATACAGTCCATCCTCCAAAGCAGCCATTTTCTCCAGGGGAACTGATCTTGGTGGTCTGGAGATTAATTGTAATAGCAGGACATCTCCAGGAGCTACCTGGAGGTTAGCAACCCTAGGCTGCCCACTGAGGCCGCGGGTGGCAGACAGTGCTGCCATTTGTTGTGGCAAACCCCAGCACTGTGGGTGGGGCGATGACAGGGTGGGTCTGGGTGCCTCTCCACCTCCAGTGCCCTAGGCAATTGCCTAGGTGCACTTAATGGACGGACCAGCCCTGGTAAGAATGGAGGGGAGTCCAAATACAGAGAAACATTGCTATTGGTGCCCTTTAGTGGCAGCTACAGCCCCCAGAGTTGCCACTGCGCATGATGCAATGGCAGACCGGAGATGGTTGCTTGCCTTTCAGGGCAGATACACAGTTTTCCTGATGAAAATATTATGTTCCACCAGTAGGAAGTGCCAAGGGGCAATTTGGGACAAAGTGCATGTTACATACGGCACATGATCACCAGAGAGACTAACAGTAATGTGAGTTCTCCCTTTGAACCCAGTTCTCACATGAACACATGAATCAGACCATTGGTCCATCAAGGTCAGTATTATCTACTCAGACTGGCAGCAGCTCTCCAGAGCCTCAGGCAGAACTTTCACCTCCTGCCTGGTCCTTTTAACTGGAGATCCCTGGGTTTGAACCTGGGACCATCTGCATGCAAAGCAGAGACTCTTCCACTGAGCCACAGCCCTTCCCCTCTCAGGCATGTGGGTCCATAATTGGGATGGGGACATGGTGTCCCCATTTTCCTGACCCAAAATGACTCTCAGGAGCAATATTTGCCCTGCTGGTGGCTGCAGATATACTGATGGGCTGCCAAACATATCGATGCAGCTGCCGAGAGGCCAAATAGAACCCCCCTTACTGTTTTGGGTCAGGAAAATATCTGGGGGGGGGACAGGTCCCTATTCTCCTCATGTGGTGTTGTTCAGGTCCAAACTGGGTCCCTGTGTGCTGGAGAACTGATAGGGTAGAGTTGCCAACCTCCAGGTGGGGCCTGATGCTCTCCCAGAATCACAACTAGCTATAGAGATTAGTTCCCCAGGAGAAAATGGCAAATCTGGAGTGTGGACTCTATAGCATCGCATCTCTGCTAATTTCCCCCAAATCTACAGGAATTCCCCAACCTAGAGTTGGCAACCTATTCCAGCGGGGAAATGCCAGTGACATCGGACCTTAAGTCACTTGATGGTCATCTGTCAAATGTAATGTAGTTCAGTTCTTTCAGTCTCTGCAGCAGAAAGGGAGCCCCCATCCGGCCTGTTTTCCACGCTCCTTCTTCGCCTCAGCCCCCAGCAGCCACCATTTCCTTTTCATGCCATTGGATGGCTCTGGGGGGGCTTTTGTAAAGTCAGCCCTGTTGTTCGATGGAACAAAGTTTGAGCCCAGTGGCACCTTTAAGACCAAAAAAGCTTAATTCTGGGTGTAAGCTTCTGTGTACGTACATACTTCTTCAGAAAGCTTATACCCAGAATTAAACTTTGTTGGTCTTAAAGGTGCCACTGGACTCAAACTTTGCTCTATTCCTTCAGACCACACCTGAATCTGTTGCTCAATGGTTATAGCCCAATAACAACAATTTATTACTTTAGTCTACAAGTTCTTCTGAATTCCAAACTTTCATTGGGGGGGGGAGTAAGTTTCTAGCCCTTTTTGTTGTGAGTCTTGGGAGGGGAAGCATTTAAAAAATCTCTGGTGGTGGTCGGCTGAGGCAAAGAAAATGGTGCCCACGTGGCCAGGAGCCCAGAGCCCTGACCGGGATAGCCCAGACTAGCCCAATCTCATCAGATCCTGGAGACTAAGCAGGGTCGGCCCTGATTAGTCTTGGATGGAGGACCACCAAGGAAGTGTGGGCTCTGCAGAGGCAGGCAATGGCAAATCACCTCTGTTGGTCTCTTGCCTTGAAAACCCCACAAGGTTTCATTTCATTCATTCATTTATTACATTTTTATCCCGCCCTCCCCGCATGCGGGCTCAGGGCGGCTCACAACAAGGGCACCAAGTGCCAAATATAAAACATTAAAATCAGAATAAAAACTGCTGTAACTAAGCTGTGAACTGATGGCAAAAAAAAAAAAGTGGTCAGGACCTACAAAAATGCTCATCTTCTCATGCACATGGTACACAAAGACAATTTGACTGCAATCTTTCCAAAAAGATCATATCATCAGGGGTCATTTCTCAGAAAAAGAGGTGCAGGAGCTCATTAGCATAACTCATTAGCATAACTTATTTGCATATGCCACACCCCCTGGCATCACCAGAAGTGTGTCAGAAGGCAACACCCACTGCTCAGGCTCCACTGGACTGTTTTGGATTGCTAGCTATTGGGGGGGGGGTGTAGATCTGTCCTCACAGAGGAGGGAGAGCTTGTACCTGAATAAAACTTGGTCTTAAAGGTGCCACTGGACTGTTTTGGACCGGGTGGGGGGGCTCTGCAACTTACCTGGCTGCTTCTTGCTCTGACTGAGGGCTGCTGGGAGCAGGGGGGTGGGGCTTATTGAATGTGCCCACCCCATGGGCTATTTACTGCCGGAGCTCCGCTCCTGAGCGCTCCTGCAGGAAATGACCCCTGCATATCATACCAGGCTTGGGAAAGATTGCATGACAGCAGTAGAATACATGCAAAGTGGATGACCAGGGGGCAGTGTCGTATGGATGCTCACCCCCCCCAAGCAAAAAAAGAAGAAGAAACCCTGCTGCGGTTTGGATACCAAACCAGAGCAAAACCTTTGTCATGGAAGCAACCATGGCCCCAGAACCCAGCAAGCAGAGGACACACTAGGCTGATGCCGTCTAGTGGTCTCCCACAGACAAGACCCACTTCCGCAAAGATCCAGCTGGGTCCCTCAGGCTGGAGACCAAACCTTCCACCTTACCTCAGTGGTGATCTCAGCTCCAGCTTGCTGCTTTCCATTGACACGGGCAACCCTCTGGAGGACTTTGACGGCCGTGCCAGATTTCCCCGCCAAAAGTAGCCAGCGAGCCGATTCTGCAAACCACCTGTGCAAAAGAAGCCAAGAGGCGACATCCCCTGAACCAACAGGCCAATCCACAAAACACAGGTGAACAAGTCAAATCTCCCCACCTATTTTCTTGAGCAATTTGCTTAACCTGAATTCACTTGCCAGGAAATGGGGTTGCTTTCTCAAGTCAACATTTGTTCTTGGTGATATTTTCTGTATACATTCCTCTTGAAAGGAATGCGGCATGCAATGCAGAGGGGAATTTCTGTTCCAACGTGGGTTTTGTAAAACAACGGAGGGCAAAGCCAATGCAGAATCAGCCACTGGCATCTGAAACTGAAATGTGCAAGTTTTCCTTTCAGCTTCAGCACCAGTTTTGCCGCTTTGGGTCCAATCTGGGGAGAAAAGTGGGCTAAAACTATTTTAAATAAATTTTTACTACTCTTAACAAAGGCAGGCAGCCAAAGGGGAGTTAAGTGTCTTCCCACTCACAAAGGTGCCCAGATTCTCGCCTTCTTTTTAGAGGGCAGATTTTTTGCACCAAGGGTTCTAAACTACCCATTCTAGTTCAATATAATGTGATACCGACTGTGCTTCTCTGTCCTTTCTCTCAGAATCAGAGTTGAAGTTGGGTTGGTTATTATTAGTATTTTTTAAAATATACCCTCTTCAAAGCAACTTACAACGATCACTTGCAAAAGATAGCAATTAAAAACTGAAAATGTCCTTAGGCAGTCCATTTCACAGGCCCATTCCAAGAATGGGAAGGCATGAGGCCCTGCCAAGGAAGTGGGTGCCAGGTGAATGACAGACACCATCAAAAGAGGCTTTTGTGAGGACCCTAAAGGCTGACCTGCTGGGAGAGACAGTCCTTCAGGGAAAGGAGCCGTTTTAATTGAAAACAGAACGTGTCCCACATTAAAGAAAAACGGAAGTCATACAGCTTCCTAGCCCTTCCGGCTGCTGCGTCCTCTGCCAACCATCTCTGCAGCACCCTGGGAGGAGAGCGAGGGGGCCGCCCCCTAGCAGCACATACCATGAGTAGAGGAGGAAGAAGAAGAAGGGCACTGACACAGCCAGCTGCAGCATACGCCAGTCTGGGATTCCGTAGGCCAAGCCAGCCAGGATGATCTGGCCCAGTGTGTACCCAAAGCCAGTGCATGCTATGGTGATGGTCCGGTACTGGGTGGGGATCCACTCCACAACTGGAAAAGAAAAGAAAAGAACCCCTTTCACAGGGCTGCCAGCCTCCAGGTGGTACCTGGAGATCTCCCACTGTTACAGTTGATCTCCAGATGACCAAGATCTTTGGAGACTACGTGGGTGGAAAGATATGCATTTTTGAAGGTCCCGACCACACTGGCACCATGTCCCTTGACTCAGCCCCTCCACAGCCACCATTCCCCCCATGTCCATGGAGGACTCTTTTCTATAATTAGAAAAATCCCAGGAGTTGATAGATTACTACAGTGCAATAACGTTATAATAATCTGTTGGTATGATTGAGAGACAGCGTGGTGTAGTGGCTAGAGTGCGCACCCCTTATATCTCTGCAACAAGAAGGGCTAGAGACTTACTCTTTTAAAAACGAAAGCTGGGGAATCAGAGGCACTGGCAGATCGTGGCAATGGACAGTTATGACATTGTAGCATTGTAATGATTTAGCAATTGCTGGTTGTGGTTGTTGTTTAAAAGCCTTCATGTGGTGGGTGGGGAAGTTGTAGCTGTGGGACCCAAGGCAAGGGAAATGAGGGGGAAACTGCCATGAGGAAGATCCAGTGCATACAGTGGCGATGAGAGCTCCACATAGACTAACTGCCATTTTGAAGCAACCCTGGTTTAATCTTGTCCACCCTCTGATTGTGAATGACTCTGAAGTATCTAAGGTTGCCAGCCTCCAGTACTGCTGGAATTACAACTGATCACTAGATGACATAAATCAGTTCCCCCCGATGAAACAGCAACTTTGGAAGACTGACTGCATGACACAAATCTCCAGGAATTTCCCAAACTAGAGGTAGTAGCCCTACCAGTTTCTGAGGCAAAGACAGGTATATCCAGGGATCATTTCGTAGAAAAAGAGGCGCAGGAGCTCATTAGCATAACTCATTAGCATAACGTATTTGCATATGCCACACCCCCTGACATCACCGGAAGTGTGTCAGAAGGCGACACCCACCGCTCAGGCTCCACTGGACTGTTTTGGATTGCTAGCTATTGGGGGGGGGACGTGCAGATCTGTCCTCGCAGAGGAGGGAGAGCTTGTACCTGAATACAACTTGGTCTTAAAGGTGCCACTGGACTGTTTTGGGCCGGGGGGGGGCAGGGGGGGAGCCCTGCAACTTACATGGCTGCTTCTTGCTCTGACTGCTGGGAGCAGGGGATGGGGCTTGTTGCATGTGCCCTCCCCCTGGGCTCTTTACTGCCGGAGCTCTGCTCCTGTGCGCTCCTGCAGGAAATGACCCCTGGGTATATCCCAATCTCTACTACCTGAGTCCTTCCATCTGGAGGTGCCAGGAATTGAGCCTGTGGCCTTCTACATGCAAAGCATGTGTTCAGCCACTGAGCTATGGCTTCTCTCTTCCACAATTAAAATTTAGATTCTAAGGGACCTGCTTCTCTTTCTTGCATATGTTATTCTGTAAAGTACTATGTACCTTGAAGGTACTGTCGTAATATAATTAGAATCGTCATAGTGAAACTGGCCATGATCTGTGCTATGGACAGGCATATTAACAAAGCAAGAGTCCAGTGGAATTTTGAAGACTAACAAAAGAACTGGGCTGCTGTTTTATTTTTGGCCACAGACTCACATGGTTGGCCCATGTGGAATTACCTTCTATTAGAGTGGCTTTTAAAAAGCCATCAGCACAAATAAACATTGTGGCTTGTTATCAATTCCATGCCAAATGAAAACGAAAATGAAAATTTTAAATCAACATGCAAAATTAAGAATGTCTAAATCCCAGTTTTCAAAAACGGCGGGATTCCCAAAGCGTATGTCATTTTGGTTCCAGCTCCCCTTAAGAAGGCTCTTACTCAAGCAGGCAATGCTGAGGCCGAAGCCAGAGAGCGCCATGCCACTCAGGAACCGGAAGATGCAGTAGGAAACAAAGTTGGGTGAGAAGGCCGCACAGGTCCCCATGACGGCCATTTGCAGGAAGGACCAAATGAGGAGAGCCTTGCGGCCAAACCTACAAGAGAGAAGAGAGCAAAAGCAGCTGAATCAGGCCTGGCGAAGGCAGCAGTGGAGCTGGATTCTTGCTTGCTTCAATCAGCCCCTTGCCAGAACCAAATCAAGGGGCTTGTGGGAGGGGGGGCTAGTCTAGAGTTGCCAACCTCCAAGTGAGGCCTGGAGAGCCCTCAGAATTGCAACTGATTTCCAGGCTGCAGCAATCCGTTCTCCTGGAGATAATGGATACTCTGGAGGGTAGACCCTATGTATTCACCCAACGTTCCCTCTAAGCTGAGTTAGTGTGAGCTAGCTCACAGTTTTTTAGCCTCCAGCTCACAAATTTTTAACCTCAAGCTAGGTTATGCCACCTTAGGCTGCCACCCTATCCGACTTACCTGTCAGATAGTCCGCCAAGAACCAGTGCTCCAACCAGCACACCGGCCATGTAGATTGACTGGGCCATCTCCCGAAGCTTCCGCAAGTCACAGACCAGATCCCACTGTTGTGGGAGAAGGACAGTGGATCAGCATGATAAGTTTTAGGCTGGCAGTGCAGAGTCCGAAACAGAGCTGCACCTTTTGAAGGCCACTGATGTGTAGAGCAGGGGTCCCCAACTTTTTCTGAGTCTGCGGGCACCTTTGGAATTCTGACATAGGGTGGTGGGTGCAATCACAAAACGACTGCCTCGGGAGGCAGAGCTGACCACAAGATGTCAGGGAGCGAGGTCTTGCATAATTCTAATACTAAGTCTTCAGCATTTCAGGCAGAAGCTCTGTTTAACAGGATGCCTTTTAAAATGAACATACAGTTTAAAAACTATTGCATACCCAACTTCACTGTATGACTGCAGGTAAAATCCTTTTGCTATAGTCCTAGATCCACCATTTACTCCGGCAAATGTGCGTGTGTGTAAAAATACACATACACACAAACAGTTTTATTGTTTGTGTGTATTTCAGGGCACTACTGCTTTAAAATTTCCTTGGGTAGACATCCCTATTTTGGGATGTTTTCCCTGTAGCCACCATTTCCCAAGATTGATTGATTGATTATTTATTTTGATTGATTATTTATTTATTTATTTTTACATTCAACTTGTTAGGCCGCCCTTCCCTGCAAGCAGGGCTCAGAGTAGCTTACATCAAAACCAACACAATAATAATCCATTAAATAACATTAAAAACTACTAAAAACAATATATTAATCAAGCAGTACATTACATTGTCTAAGAGGACGAGAAATTTCTGTTCCCATCAGCCCCCTGGGTAAAGGGGGTGCGGAGGGTGAGTAGGAGGGTATGAGAATGCCAACTCTTGCTGTCCTCAACGAATGCCTGGCAGAACATCTCTGCCTTGGAGGCCCTATGGAAAGGTAATAGATCCCATAGGGCACGGATATTCTCTGGCAGAGTGATGGTGGATGTTTATTGTAATATTTAACCTTCACATAGGGTGCTCTTCTTGGTGTCAAAATATATGTTTCTGAGGTCAATAAAGCCAAAGACAGTATTATATTAGTTGTAGAGACAGCCATTTTTCCTCTAGCTGCCATTTTGCAAGATGGCGGATCCTTTTCCACATTCTTGTAGGATCCTCATATTGGTGTCAAACCATGTTTTGGGGGTCGATAAAACCAAATATACCAGTCCTTTTGTTGAAAAAACAAAATAATGTATTATTCTTTAAAGTTTGTAATATTTGGGGAAGGATAAATACAGACAAGCTGAATGTTGGTAGTACTAGGACACTAGGACAATGTAGCAGGAGAATTGTTAAGGTGACAGTTCCTAAAAGTACAGAAAATTATTTATTCTGTTGCCTAAAATAACAGCAAACAAAATATCAGAGTGCTTGTTTGATATTTATCATGCTTATATGTTGGTTACATTCTTATTCTTAAGCAAAGCTTACAGTCCTAATACAAAAAGTAATTTCTGTGCAACATTTTTACAATTCTTTTGACCTTAGCAGAAAAGGGTAGTCCAGCCTTCTTGCACCTGCATGCATTAGATCTACAAGTTTTAGAGCCACACAGTGTCAGTAATTCCTTATCTGAGACACTTTGGAGGTTTCAAATGCCTGTCCACTTTCTCCCAGCCATTGTCCACAGGGTTTAGCATTGAATAGTTAGGAGAGAGGAGTATAAGTGACTCTCTGATGACTAGAAATGGCTGTTGGATATGTTCTCTGATGGAGCTTGAAGTAGGTGGGAACATATCCATGCATTTGGTCATTTGTGTATAGGGAATAAATCTCAGTTCATCAAACACTTCCACATCAGTATTTCTGGAACATACTCCGATGAGGAATAACGGAGCAGTTGCAGATTGAACAATCAGCCTCCTCAGTACTGCTACTGATTTCCTTCTCATTAATCAAGTATAGTCCCACTGTGATAATCTTTTCATCAGCAGTGAGCATCAAAGATCATCCCACTTGTAATCAGGGCTCTTTTTGTAGAAAAAGCCCAGCAGGAACTCATTAGCATAGTAGGCCACACCCAACAGCAGGAACTCATTAGCATATTGGGCCACACCCCTGACAGCACAGCTCATTAGCACATTAGGCCGCACCCACATGTTACCAGAAGTGTGGTTATCCAGCCACACCTACCTTTTGCTTCTTATTCTGTTTACCTTGTTTGTTGTCAAAACCCAGGGCCTTTTTTTGTAGCAGGAACTCCTTTGCATGTTAGGCCACACACATTCCTAATGTAGCCAATCCTAATGAGTTTCTGCTGTTGGGTGTGGCCTATTATGCTAATGAGTTCCTGCTGGGCGTGGCCAACTTGGGAGCCAGCCGGAACTCCGTTCCTGTGTGTTCCTGCCCAAAAATAGCCCTGCTTGTAATTAACGGAATGTGTGTCTCTTTGGTTTGCTCAGGAAACATTTGGTGGGCAAGTTGCTGCAAACTGGGTTTGTTCTGAGACGATGTCTAGCACTTGGCCATCTGAGCAGAAGTTCACATAGCAGGTCAGATGTTTGCTAACTCCACAGTCCTGTGTCACATGCTCAAAGTGAAGGTTTCTTGTTTCCTTGCCATAGCAGTGGCAGGGAACCTTGTGTAGCACTAAGCCTGCTATCAAAATAGTTGGCAGTTGGATTGCAATTCTAGATTAACTGAAAGGGATTGGGAAGTGATCTGGTCATCCAAAACTCTTACCTCAAAAGCATTAAACATACGCCTTCAGGGTCACAAGCTTATGATGAGGTAGTATATCACTCCACAAAAATTGCACCATATCTCATCACAGCACTCACCCCTCTGTTGGAGGAAGTGTGGGTCACAAGGCTCTTTTATGCACTGTTGGTGGGAGTGCAGATTAGTGTCAAACTTTTGGTCCATGGTAATAAACCATATTAAAGATATTACAGGTTATAGATTAGACAATTTACCCGAATTAATTTTGTGGGACTTGTGGAAGGACGCCAAGATACCACCAATGCTCCCTCTAAGCTGTGGAGTCTTGTGAGCAAAAATCCTATTTTGTGAGCTACTGGCATTAAAGTGGTGAGCCAGCGATTTGGCTACTGCATCAATTAGTTTGCTCTGGAGCCCTTCTTCCTGAGCGAAGGCAAAAACGTGTGAGCAGGAGGCTAAAAACCTGTGAGCTAGCCCACACTAACTCAGCTTAGAGGGAACACTGGATACCACGTATACGCCGGGAGTTTATCTCCATGCTCTTGTCAGCGGCTAAAACAGTCATCGCTGCTAGTTGGAAAGACTCTACTCCGATTTCTATTACACGCTGGTTTACCAAAATCCGGGAACTGCTAGCAATGGACAAAATAGCAGACTCCATCGCATATATGGAGAACATGAACGTTAATACCAGTTCTTTACTCAAAGGGCGTCCTTTTACGGAATATGCTTTGGAGCGCTCGTCTCACTTGCTGCCTTTGGTGCCGAACAAGTATCGGGATATAATTACGTTTATGTAAGTTAATTGCAAAGAAAGAAAGAGGCTTTAGAACTGTTATGACACTGTTAACTTCATTGATAATCTGTACAGTGAAGAGTTCCTCTACAACTGGTAGCCGATTATGCTGCTATTTGTTATAGGTTAACCTTGTTGTTATAGGTTTAATGTTGTAAAATAATAAAAATATTTTGAACAACAACAACAACAACAAAAAGCCCACGGAGTGACCCCGGCTGCAGCTCTAGCAAGCGAGTCACTGGCTGCCTGGTCAGCTGGCCTGCCAGTCATTGGCCTTTTCTGCGTTGGCATTTTGCTCTGCATTCGGAGCAGTTCGAGGATTTGCGTTCCACAGCACTCTCCGCCTTCACTCCACTTTTGCCCTGCATTTAAATTTTTATTCTACATGTGTTTATTCTACATGTTTGCAGTTGGCAGGTGTTTTCTGCCATGCTCTGGTGGCAGTTTGTGCATTGGGTTGGATCTATTGGGGGGCAGGCCATGCCTGCATGATTGCCTTATCCATTTTGGGAACCCCTTTAAGGAGTCTCAGGGTGGAGCCAGGCAGTGTCATGCTCAGCTCAGGGGCTATCGCCATGCTCCATTCCCAGGGGTACCACACAGAGGCTTGCTCCCAGGTGGGACCACAAGACTTGCCACCCCAGGTAGTAAAGGGGCTGGGGCAGGGGTTGCCCAGTGCCTGGATCCTTGCCCTATTCTGCACCTGTGCTCCAATGGCTGTAGCCAATAAAGCTATGGCCCATTTTACTCCAACTTGTCTGTGCATGGGTTTGTTTTTGGTTCCCCCCTTCCCCCCAGTTCCCCATCCACCCTTCAGCCCACAAATCACTAGCAGTACCGAGGAGGCTGATAATAACTGTATATTACCCCATGTAAACGGGACAATCCCGCACGGTGCAACGTGTGTAGTGATACTATCAATGATACAGATGTGGTGGCACTACTGCTTCAGTACATGTCTGCCTTCTGTAGCAAAAGTTTAGATGAGCTTTGGGTCAGGTTCAGATCTGGAGAAAAATGACATTTCATTCCTTTCCATCAACTTCTCGCGAACCTTGGATCGGAAGTATGCAGTGCTGTGGTAAAGTGCCACATTCTAACCAGTGAAGATGTTTTAAGCAAGGCTGGGATCAAACCAGTAGCCACGAGAGGAGAGCCTCTTAAGTTGGTCTCACAGCCAGCCTAAGCAGCCAGTTTCCTTTCCACATGCACCTGGGTCCTGTCAGTGCTCTTAGCTGAGTCATCCTTCCTCTTCCTGAGGAGCAGCAGGGCCCAGATCCTGTAAAGGCTCATCGCTGGAGTCCCCTGCTTCTACAAAGGAAGAGTGGCTGCTGGCTGCTGGACACACACTCCTGTGTCTTCTTAGAGTCTCCACCCTGGCTCTCTGCCTTATCCTTTCCCAAGGTTCTGGGGGAGAATGTGGTGGGTCTGGAAGGGGGTCCAGTAGGCTTACCATTCCCCAGGTTTGCCCGGGGGATCCCCCACTTTTGCGCACTTGTTCCCTTAGCAGGCAAGCTATCCAGTGGGGGAAAGCCTGCCCCAAACAGTGACGTCGCTGTGCGATGTCCCCGACACACTGACATCACGTGGAAGTGATGTCATCATATTGGGGACATTGCGCAGTGACACTCTGGTTTGGGGGCAAAAACTGTCAATTTTACCATAGAGTTTTGCCCACAAAGCAGAGCGTTGCCCCCAGTGATGTCAGCACATAGGGGATGTCCCCGCCCACTCCTGGAATGCCCCTCAAATTCCCCCGCTGACGCGACGAATCCACCTGGCAACCCTAGTGTCTACCCATACTGATGCCTCCTGTCCTGAGGGCCCTTCGGACTCAGGGGCTGGTGGTTGTACTGATGAAGTGTCCCTTCTGCGAGGAGGTTCTGCTTCTCTAGGGCCTACCTTGCAGGGTGTGACCATGTGTGTGGGGTCTCAGGGACAGGTCATGTGTTTGCCAACCTCCAGATGGTACCTGGAGATCTCCCACTATCAGAATTAATCTTCAGACTACGGAGATGAGTTCTGCTGGAGAAAATGGCAGTTTTGGAGGGTAGACTGTATGGCCTTATATCCTGATGAGATCCCTCCTTCTCTAAACCCTGCCCTTCACAGCCTCCACCCTTCAAATCTCCATATATTTCCCAACTCAGAGTTAGCAACCCTGTCCTCTGATGATGAGAGTCACTTAAACTCCTCTCTCCTAACCATTCAAGGCTGAACCCTGTGTGGATAACGGTTGGGAGGAGGTGGACAGGCATTTGATACCAACAATGTGTCCCTGAGGAGGAACTACTGACTTCTGAGTCTCTACAACTTGCAAATCCCATGCATGCAGGTGCAAGAAGACTGGACTACTATGTTGTCTTTTCTGCAAGAGTCAAACAAACTGTAAAAATGTTGCATAGCAAATTACTTTGTGTATTATGACTGTAACCTTAGTTTAAGAATTAGAGTTTAGCCAACATATATGCATGATAAATATCAAACAAGAACTCTGATATCTTGTTTACTGTTATTTTAGGCAGCAGAATAAACAATTTTCTGTACTTTTAGGAGCTGTCAGCTTAACAATTCTCCTGCTACATTTTGTCCCAGTGTTACCAACATTAAAAAATAACAGCTTATCTGTATTTTTTCTCCCCCCCAAAAAATATTACAAACTTTAAAGAATAATAATTTATTTTGTTTTTACAACAGAATGAATAGTATATTTGGCTTTATCGATCCCAAAAACATATGATTTGTCACCAATATGAGCATAAGAACATAAGAGAAGTCAATGTTGGATCAGGCCAATGGCCCATCTAGTCCAACACTAACAGGTGCCATCAGGAGGTCCAGCAGTGGGGACAGGACACTAGAAGCCCTCCCACTGTCGTCCCCCCCAGGCCCCAAGAATACAGAGCATCACTTGCCCCAGACCGAGAGTTCCTATGTATACCTTGTGGCCAATAGCCACTGATGGACCTCTGCTCCATATGTTTATCACGTTCCCTCTTGAAGCTGTCCATGCTTGTAGCCACCACCACCTCCTGTGGCAGTGAATTCCATGTGTTAATCACTCTTTGGATCCGACAAGAATATATAAAAAAAGATCTGCCATCTTGCAAAATGGCAGCTACAGTGGAAATGGCAGTCTGCAACTAATATAATACTGTCCTTGGCTTTATCTACCTCAGAAACATTTATTTTGACACCAAGATGAGCACCCTATGTGAATGTTAAAATATCACAATAACCATATTCACCATCTTGGGAAATGGTGGCTACAGGAAAAACATCCCAACATTGGAATGTTTGCCTTAATTTTTTTAAGCAGTAGTGCCCTGAAGCACACACAAACAATAAAATTATCTGTACACACACACACACACACAAATATTTGCAGGTGTCTAGGATAGGTCCAGGACTAGTATGGTAGCATCTGCACCTGAAGCAACTTTTACAAAATCTGCATAGCCAATCAGATTTCCAATGGCCAATCAGAAGTTCTGCTGGACAAAAACCCAATTGGCCCTGCCCACTAACACTTGAGTGCATCGACAGCACCATGTTGGGGGACCCCTGATGTAGAGAATCAATGCCTTTCCCTAGTCATTAAATGGTCTTTGCTCTTCCTTCTCCAAATCTAAGGGTGCATTCAGACGGGCAGCTAATCCCGCCATTATGCTGGCTCACATTTGATCCCAGTCTTTTAAATCCATCCTTGCACGACCAGACATCCCCTGGGGGAATCGCCTTACCACGCGCTGCTTCCACTGTGGATTGTCTAGACGGCGTCCACTGAAGAAGGCACTTGTGGTGGGTTTTTTTAAAAAAAACAACAACAGTTTTTGTGCATGCGCATAGCAGTGATATCACAGCCGTGTTTATCCGCACATGCGCAGAATCAAGATTTTTTTAAACTGGCGCCCGTTTGGGATGGTCTGACATCAGACCATCCCGAACAGATGCCATTTTTTAATTGCGCGCTGGAACGATCAGACGGGGAAAGTTCGCGAATGGCCCGTCGGGAACCGAAAACTCCAGATTTGAAGTAGTACGTTTTTAGTACGGCTCCGAAGTGGGGCAAAATGGGATGCTCATGGAAGACAGACGTTTCCCAGATGTTGATGTCTGGACATTACATTTAAATCCATGAGGCACTCATGCCTCGTGCAGATCTAAAGAGCTGTGTGATTGGACCCATCGGATTAGCAGACAGGACTTTATGTGTTTATCATGCAGACAGGCTGGAACTGCAGCATCTCTGTATTAAGCACCTGATATGTTGGCTAGGCCTCATGCAGTCTGGAGCCAGGAAGCAAAGCCTGGATGTTCAAGGGAAACACGCGTGGTACCAAGCAGGTCAAACCCAGATTGCTTAAATGGACCTTGAACACGACGATTCTGCAAAAGTAGTTGTGCCCTCAGTTTTCAAGAAGACGTGAGGAAATCGGGGGGAGATGCAGGTCAAAATGTGGTCGCACAGCAGATAGTGGGAAATTGAGCAGTACAACCAGGGAAACGGGAGACTGAGGGCGCAACAGCTGCTTTTGCGGAATTGGACTGAGTGCTGCAAGAGTTCTGTGTGGCAAGATTTCCCCCTTACATTTTCCCGCATACATTTTCAAATACATATTTATTTTGCCTTTCTTGGTGTACACAGACACTTTTTCACAGAAAGTGAGACACTCTGGCTCTAGAAGAACATGTGGGAGAATGGGGCTGTAATGTATCCATCTCCGACCGCGTGCGCGGCTAGGTCGCCATATGGTCATGCGAAGTGGCCGAGCTTTGCTCTCAGTAACAATGGGTCAAGCGGATCCTAGCCCGCACCTATCGGCCTATGGAACTCTCCGCCACTGTAAATAGCCAATCACTTGTGTGTGGGTGTGTGTGGGGTGTGGGATTGTTGCACTTATAAACCGACCTGCGAGCCGGTTAGAGTTGTCTCGTTCCGAGCTGAAATAAAGTATGAGAGCTGAAATCGCTAGTAAGTCTCAGTACTTTTCAGGGGCTCACTGCACTAATGTGTTTTAATTGTTTATGTGCTTTGTTTAATTGTTGCTTTTAATTGGTTTTATAATATGAAGCCGTTTTAATGGTTTTAATTGTTGGCCTCCTTGGGGACCCTAAGTTGAGGAGAAAGGCAGCATTAGAATGTTCTAAGTAAATTGCCCTGACCTGGATAGCCCAGGCAAGCCTGATCGCGTCAGATCTTGGAAGCTAAGCAGACCTCCAAGGAATACCAGGGCCAGGACACAGAGGCAGACAATCAAGCCATTTCTCTGAAAACGTCCCATAGCCCCACTAGGGATCGCCAGAAGTCACCATGACTTCCAGGCTCACAAGCACACACATACAAACCGCCGCCCCCTAAGAATGTTCTAAGTAAATTAATTAATACATTTTAGAAAATAGATTCAGGGTTTTAATGCCATGTTGGTGCTGCAATCCTATTTTTTTTAACCAAAACAATTTTATTTATTGTAACACTAGCCTTACACAAATGCTTTCAAAGGTTTAAGGTGTCTCATATCTTTATAACAGCCTTTACAACAACCCTGCAAGGCAGGCCAATGTCACCAACCCATATTGCGGGGGGAGAGGGAGGCCAAGAGAGAGTGACTTTCCTAAGGTCACCTGATGAACTCATGGCATAGGCGAGACTCCTGATTTTACAGCTGAGTCTTACATTGTTACACCAATCATGCACAGGACTTGGCGGGTGGGGTGGGGTGGGGAAATGTACAACAACATTTTTGCTCTCAGCAGAGAACTCAGCTGCTCCTTCCCTCAGGATCTTTGCCAGCAGCGTCCCCCACTGGTTTGGAAATCTTCTGTTCCCAGCAAGATCCTTTGGAGAACATGGTAGGGGGGTGGAGGTGATGGCAGCAGGGGCTAGTCAATTACTGCCTGTTTACCCACCAAACGCAAACACCCCCCTGTTGCTCTTGCGGCTTTAACCCACTTGTTTGCTGGAAATATCTTCAGGCTGCAGCCGCCACTTCTTCCCTGCTCTCCTTCGCACTTGACAAAAGAGCAGTCACCGCAAATGACACAGGGGAGACCAGGAAGCTACAACCCACAGGACTTCATTAAGCAGGGATGCCAGCTCCAGCCTGGGAAATCCCTAGAGATTTGGGGGTGGTGCGCCTGTGCGGAGAGGGATCTGGGGAGGGATTTCACCTAGAATCTGTGGCATTCCATAGAGTCTGCCCTCCAAGCCTGCCATTTATCTCCGGGAGAACTGCTCTCTGTCGTCTGGAGGTCAGTTGTAATCCTTGGAGAACTCCAGGCCCAACCTGGAGGTTGGCATCCCTGTGTCATCCTACCAGTTTCTGATAAAAAAGGTAAAGGTTCCCTTGCTTGAAAGCCAGTCGAGTCCGACTCTAGGGCTGCGGTGCTCATCTCCGTTTCAAAGCCGAAGAGCCAGCGCTGTCCAAAGACGTTTCCGTGGTCATGTGGCCGGCATGACTAAACACCAAGGTGCACGGAACACTGTTCCCTTCCCACTGAAGTGGTACCTATTTATCTACTTGCAATTTCTTGCTTTCAAACTGCTAAATTGGCAGGAGCTGGAGCTAGAGATGGGAGCTCACTCCGTCATGCGGCACCCGGGTCTTGAACTGCTGAACTACTGCCCTTCCACAGCCTGCAGTTCAGCGTCTTAACCACTTGAGCCACCGCAGCTCCAAGTTTCTTATAGGACTGGACAAATGTATGGAAGACTGGGATAGGACTATTGACAGTTGTTAGTGACGACTGTTAAAAAGGAAGACTGTTTTTCCTCTCCTTCCCTTTCGTTGCCTCTTCCCCAGCCCTGCAGCTCAACAGCGAGCCTGATGAAGAGTTCAGTGGAGCTCAAAAAGCTCATTCACCACTTTCGCAGTGTTTGAGTTGGTCCAAGTAAAAGGGATTACGCAGCTGGTAGCCTCAGATTTGTTCCAAAGGGCCAACATAGCTGCTTACCCTTTTTGTGGCCATGTTGGATACCAGAGCCGAGGGATGTTAGCGTGTGGGGGGGGGGTTCTGCCCAGCTTGTGGGTTTCACAGAGGCATGTGGATGGAAGTGGGACGCTGGCTGACATGGCCCTAGCTAGCTCTGATGGACTAAGGGAGTTCTGGTATATTGCAATGGACGTGGTCTAGGGAGAGCAGGATGTATCCTCTCATGCCACTCAGCAAGGCCTTCTTCCCGGATAAGGGACCGTCCTCTGATCGAACTGCCCTTGGGCTGAAGGGAGGCTTCCAGCTTTGCTGAGAGAATGGTAGGATGCAAGCCTGGATGCTGGATCTATATCCAAATCCTGCCCACCTGCCCCCATCCTGAAATTGCTCACCTGCTAGGGATGCCGGCTTCCAGGTGGGACCTGGGGATGCCCCAGAACAGTGATGACGAACCTTTTAGAGACCGAGTGCCCAAACTGCGACCCAAAACCCACTTATTTATCGCAAAGAGCCAACACAGCAATTTTGAATACTGAGGTTTTACTTTAGAAAAAACAACTCATACATTAACTTAAGATGATTCAAACAAAGTAAGGAAAGCAATTCCAAATGCTTTCATTTATTTAAAATTATTTGGCAGAGAATTCGACACTTTAATGATGGTCTGGGCCTGGCTGGGGCGATGGCACATGTGCTCACAGAGAGGGCTCTGAGTGCCACCTTTGGCACCCGTGCCATAGGTTCGCCACCACTGCCCCAGAATTACATCTCATCTCCAGACTACAGAGACTAGTTCCCCTGGGGAAAATGGATGCTTTGGAGGGCGGACTCTATGCCATTGAACCCCCACTGAGGTCACTGTCCTCCCCAGGCTCCATCCCCAAACCTCTGGAAGTTTCCTATCCTGGATCTGGGAACCCTACGCCCCATTCCCTGCCAGTGGCCAGGGAGGAATTGGCAACCCAAATCGCGCGCTCTCATCCCTTTGTTGCAAAATTGAAACAAATCCCATTTCATTCTTGACACCCATAACAGAATTATAATGGACCATGCAAGAGTCCAAAGCATCCATTTTCTCCAAGGGAGTTAATCTCTATAGTCTGGAGATGGGCTGTAATGACGGGAGTTCCCCAGGCCCCTCCTGGAGGCTGGCACTCCTAGAAGAAAACCTGCAAACCAAATTGTGACCATCGAGACCCCATGTGACTGGGGCAGGGTGTGCATTAAGAGGTCTTTAGAAGTGTGGCAAATTCTACAGTCGGTCCCAAAAGGTGTCTACAAAGAAGCTCAGTAATTTAAAAAACCATCAGATCACAATGTTCAGCCCCATTGCTTTGCATAGTGCTGCATGCTGCTTCCTATAAAGGGGCAAAAGATACATGTTTGCCAGGACCAAGCAAGCGCAGAAGGTCTATGAACAGATGAAGCGGCCTTACTCGGAGTCCATCTTGCTCAGTGCTGTCTATAGCCTGGCTGGCGGGAGGCGGGAGCTTTCCAGGGCCTCAGGCTGAGAGGGATCCTTGCTAATATCTGCTACTACTGACAGAGACCTGGAAATCCCAGGGATTTCACCTGAGGCCTTCCGCATTTAAAGCAGCTGTCTCTTGTTATGCTGCAGTCCTCTTCTGGAGGTGAATTGTGATCTGCTGGTGAACCACCAAGTGAGCTGCTCTGATTCTTGCAAAGCAGAGGGTCCCCAGCCTGGCATCTATAGGTGCCTTGGTGCCTCCTAGGGATGCCAGCCTCCAGGTGGGACCTGGGGATCCCCTGGAATTACAGCTCATCTCCAGACTGCAGGGGTCAGTTCCCCTGGAGAAAAAGGATACTTTGGAGGATGAACTCTATGGCATTGTACCCCACTGAGGTCCCTGTCCTCCCCAGGCTCCATCCCCAAATCTCCAGGAGTCTCCCAACATCGATCTGGCCACCCTCCCACCCCATCCCCTGCCAATGGCCGGGGGGACGTGGCAACCCTAGTGCTGGTCAAATGCTTTCAGAAAGAGGGAGGGGCCGGGGAGGCTTTTGCCTAGCAGGTTATCTGATTGGCTATTTAGATTCCAAAGAAACATTGCTTTCAGTAGTAGCTGCCACCAGAGCACAAGGATCTTCACTGCATGAATGAAGGTAAGCTGTATGTAAGCCAGAAAATACTTTCAAACAATATGTTCAAGGCATCCTGTTAAGCATAACTTCTCCCTGAAATGCTGAAGAGCTACTATTACAGTTATGCATAAAGTCAGTTCCTGACATTTTGTGGTTAGCTCCGCCTCCTGCAGCAGCCATTTTGCTGGTTGTGCCCACCACCCTGTGTCAGAATTCTGAAGGTGCTTGCAGGCTCAAAAAGGTTGGGAACCCCTGTTCTAAAGTTCCAAAATCCAGGTGGATCTGATCAGGGGTCATTTCGTAGAAAAAGAGCTAGGGGGACTCATTAGCATAACTCATTAGCATATGCCACACCCCCTGACATCACCGGAAGTGTGTCCTCCCCAAAGCCGGCGGCGACCTTCAGCGGGCACCAGCAGGGAGCTCCAGGCCCCGCCCTCCCACACCTCACCCGGGGGGATGGCGTCCCCCCGCATCCCCCCCCCCAAATGACCCCTGGCATCTGATCCAGGAAGGCTCTTCTCATGCAGGATTACAGGCTCTGGATTTCTGGACACAGATTTATTATATTTTTATCCTGCCCTTCCCTTCGAGTTGCATGGTTCTCCCTTTCCTCCACTGCATTCTCACAACAGCCCTGAGAAATAGGCTAGGCTGGAATGAGTTAGGGGCTCAAGATCTCCCACGGAGCTTATATTTTATTCTTTAGAGGCCATACCATAACTCCTTTGGGAAAAGGACACACAGTACCGCAAATCAATCAATCAATGGTTATGTTTCTATGCTTTGTCCGTTGCACTGAGGGCTTGGTATGGCTGAAAAATAAAACCCATCAAGGGTGAGGGAAACTTGAAAAGCACAAGAAGGATACCGGTTTATTTGCAGTATGTTCCGAGAGTAAACAAAAAGTATACCCCAGCAGTGGGTATGTATTTGATACAAGTAGGCAGTTACATGAACACATGAAGCTGCCTTATACTGAATCGGATTATAGGTCCAGCGAGGTCAGTATTGTCTACTCAGACTGTCAGTGGTTCTCCAGGGTTTCAGGTAGAACTCTTTCACATCACCTCCTACCTGGTCCTTTTAACTTGGAGATGAACCTGGGACCTTCTGTACGTAAAGCAAACACTCTACCACTGAGCCATAGCCCCTCCCCCAAGCTGCTGATGTCTTGTTGAGAAAATGGGAGAGAAGGCTCTCTGCATATGCTCAGAAGTACATGTTCAGAGCTGAATCCTGGCATTTCTGTCTACACACATTAACCCCACCCTTCCTCCAAGAGTGTCAGAAAGACATACGTGATCATCCCCTCACCTTTCATCCTCACAAAGGGCCAGTGAGTTAGCTCAGGCTGGGAGCAAGTTGCTGACCCAAATTCAAGTGGTGTGAGCCTCATGGCTCCATGGGGATTCAAACTCAGAGTCTGCTAGGTCCTAAATAGAAACACTAAGCACTACACTGGCACTGGAAGCCACTTGGAGAAATCACTTGCCTGCAGTGATATAGCGTGCCCATCTCCAGCCACCTACCCCTTCCAGCTGGCTTTTCCTGGAAACATATTTCTGCCTATTACATCTCACCTCAATGATGATTGTGGAAGAATACAGGGTCCTGTTGTATACCCATCCATCAGCACAAGGCTCAGTAGTCATCTCGGTCTTGTTTGCCTCCGTACTGTTGGGGTTGAGGAGATGCCATTGGGTGTCCACAAAGCGCTGACATTTTTCCAGTTGCTGGTTGCTGTCCACGGGGATGCCAACCTTGAGAAGGTCACTGGCTTCTAGCAAATGAGTGGCATTCGGATGCCCACTGGCATTGGCGGCGGCGTGGACCCGGCAGTGATGTCCTGGGATGGCAGCTGTGAAGTTCTGGAGAAGGTTGTGGCTGGCCATCAAAAGGACAGGAATAATGAGTAGCGCCGTGTGGATAAACTGGAAACGGCCCATGCCGCCAACTTGCTGCAGGAATTCAGCGAAAGTCATCGTGTCTGCAAGTCCCCAAGGAGAAATCAGACAGGAGGATAAAAAAAAGTCCTTATTGACTCCTTTCTAAACCAAAAAAAGATAAACTCCCTCTTCATAAAGAGAGCAGTGTGGAAGAAGGGAAAATGAGACTAGTTAACTTAAGGCTGCTGGAACTGAACAGATTTCAGTAGTAGGACTTGGACTGCAACGCAATGCAGAACCACAGAGCACCTTTGGATACAGTGGATCTCTCGCTGTGGTTTCTCAAAGGAGGCGAAGAAATTGCTTAGCCAAAGAGAGTGTCCTGATTTACCTAATTGACTGCTTTCAGTTAGACGGCAGGATCTCCTTGGGTCAAAAGTGGATCAAATGGTCCACGCAGGAAGCTTTGGGTTTTCTGCCAATCTGGGGACCGTGCCATATGCTTGCCAGGAGTCTGAGAGCCTTTCCTCTCACCCTCCTACCTTGTGCTAACCGAGCCTCTTTGGGGGATGTTCTCTTAGCGTTTACTCTGAGTTCTACATGAGAAGTCCACTCTGCAGTGAAAGCTGAAAAGTTTGTAAGCAACTCCGAGTCACCAGCGTGGGGTGGGGGAGTCCTCTGTACCCACTGTCTTCAAGGCATAAATTCTTATTCATTCCCCCTGTTCCCTACCGGCAAAAGCGTCCTGTATTTGCTGAGTCTTTGGGCGGATTATTTATGTAAAACAGTAAGCAGCTCATTCAGTTAAAGTTTTACTCCTGTTTTAAGGGATTAACTAAAGAAAGAGGAATTAGGGAGGAATTGGGGGATGTGGAAGAAAGGGCAGTGAGAGCCAAGGGCAGGGAGGGAAAGGTCTGCAGCCTCCCGTTTTATTTCCTTTGGGGCTGGAGATGCCCCCCCTCTTACACCCCCTTTCTCCCCCAAGGAAAGCCAGATGGTGTTGCCAGTGGGGGTGCGAGGTGTTCTTGAGCTGGACTTGTTTAATAATCAGATGACACTCTGTACTATTAAGGCTTTTGTCCTGGTGCACGAAAGTTCAGAGTCATACGTGCTGTCTCATTGCCCTTGCCTCACTCGGCCCCAGAACATGGTGTGACCGGGAGCAGCCATTAGGGTGCATGCGATTTTATGTAGCGGGAACAGCAGGACGGTCGACTGAAAGATGGGGGAGGGGAGCGCTGTGCCTCTGAGGTATGCTCTGACCCAGGTCAGGTCCCTTTCTCTTTTGGTTTCTGTATTGGGGAAGGAATCTGAGCAGCTGTCCCAGCTTCATTGGCTGGGAAGTGGCCATCTATTCTAGTCCCCTCACCCAGGACCACAGGGGTTGCCAGGCGCCCTGAGGCTGCCAGACGGTAAGACCCAGGTGGTGGAGCTTGTCAAGGGGGACAGATATCAAATAGATACTTCTTACATATATGGTGAGAACATTTAACCAGAGTAAGAACAGAACAAAGTATGAGTCCAGTGGCACCTTTAAGACCAACCAAGTTTAACTCTGGGTATAAGCGTTCATGTGCTGAAAGTGAAGAAGTGTGCATGCACATGGACGCTTATACCCAGAATTAAACTTTGTCGGTCTTAAAGGTGTCGCTGGGCTCATACTTTGTTCTGTTGCTTCAGACCAACATGGCTACGCACCTGAACCAAAAGTATGAACAGTTATAGAAACAGAAGACAGATTTTGGTATTAGCAGGAACTAACCTGTTGTACTCACTTTGTTGCCTAGGTATGGCATTTCCAAGAGATCTCTGAAGCAGACCCGTTCTTGTCCTACTGACAGAATGAACGCATGCAAGGTAAGCATATATTTGACTGATGTCTCAGTGAGTAAGTACTCCTCAGCAGGGGTCATTCCGAGCAGGACTGGCGTTCCGGGAGAAACAAGTAAACAGTGATGGAAGGGGAAGGGGCGGGTTTACTCCCTCTCTCCCGCATTACTTAGGAGAGGCAGCGAGCAAGCGTTCAAGGCCGACGACACTAGGAGCTCCCAAGTGCTCACGGCCAGACTGCAGACTCCCGCTGAGGTCTCCGGGGGGATTTTGTCAGCTAAAAACATCTTCATGAGAAAACGTTGTTAGCTATGGAAGATTTGGACCAGTAGGGAAGTACCTAGCCAACTGCCATCCATCATCGATGGCAGCTGAAAATACATTGGGTCAACCCGCACCCATAATAGAAGCAGCACCTGTAGCTATATGAAAGGAATTTTCTCAGTGGCCATTGTTTGTCAACCACAGCAGTATTTCCAGCCTTCAAACATTTGTTTCTGTCAGTAAAATGTAGGGGGAGAGAACATGTCAGGCCTGACAGCAGCCACTGGACAACTTGGCACCATGCAACTTGCATAACTCATGCAGGCCCAGCTGCTTGCTACTGCTCAACAGCCGCTGCCCCATGAAATGTTGTGTAGTGGTTAGTGCTCCTGACAAGGATTTGGGAGACCAAGGTTTGAATCTGAGTTGGGAAATACCTGGAGATTTTGGGGGTTGAGCCTGAGAGGTGGGTGTTGCCTTCTGACACACTTCTGGTGATGTCAGGGGGTGTGGCATATGCAAATAAGTTATGCTAATGGGTTATGCTAATGAGCTCCTGCCCCTCTTTTTCTGTTAAATGATCCCAACTCCTCAGTTAACCTTAGATTTTCAGTAGATGAGCATACCGCTGGACCTCAGTGGACATTTTTGTAATTATTGTTTTGAGTTCTTTATACCTTCCTAAAAGGTGTGACCATCTGGAGAAGAAATGTGCGTAATGTGCAGGATGGATTCTTGCATTTTGTTGGATTTTCTGATTTTGTACAGCCAGGAATCTCTATCATTGTAGCAGAGTGAACCAGGCTTTCCACACAGGAAACTTAGGTACTAAGTATGCTAGCAGACTTAAGAATTTACACAGAGCAAGTAGTCAGGTTTAAAACTAACAAGAGCTCTTTATTATATAAAACTCCACTCTAGACAGTATAGATGAGAGACAGGAGTAGAATTTATTCTAACTACCTAGGATGGGTAAGGATGCAGGGAAGCATGGCTTTGCATCCATTGTTCAAAGATGGAGGGAAAATGTGCTCCTTCTTTGTGTGTGTGAGTGAGAGGAAGTGTGAGGTCGGAAGAGAGGAAATTGCTCCCTAAGAATGTATCAGTCTACACATCAAAGGGATAGAGGCAGATTCCCCACAGTTTGCCTGTCCATCTATCTGACTCTCTTGTAACCCCCCTCTGGAGGCTGAGGTAAAAGGACACGCTTTAATTGAGAGGAGATTTTTCTATACACCATTGAAAATTCCCCGGTTTTGTCAACTCATTTTCTCAAAGCCTCTCATAATGCCACACGGAATTGTTGCCTGGTTTCCCATTGTTTTGGGGAAAGATTTATAATGGAGAAGCCTCTGCCATTTTTCCAGCTTGACAACCTGTGTCCTCTGTAGTGTGTGAAGAAGGGCCCTGAGCTGGGTGAAAGCCTTCATGGAAAGTCAGGTTTTGGAGAGGGATTTGAAAACAAGTGCTTCTGTGTGTCAGCTCGAAGTGTAAGAGGGAGCAAAGGAGAAAGGACAGAACTGTCTGAGGAGTCTGAGGAGAATGGAACTGGAAAAGTGAAAGTCAGACCAGACCAGAGCACCTCGCAAGAGTTCCTTATTACATGAATGAATATAAGCACAACTGGAGCTGCAACTTTAACTAACTGTGTTGGAATATGCAAGGTCTATCGTGCACAGATAAAGAAGATGACAAGAACATCCTGCAGGGGGCAGCAGAGAGGACAATTAGTTAGCATAGTGAGATTAGGGATTTCTTACTATTTTCAAATAATCTCATTCCTCCTCCTGATTGGCTCAATTGGGGTTTTCCCTGCTCCTGTTGAGAACTGTTAGTTACTGGCTGTCTCTTAGTTAGACAGACTTCTCTTTCTCTCTCCTCTTTCTTGCAAAGTTTGTTCCCTTCTTAATAAACCTACTTTATTACTTAAACAGCTTGTTCTTCACTTTACTGAATATCTAAACTCTGCCAACTGGTGGGGACCAGTTTTAGTGGTGGGACTCATAGTTCCCTTTAAACTGTGCTAGGGGATGCTGGCGCATAAAATTTTAACGAGCAGTGCAGGGATTTCTGCTTCAGCCCACAAGGCATTTTTCCATCTATTGGAAACAATGACTGATGGGGGCACCTCCTTCTGGAGCCCATAGAATTGGATCCCCTGGTCCAATTTTTTTTAAACTTGGGGAGGGGGGTTGAGGAGAGGCACCAGGGGCTATGCTGCAAATTTGGTGTCTGTACCTAAAAATACAGGGGGCCCCAAAGCCCCAGATACCCCCAGATCAATTCTTCATTATAGCTAATGGGGCCCATTGACTATAATAGTTCCCATAGGCCATAATGGGGCCGGGGCTTTTCAGTATGATTTGTAAGCTGCCTTGAGTCACAGGAAAAAGCAGGATATAAATATTTGAAATCAATAAGTAGTTTGGGCAGGTTTAAGCAACTTCCTGTTTGTTAGGTTAGGCAGGGTTCTGACAGTGATTGTTCCTCCTCTGTTATACTTGACCTGTAATGCTAGTTGTCATATTTCACTAAAAAACACAAAGTAGACTGTAAGAGTGTCCCTCACTCAAGTGCTGGTGTGTTTTCAAAGGCTCAGCACAGGGTGATGGTCTGAGGCCTGGTCTACCAATATAGTGGACTGGGGTGCGTAGACCCATTCTCCAGAGGCCAGGTCTACCAAAATAGTGGAAAGGGGTGGGTAGACCTATTCTCTGTTGGCCAGGTCTATCAATATAGTGGAAAGCAGCGGGTAGACTAGTTCTCTGGAGGACAGGGCTACCAATATAGCGAACTAGGGCAGGTAGACCTGTTCTCTGGAGGACAAGTTTGCCAATATAGTGGAAAGGGGTGGGTGAAATTTAACTTGATTCTGTTTTCTCTTATAATGTTTAAATTATTATTAAAATATAGTTTACATATAATTTAAATGAATGTATTCTGAGATTTTTACAAAGTTATGAAAAAACTAATCTACTAAAATAAGTAAATTAAAATTAAATTAAAATTTACTAAAAACTAAAAAACTAATTTACACGATAGTCAAATGTAGACCCCCTCACAACTTTAATGCTACTATCCTTTTTTGCTCACAAGGTAGAATTTCTGCTTATAACACTGCGGAACTTAGAAGGTATATTGGTGGGACTGCAATTTTACCTCCCACGTTCTATTTTTAAGGTTATTTTGGTTCTAGAAAAACAAAATAAAAGAATACAGACAGCCCTTCTTCCTAGCAACCAGGGGCCTGGTTTTGTTTATTTAGGAAAAGTTATATCACACTTCCTTCGGTATAATACTAAGTATTTATATAGCTTTTGTAAACATTCAGAGTGTTTCACATATATTACCTGGTTGCATTCCTTATAAGAACCCTATAAGGCAGGCCAATGCCTACCTTATTTGAACCAGGGACTTCATATTGGAGTGCCAGTTTCTTAACTTTTTTACTATACCAGCTCTTGAATCAGCACCTAACTTCCGTATTTTCAATTTTTCCATTTATTTACATTGAATCACATTGATAAGAACAGATAACTGATCAACAAAAAATATTTGATTAGTTACCAATCCTAATAATAGAAATAAACACTTTGCAACTATAGAACTCTTTCACAGATTAACAGCATTTCATATTAAATTGTTCCAGTAACCCTCACAACCACCCTTTAAAGAGTCCAGTTTAATGATTCCCATATTGCAACTGCAAAGCATTGAGGGAGTTTATAGGTCAGGGGGAGTTTATAGGTCATCCTTCATACAATACATTTTTAAATGTGTGTCTAAAACAACTGATGAATAGGGAGAGGGGCTTCAGGTGAATGGCAAAGCACTTGCAGCATCCCAGATTCAATCCCTAGTAACTCCAGTTTTTTAAAAAAAAAAGATCTCAAGAAATGGGAAGGAAAAGCCTTTTCCTTGCCTAAGACCCAGATCTGAGGGCTGCCAATTCAGACAGGCACCTGATGCACTCTGGGAGTTCCATACTCAGAACTTCATCTTAGGTGATTTAGATCAGGACCATGGCATATGGGAGAGAGGGCTTAAATCCCCCCTGCCAATCTGGTGCAGTGCTTAAGAGCACGGACTCTAATCTGGAAGAACCGGGTTTGATTCCCCACTCCTCCACATGCAGCTGCTGGTGTAACCTTGGGTCAGACACAAGTTCTTTCAGAGCTGTTCTCTCAAGAGAAGTTCTCTCAGAGCTCTCTCAGCCCAACCTACCTCACAGGGTGTCTGGGAATGGAAAGGAGATTGTAAGCCTCTCTGAGAGTCCTTAAAGTAGTAAACGGAGGGGTATAAATCCAGTCTCTTCTTCTTCTGATGTTGCCTCCTGGTGACCCAGTCGCACCCATGCCCTGACCTGGATAGCCCAGGCTAGACCAATCTCATCAGATCTCGGAAGCTAAGTAGGTCAGCCCTGGCAAGTATTTGGATGGGAGGCCACCAAGGAATACCAGAGTCGTGACGCAGAGGCAGGCAATGGCAAACCACCTCCCGACATCTGTTGCCTTGAAAACCCTACGGGGTCCCCGTAAGGTTGCTGTGACTTGACAGAAAAAACAAGTCACATCCATGAAACATGTTGCCACTTTGCGTCAAGTCAGCAGTTGGGAAATAAATAAAGGGGACAGCCATACTACAAGTTGGGAGTTGGGAAATAAATACTACAAGTCAGCAGTTGGGAAATAAATAAAGGGGACAGCCATACTACAGCCATCTGTCCATGGCGGCCCCCTCCCTCAGGGTAGAAGAACATGAGGTGAGGTGAACGCTGAGGGCTGTGAATCCGAGGAAAGCGGCTGGACCTGATGGCATTACGGGATGGGTGTTGAAATAGTGTGCTGACCAGTTGGCAGGGGTCTTTACTAAGATCTTCAACCGGTCCTTACACCAGTCTATTGTTCCGTCTTGCCTAAAGTCCTCAATTATTGTTCCCCTGCCCAAAAAATCCACAATCAGCAGTCTAAAGGATTATAGACCAGTTGCACTCACTCCAATTGTGAGAAAGTGTTTTGAGAAATTGGTACGTAGTCACATCGTCTCATGTCTTCCATCTACACTGGATAGTCACCAGTTTGCATATAAGGCAAACAGATCCACAGAGGATGCCATCAACACTACTCTGCATACTGCTCTGTCACATCTGGAGCAGCCAGGAAGTTATGCGAGGCTGTTGTTTGTGGATTTCAGTTCTGCCTTTAATACCATCCTCCCAGATAGATTAGTGTCCAAATTGGAGGGCCTTGGACTCTCCAGCTCCATATGTTTCTGGATTTTGAACTTTTTGACAGCCCGCCCCCAGAGGGTCAGAGTAGGGTCCTATATGTCCACAGCCCTTACCCTTAATACCGGTTCCCCACAAGGCTGTGTGTTGAGCCCCTTGCTCTATACCCTCTATACACAGGATTGTACCCCCACCCACCCCAGTAACACCATCATCAAGTTTGCTGATGACACCACTGTGGTAGGGCTCATCTCTGGGAATGATGAGTCTGCTTATCGGGACGAGGTGGAACGGCTTTGTGTTTGGTGCAGGGAAAATAATTTGATCCTCAACACCACCAAAACCAAGGAATTGGTAGTGGACTATAGGAGGAACAAAACGGACAT
>NW_015169783.1:1342227-1353398 GCF_001447785.1 Gekko japonicus | reverse complement strand
TTATTATTATTATTATTATAAATACGCCAGCTCCACTCAACGGGCGATTCTGCATCTAGCATTGCCTCCACGTTTTCTCAACTGAGAGGAAAAAAATGCAGCTCAAAACCACATTCAAATACCACGGGGCCAATGCTGTACTGACTGCAAAGTCATCCCTGAATGGCCATAAAAGGGCCATAAATCTGTGCAGAAGGTACCATAAAACCCGATGAGCAAAAGAAGCGAAAGCAGTATGGAGTGTGGAATGATCTGATGATCGAAGGATGTGAAAGCAGCATGCCATGCAGAGGGGAATTTCTGTTCCAACGTGGGTTTGCTAAAACAGCGGAGGGAAAAGCCAATGCAGAATCAGCCAACGTGTCTCGTTAATGAAATGTAAGACCTTCCAATGACATGCTCATTAGCTGAAGTTGGTCCCATTACATGGGCAGATCCTCTGTTGCCTGACTGAAGGAGGTTTGGACTCTGCCCTGTTACCTCAGTTGAAACACGTTAATACCTGGTAAAGGAGCAGGCATTCAGTTAGGATAAGTAAACAAGCGTCAGCCAAACCCTGGGGATTAGCTTAGACTGATGTCCCTCCTGTGCTGGCTCACAACATGAGACTTCGGTTCAAGAACATGCCACCAGCTATTTGGGGACGTCTGGGCTTCCCAACCACCAACACTACTTCTATAGACCCAGTTCATGAGGGTAGTATCTCTGAGCACGTCCAGAGTGCTTTTCTTTGCTGAGCCAGAACAGCCAGTCTTACATCAAACCGGCATACCCATTTTTGACACAATGTCAGTGGCAAGATTTTCTCTACCTGAGATATCCCTTGGACTTATGGACAAAGAATGCTTATCACAGACCTCCCTATGGCCACAACACAATTGTTTAAAATGAATTTTGAGAATTGCACTTGGACAGCCTAAAAATGTTGCCGTTTTCATGAAACCACAAAATGGAAGGCAAGAACCAGCATTTATTTTGTTCCGTAAACAGGAGTGACAACTTTTCAGCACTAATGTATGTTTGGGGGGAGCAGGGGTCATTTCCTGCAGGAGCGCACAGGAGCGGAGCTCTGGCAGTAAGGTGCTCAGGGGGCGGGCACATGCAACAAGCCCCGCCCCCTGCTCCCAGCAGCCCTCAGTTGGGCCACAAGGAGCAAGAAGCAGGCAGGTAAGTTGCAGAGCCCCTCCCCCGGCCCGCCTTCGGGTACAAGCTCTTTCTCCTCTGCGAGGGCATATCTGCGTGTGTCCCCCCCCCCCATAGCTAGCAATCCAAAACAGTCCAGTGTCACCTTGAAGACCAAGTTTTATTTAGGTACAAGCTCTCCCTCCTCTGCGAGGACAGATCTGCACGTTCCCCCCCCCCCAATACCTAGCAATCCAAAAAAGCCCAGTGGAGCCTGATTGGTGGGTGTTGCCTTCTGACACACTTCCGGTGATGTCAGGGGGTGTGGCATATGCAAATAAGTTATGCTAATGAGTTATGCTAATGAGCTCCTGCACCTCTTTTTCTACGAGCATTATGATATACGTTTGGGCAGGAGGGGACTCTCACTGCTGTTGTGAATGCAGAAGAATTTGCAGGCTCAATGGAGCTTCCACACAAGTGTTTTTTCCTATGATTTCCCCCTCATACCTGCCACTCCCCCCACCACCACCTCCAGCAGGCTGTGGATTTTTTAAAAAAATAATCTTCATATCACTATAGAATTTTAACATTAGAGCGATATTCCTTGATGGTTATTACAACCTGGGGAAAAGCTTGCCTGCAGGGCATGAGAAAATGGAAGGCATCAGGGGAAACAATAATAATGGATGTCGTGCAGGATGTGGGCAGAGGAGTGTGGAAATCCACACCTTCCTGTCCACACTTTCCCCAAACCCGCTTTTGTTAAGATCTTCCTGAAAAGTCCATACCAAAGCAGGTACAGGAAAACCAAAAGATGGGTGAAAGCCCAAATGTGTCCTTTGGAAGCCCAGATTTAAAAACTCTGCAAATGGCTTCCATGTGGAGTCAACCTTTGAGTGACTGCTTGTGAGAAGACAGGAGGTGGGGGGACGGGGATTTTTCAAAAGTGTGACATATTTAAGGACAGTTGCAAAAAACACCTGCCAATCAAAATAACATCAGATAACTCAAGCAAGTGAGCCAAACACAAACTAATCATTACTTTTGGCTAACACAGTAGATTCTGGAAGATTCTATACATGTAAATTGCCCCAGCCCTGACCTGGACGGCCCAGGCTAGCCAGATGTTGTTAGATCTTGGAAGTGAAACATGGTTGGCCCTGGTTAGAATTTGGATGGGAGGCCGCCAAGGAAGTCCAAGGTCATGATCCAGCAGCAGCCAATGGCAAACCACCTCTGAGTGTCTCCTGCCTTGAAAACTCCATCAGGTGGCGCCCTAAGGCGACTGTGATTTGACAGCCCGTTCCACCACCAGATTGCCCCAAGGGAATGAATGGCAGCTCCCTAGGACTATTTCTAGTCAGGAGAATGGCACATGAAGGATACTTAAGTCCCCTTTTCTCGGTCTGAATTCATCTCACTTTTGTTTCCAAGATGTACAATCAGGGCAATTTTTGTGCAGAACCTCAGTGTGGCCCGGGAAAGGTCTGCAGAGCCCCCCCGCCTTTCCCGCCTTTCCCGCCCCCCCATTTCCGGTCCCCCGCCTTTTCCGGCGGCCGCAAGGGCTTGAAGTGGCGGCGGGGACTTGATCGGGCTGGGCGGGTAGGCCATGGGGGGTTGGCGGGGCTTTGATGGGGGGGGTGGGAGAGCCTCCCTCCCTCTTCCTTTCCTTCTTTCCCTCCTTTCCTTCTCTCTCTCTTTCTCTCTCTCTCTGCACAGCTCACACTCAGTCCCCCAGCTAGCAATCCAAAACAGTTCGGTGGCACCTTTAAGACCATGTTTTATTCAGGTACAAGCTCTCCCTCCTCTGCGAGGACAGATCTGCACGTCCCCTCCCCCATAGCTAGCAATCCAAAACAGTCCAGTGGCGCCTGAGTGGTGGGTGTTGCCTTCTGACACACTTCCGGTGAGTTATGCTAATGAGTTATGCTAATGAGCTCCTGCACCTCTTTTCCTACGAAATGACCCCTGATCATGGGTATGCGTAGAACACCAAATAGGGTTGCCAGGTCTGGTTTGGAAAATACCTGGAGACTTTGGGGGTGGATCCAGGAGATGGTGGGGTTTGGAGGGGAGGGGCCTCAGCATGGTACAATGCCATAGAGTCCACCCTTCAAAGCAGCCCTTTTCTCCAGGGAAGCTGATCTCTGTCAGCTGTTGTAAAAGCGGGAGATCCCCGGGCCCCACCTAGAAGCTGGCAACCCTAACACCAAGAGCACATGTTGTTGACAGGACCCAAGACCTGTGGGAAATACAAAGATTTGTAACACATGAGTTGGCCTTTCAGGTCTGGTTCAGAGTATTTTGTTGCCCCAAGCAAGTCCACACATCACATCCTGTGCGCTTGGGCTACTGCTGGCTCAAGCCAAGCTCCATTAAGCCTGGCTTGGCCTGAGCTAGCAGTGGCCAAGCCTAAAGGTGATGGCAGTTGTTAAGTCGTGCGCTTAACAAAGAAGTCGGAGAGTGATTCAGCAAGAATGCGGTTTATTCTTCAGCTCTGTTACTTCTCCGTACTCGGTACAACGATCGCCAGCCAGGTCCATCATTCGAACCACTCGAGCCAAAGGACAAGCACTGGCTGCTCTGTATTTAAACATTCCCGGCTAGTGTAGCCACACCCCCTGTACAAATAAGCAACCTATGAGGTTGAAGCAATAAGGACCAATCACAAGCGATCCCGCTCTGCACGGTGATTGGCAAACATATTCTGGGCTAGGGCTCCTATTGGTTACATTAGGATCCTAGCCCAGGGCGAAGCTTAACATGGCATCTCAATGGCACAGTTCACAAGGCAGTTATATACATCTCAATACATAACAAATCCCTCCCCCCTAAGCAAAAACACTATGTACAATCATAATCGCTTAGGTACATTGGCGCTCTGCGCGATCTCTGAGACCTGCGTAGCTGTACAGGTTCAGGGCACCTTTCATTCTGGGGAGTATTGCACGACTCTGGGACCTCAGAGTCAGGAGCACTTCCATCACTAGCAATGGGTCTTTGAGTAGGGGTCTGCCCTGGCTCGCGGACAGTACTTGGGCCCTCGGGCACATCAGAACTCACCTCCGGAAGAGGTTGTGGAAGGTCCTCGGAATCAGGTAGCTCGGCAGGTTGCGAGGTGGGGCGGCCAGTCGCCCACCGCTGCCTCAACTGGTCCACATGTCGCCTCCATTTGCGCCCGTCCGCAAGCTGGACTACATACATGCGGGAACCCACTACCTCAGTTACAGTGGCTGGAAGCCACGAATGTCCCCCAGCATAGTTCTTGGCGAACACAGTATCTCCGCACTCGTATGTGCGGACCTTATTGGGAACACTCTGCTGCTGGGGCCTCAAGTCGTTGAGGTCTGGATGCAGCCTATCCAGCAAAGACGCTAGGCGTCGCCCCATCAATAGTTCGGCCGGGCTGCGGCCTGTGGCAGAGCACGGCGTTACGTGTTGCCGTAGAAGGAATGACGCTAGTTTCACTCCCCAATCCCCGGATGTTAGCTTGGCAAGCGCATCCTTGGTCGTGCGGACCATTCGCTCTGCCTGCCCGTTCGATGCTGGGTGGAACGGGGCAGACGTAATTTGCCTGATGCCATTGTTAGCCAGGAATTGAGCAAACTCTTGCGACACGAACTGAGCGCCGTTATCGCTTACCAGGACATCAGGCAACCCATGCGTGGCAATTAAGCGGCGCAACACATTTATAACAGCAGTGGAAGTGGTGGTAGACATTGGCGCCACTTCCAACCATTTCGAAAAAGAGTCCACCACAATCAAAAACATTTGACCCTGTACTGGGCCCGCCAAATCTATGTGCAGCCTCGACCAAGGCTTTCCCGCCGATTCCCATTTCTGTGGGAAGGCGGTTGGCGGTTCGGGTCTCGCCTGCTGGCATGGCGTACACCCCCGTACCCACTCTTCAATGTCAGCATCCATCCCAGGCCACCATACATATCCCCGGGCCAGAGCCTTCATATGCACCATGCCGGGATGGCCCTCGTGTAGTGATTTCAGCACTTTTTCGCGCCAGCGTTGCGGTACAATCACTCTGTTCCCCCACAGCAAACAGCCCTTTGATACCGACATTTCGCTTTCCCGCGTTTTGTACGGTTTGAACTCCGGCTCCAACGTTCCTGCCGGCCACCCCCTCCACACCCAGTTAATAACACGACTGAGCACAGAGTCTTTTGCTGTCGCAGCAGCAATGTCCTTAGCAGACACAGGTGCCTCCGGCAGTTCCTCGATAGCTAGAATGGAGCAAGTAGGAGCAGGGTCCAAGTCCTGGCCGGGCAGAGGGCAGCGGCTGAGCGCATCAGCGTGTCCAATGGCCTTACCCGGCCTGTGCTCCAGGTCGAACTCGTAGGCTGAGAGGAACAAAGCCCACCGCAACATGCGTGCGGACATAACATCAGGGAGTTGCCGGTCCTGGGCAAAAATCCCTAGCAGGGGCTTGTGGTCTGTCACCAGTATGAATCTCCGTCCAAACAAAAAGTCATGAAACTTCTTAACAGCGGAAACTAGCGCCAAAGCCTCTTTGTCAATCTGCGCGTAGTTTCTTTCCGCTGCTGTTAGCGACTTGGAATAAAAGGCGATAGGGGCTTCCCGCCCGTCGGGCATTACGTGGCTCAGCACAGCTCCCACCCCAAATGGGGACGCATCAGCAGCTAACACAAGCAGTTTGTCCTCATCATAATGTGTTAACACTGCATCAGACGACAACAATTTTTTCACCCCATCGAATGCCCGCTCATGCTCTGGACCCCACCTCCATTTTGTGTCTTTATGCAGCAGGTTGTGCAATGGGGCCGCAATCGACGCCTTGTGGGGCAAGAAGGCGTGATAAAAATTAAGGAGTCCTAGGAAGGACTGTAACTCCTTCTTCCCTTGTGGCCGTGGGGCATTCTGGATTGCGGAGACCTTATCGTTAGTAGGATGGACCCCAAACTCATCCACCCGGAACCCCAAGAACTCCACACTCGGGACTCCCACCAGGCACTTCGACTTTTTTACCTTCAGGCCCGCATCAGAAAAACGTTTGAGCACCTCCCGCACTCGGCACAGCAGCTCGTCATCAGATTTGCCCGCTATTAAGACATCGTCAAAATAGGGCACCGTGCCCGGCACCCCCCTCAACAACCCCTCCATGAGGCTCTGAAAAATCCCCGGCGCAACATTCACTCCGAATTGGAGTCGATTTACTCTAAACGCCCCCCTATGCGTTACGATGGTCTGGGCGTCAGCCGCCTCTTTGGTCACGGGGAGTTGTTGGTACGCTTGGGCCAGGTCGAGTTTGGCGAATACCTTCCCTCCTCCCAGTGATGCCAGTACGTGGCTAATGACTGGTACAGGGTACGAATGCTGCTGCAAGGCTTTGTTAATCGTGCACTTGTAGTCAGCGCAAATTCGTATTGACCCATCGGGTTTAATTGGAGTAACAATGGGGGTTTCCCATTTACTACAAGGAACTGGTTCCAACACCCCTTGTTCAAGTAGCTTATCGAGTTCAGCCTCGATCTTTGCCTTGAACGGAATGGGCACTTTCCTGTATTTTAGGCGTATAGGGCGTATAGCAGGATCCAACTCAAAAGACACTGGGGGACCATTATACTTTCCCAATCCGCCCCCAAACACTTCAGGAAATTCAGCATATAATACAGCCCATTTATTTTCCACAACGTTATTAACTCCCACAACAGCAATACCCAGAGGCTCAAACCAGTCCAACCCGAGCAGGTTGGTACGGTTTCCCTCAGCGATCAAACATGAAAGCACAGCACCTTTCCCTTTGAAATTAACTGTAAACGTATCCCTCCCCGCCAGAGGGATTCGATTTCCCTGAAAATCGGACAATCGGATGTCCGCAGCTCGCAACCTCCGCCGACTTCGTGTTGGGAACAGCTTGTGCCACGTCTGCGTAGACAAAACGGTTACCGCCGACCCGGAATCCACTTCCATCTCACACGGTGCGCCGTCGAGATGGAGAATGACGTGGATCTTTTTTCGGCTCTCGGTGCTTAGGACGGTGGCTGTGGCTTCTGACGACAGGCTCCCTGTCATCTGGCGGGTGTCTTCTTTCGGTGCGGCTCGGGGACGTTGGTGCCGGCGGGGAGATGAAGCTGGTGAAGACTTGTTTGCGGCTCTGCATACCCGGGCAACATGCCCCCGCTTTCCGCACTTCCGGCAGTCGAGGTCTCTCGCCCAGCAACGCTCGCGCCGATGTTTCCCGCCGCAACCGTCGCATGCTGTACACTCGGCAGGCTTCCGTTGGGTCCGCTTGGACGTTCCCGCCTTCACTTTGCAGACGTCATCATCGGAGTCGCTGCTTGCGTCGTTAGCCCTCTGCTGGTGGACGCGTTGATCAGCTGTGGCGACCCGTTGTCTCACTTCCCTGGTTGACCTGTCAGCAGCTTCCGCGGCGACAGCCTCGGCATAGGCGATGGCCCACGTTAGTGTAGTTCTTGCGAACAAGCGTTGCTGCAGTCGCTCGTCTCTCAGACCACAAACGAGGCGATCTCGGAGGGCCTCCTCCACATTCGCGAAGTTGCAAGGCCGTGCTGCCTTGCGAAGAGCTGCAACGTACTCAGCTATGGACTCATTTGCGTTCTGGCCCCGCTTGTAAAAAGCGTGCCTGCAGGCGATTTCCGACGGCTGTGGAGAGAAATGTGATTTCAGCTTGTCTGTCAAGCTTTCAAAGGATACGGTTTTGAGGTCATCTGGTGCCACCAGTGACCGGGCGATGTCAAAAACGCTCTTTCCACACGAGCTGAGTAGAGTCGCCCTCTTCTTCTCCTCCGTCGTGATGTCATTCGCCTCCAGATGGAACTCAAACCTTGTGAGGTAAGAGTCCCAGTCTTCAGTAGTCGGGTCGAAGCATTCGAACTTCTGGCTGCTCGCGGCCATCGTTATGCGCACAGGCGGGGCCACCAGAGCGGGTGGAGCCTGTGGCTGGCCGGCCTCGGCGATTTCCTCGTTGTCCGACATGGGGTCTGCTCTAGCGGGGCTGCCTACCCGCACTACAATCCCATCCTCGTCGCCAATTGTTAAGTCGTGCGCTTAACAAAGAAGTCGGAGAGTGATTCAGCAAGAATGCGGTTTATTCTTCAGCTCTGTTACTTCTCCGTACTCGGTACAACGATCGCCAGCCAGGTCCATCATTCGAACCACTCGAGCCAAAGGACAAGCACTGGCTGCTCTGTATTTAAACATTCCCGGCTAGTGTAGCCACACCCCCTGTACAAATAAGCAACCTATGAGGTTGAAGCAATAAGGACCAATCACAAGCGATCCCGCTCTGCACGGTGATTGGCAAACATATTCTGGGCTAGGGCTCCTATTGGTTACATTAGGATCCTAGCCCAGGGCGAAGCTTAACATGGCATCTCAATGGTACAGTTCACAAAGCAGTTATATACATCTCAATACATAACAGCAGTCACTTCCAGTCCTGCTGATGGCTGGGAGGAAGCCAGAGCTCTGAGGCAGCCTCCTCACGTGCCATGCTAGGCAGCCACTTGGGTGGCTGGGCCTGAGAACTGGCCCTCGTGAGACTGACTGCTGAGTAATCATGACTCTGAGAGAGGAAGTAAGAACATAAGAGATGCCAATGTTGGATCAGGCCAAAGGCCCATCCAGTCCAACACTCTATATCACACAGTGGCCAGAAATACCAGTGCCATCAGGAGGTCCACCAGTGGGGCCAGGACATTAGAAGTCCTCCCACTGTTGACCCCCCCCCCCAAGCACCAAGATGACAGAGCATCACTTGCCCCAGAGTCCCTATCTATACCTTGTGGCTAATAGCCACTGATGGACCTCTGCTCCATATGCTTATCTAATATGCTTATCTAATATGCTTATCTAATGCTTATCTAAGTACCTGATTCAAAGGTCACCTGAACCGCAGTCTCACTAGGTGTCCTTCAACAAAGACATTCTTCCAAGCCTCCCATTTGAAATATGGGAATTGATGATACTGGCCTTCCTTATAAGGTTATTGTAAGGATTATCTGCCTTGTTTGCGTTCTGACCTCTGAACGAGTCAGTGTACAAGAGCTTTCTCCCATTTGTTTTTTAAATTAAATTCTTTGTTTAACATCATTTTTATAACATATTAACACTCAGAATACTGATGAGAGCTTCTCAAGATTAACAATTAGTTGTACATTCAAAGCAAGCCATTATATTCAAGTACCATTAACTTAACACTACCAGTCTTTTCCAATAATTAGAGAAGCTTAAAAGAGTAACAGATCATGATAATACAAATTCTTTGGTACTACCTTTTCCCTAGCCAAGTGTTCTGCTACTGGGAACCAGATAGCTTGAAATGTTTTTTGGTAACTTTCCAAGTTCAGCATTAAGGATTGACTTGTAATTTTACCGTAAATAAAATGTTCCCATAGTTTATTTTGCCACAAATATAGAGAAGGTCCGGTTTTATCTCTCCATTTTATCACAATCACGATTCTGGCTATGGCTAAAAGAGTGGAAGATAACCTTATTTTGCCTTTGTTTTCCTAGGGCCCTACCAGTTACACAGCAAGTCTGTCTCTGGCATAGCAGGTAATTTATCTCCTGTGATTTTCGGAATTTGTACCAGGATTAAATCTATGGTAGAGGGTGGAGCTGCGGTGGCTCAAGTGGTTAAGACGCTGAACTGCAGGCTGTGGAAGGTCAGTAGTTCAGCAGTTCGAGACCCGGGTGCCGCATGACGGAGTGAGCTCCCGTCTCTAGTTCCAGCTCCTGCCAACCTAGCAGTTTGAAAGCAAGAAATTGCAAGTAGATAAATAGGTACCACTTTGGTGGGAAGGTAACAGCGTTCCGTGTGCCTTGGTGTTTAGTCATGCTGGCCACATGACCACAGAAATGTCTTCGGACAGCGCTGGCTCTTTGGCTTTGAAACGGAGATGAGCACCACAACCCTTGAGTCGGACTCGACTGGCTTTCGAGCAAGGGAACCTTTACCTTTACCTTAGAGGGTGGGTCCTGTATGGAGACTGAGCCACAGTGTGGGAGGCCGGAATACCACTGAATCGGGATTTTAGAACTACATTCTATTAACATGCCACTGTTAATTTACTGAAGGAATGACCATCATTGCGAGCACTAAATTGTTATTTGTTTATTGTATGATTGTTTTAATTTGTTTTTAAATGTTTTATGCTGACTTGGCACATGCTGCCGATAAATGTGAGCCGCCCTGAGCGGGCGGGATGCAAATATAATAAAATAAAAAAATAATAATAAATTCCAAAATTCTTTGATGGCCAGGCAATTCCACCAGCAATGTAAGAAATTTCCATCCTGGCCACAGTTTTTCCAACATTTTTTACCGACTGACTGAGGGATGGATAGACAGACAGACAGACAGATAAGGAGGAGGAGGATAGATAGATATGTATATATATGATATATACGATATACAACCTGAATAGGTAGGTTAGGCCAAGTGATGCCAGTTGTCTGCAATGGCCACCCTTTGGGGCACTATGCTTAGGAGGCGGGGGATACGACACAAATAGAACAGGGGACTGAATCTGAATCTTGGTCTCCCCAGTCCAAACCTGGCTCTTCAAGGGCAGATAATGCACATAAAGCAGCGCGGACTGGATCAGGTTCTCATATTGGATGCCTTTATCGTTCAACAGCTTCCCATAATAACAAGGTTGCCAACCTCCAGGTGGGGCCTGGATATCTCCCAGAATTATAACTGATCTCCAGATGACAGAGATCAGTTCCTCTGGAGAAAATGGCAGATCCAGAGGGTGGACTGTATGGCATTATACCCTACCAAGGTTCCTCTCCTCCCTGAACTCCACCCTCCCCAGGATCCAACCCCAAATCTCCAGGAATTTCCCAACCCAGAGTTGGCAACCCTATATAATAAGGAATACTGGCGTGGAAAAAAACCAGACTGGAAGAATGTAAACTGGAATTCTTGCAAGTCACTCAGAACTAGCAGCATTTCCTAGAATCCTTCCCTCTTTCCAAATTCGGTTTCAGCTCTGACTTGAACACTGAGCAGAGCAACATGCTGACCACTGAACCCCTCTCTGGCA
>NW_015169783.1:1339250-1342157 GCF_001447785.1 Gekko japonicus | reverse complement strand
CTCTTTCTGATGAGCCACCAAATTCCATAGCAGTCCAAAGGGTGTCTCTTCAGTCTCTCAGCCACTCCACTCCCCGCCCACCCCCTTGGGGCCAGCAAGTGAGTTGGCACTTTTGAACAGGGGCACGAGCCATAGAATGGGCAGGGAGGCCACATGTCCTGCAAGATCGGGGGGGGGGGAGAATCCAAGGAAGTAGATCAAGGCCTTGAACCCAAAGCACCATTTCAGAGTTCTGCAAGGGGAGAGGAGTATGGGGAGTGGGGAGGGAACCTGAATGAGTCTGAAGGTCAGACCCGAAGGAGGCCACTGCATCTTAATATTTACCCATTTTATGGCTCCTGTTCAAAGCACCTTGGATATTCTCTTGTTGTAATCCTGACAACATCCCAGCAAGGTGGGTCAGGCTCAGTATTATCCACACACTGCAGCTGTTGGGTGGGAGAATGGCTTGTCAGCTAGCAAGTTTGTGGCAGACACAAAACTGAACTCTATGGACCTTCCTGATCCACACTTTGGCATTGCATCCACTTTCCAAGCTCTCGCAAGCTGTCCAACCATTTCGCGTGGATACCGTTACATGCTCATCATCACTTCTCCAATAGGGGAAACGTTCCAGGGCAGCACTGCTTTGGTTCGGTTCTTTGGAGGAGAAATCCCTGGATCCCTATAGCGTAACATTTTGGTATATTTACTGATCTATTATAGTAGAGCACAGGCTGTCCTACAAGGAAGCAAGGCCAGTGTGGTATAGTGGTTAGAGTGTCAGACTAGAATCTTGGAGACCTGGGTTCAAATCCATGCTCTGCCATGGAAGCTTGCTGTGTAGAGTTGCCAACTCTCGGCTGGGAAATTCCTGGAGATTTGTGGTGGACCCTGGGGAGGGCAGGGTTCAGGGAGGGAAGGAACCTCAGCAGCCATGTAATGCCGTAGAGTCCACTCACCAAAGTAGCCATTTTTTCCCCAGGGGAACTGATCTCTGTCTTCTGGACACATGAACACATGAGATCAGTTGTAATTCTGGAACTGGAGGTCAGTTGTAATGCCAGGAGATCTCCAGGTCCCACCTTGAGGTTGGCAGCCTGGTGGCTGGATGACCTTGAGCCAGTGACACACTCTCAACCTAAATAAGGTAAATGGCCTCCTTCTCTAGCAGCCCTAATAGCCCAGACTAGCCTGATCTGGTCAGCGCTCAGAAGCTAAGCAGGGTTGTTATTTGGATGGGAGGCCACCAAGGGGGCGGCTGTGCAGAGGAAGGTAATGTCAGACCACCTCTGCTTACCTTTTGCCTTTAAAAAGCCCTTGGGGTGGAACTTCATGGAGTTGCCATTAGTCAGTTGCAACTTGATGGCACATTTTGCAAAGAATCAGATCCGTTACCGCACATCGGGGGGGGGGGGAATCCAACACCTGAAGGTGTTTAAGCAAACTTCCTGCACTTTTCCTCTAATTCTTTCTGATGTTTCCAGAACTCTCAGAGTTGCTGTGCCCCACCCCCAGTCTCTCAAACGCATTCACACAGTGTTGGATGTTTCACTATTGTTGGGCTATAGCAGTCCTTTGCAATTAGATTCTCTTCTGTGGCCAAGCCAGAATCCAGTTCCAATGACTGTTATCGTGCAATAATACTGTAATATCAAATGCCACATAGATGCATGATGCTCCCCCCCCCTTCCGAGCTCTGATGGATACTTGAACTATCCATCATGGAATCATCTCCTAGCAATTTGCGCCCATTGAGGAACATTCACAGTCTTTTGTTCAAGGCCCTGCTCTGCAGCAGACGTGCCATTTCCCACTCAGCCCATTCACAGAAATCAGACATCAAATCCAAAAGGCTACTATTGTATCCCTGTAGCACCACTGACAAGGTAGGTTTCCTTTGTTTCTCAAGAAAAGGGATTTGTGCTTTTGGCATGGATCATTAATAGCACCTTTGTCCATCTGATAGCCTGTGACAGCCGGGCACTGGATGTGTGGACCTGGAACCCCAAGGAACTGGCCAGGAATACACGTGCTCACATGTGGTCTCAAAGAGGGTAGGGTAAAGAAGCTCGGTTTTGCCTACCGTAAATGAGAGCCAGTGGGGTATAGTGGTTAGTGTTGGACTAGGATGTAGGAGACCCAGGTTCAGATTCCCAGCTCTGTCATGGAAGCCTGCTGGGTGCCCTTGGGCCAGTCATGCTCAGCCTAACCTACCTCACAGGGTCATTGTGTGGATAAGACGGAGGAGGAGAGAAGCATGAAGTAAACCGCTTTGGATCCTCATTGGGAAGAATAAATAAATAAATGGAACCCCTGAACCTAGAAGCTGCCTCCCCCACCCCTCTCACATATGAATCCCCATGAGCTGCCAACCTCCAGATGGCGCCTGGAGATCTCCTGCTATGACAATTGATCTCCAGACAGCCAAGATCAGTTCCCCTGGAGAAAATGGCTGCTTTTGAGGGGGGGGGGACTCTGTGGCATTCTACCCTGCTGAGGTCTCTCCCGTCTGGAAAACCTCCCAGAATTTCCCAAATCAGAGTTGGCAGGCCTACCCAGAGGGGGTCAGCTAAACTATACCCACTCTCCTGCCAAAGGCAAAGCCAACTATTGGAACGTGCAGAGCTGTACCGAGTAGAGTCGGTGCTCCACACCTGAGCCACTTCTTCCCCCCATTTTGTCACCCGTAGACCTTTGCTGACTATGGGCCTGGTACACACCCACCGGCAAAGGTGCTCTCAGGACAAACCCCTCCAGCCGCTTCAGGCCAACAAGCCAAGGGAAGACTGTTGATCTTGGTTTATGCTCCTCCTTGAAGTGGATTAAGTTCAGAACTCTGGACGAAAAGAACTCTGGACGAAGAAGAAGAAGAGGAAGAGAAGATATTGGATTTATACCCCGCCCTTCACTACCCAAAGGTGTCTC
>NW_015169783.1:1296750-1334250 GCF_001447785.1 Gekko japonicus | reverse complement strand
AACATTGTATATTTTTGTATTTTACGTGGAAGGTTTTTAAATCTTGTTTCAATGTCTGTAATTTAGAAGGGTTTTTTTGTTTTGTTTGTCTGAGCGATGGTTTTCCCCCTCTGTTGCCTGTTTGAAAAATTAATAAAATTATTTTAAAGGAAAAAAGTCAGTATTGTCTACTCAGACTGGCAGAAGCTCTCCATAGTCTCAGGCAGAGGTCTGTCACATAACCTACTGCCTGGTCCTTTCTACTGGAGATGTCAGGGATTGAACCTGGCACCTTCTGTGTGTACAGCAGAGGCTCTTCCATTAAGCCACAGCTCCCCCTCATCTGGTTATTCCATTTGTTGCCTATTTCTGTTTGTGCCAATACATTTGAAATCGATGCTGTTCCATCCTTAGACCAAAGTTCCATCCTTACATCATACATGCACATGAAAGCTTATACCCGGATTTAAACTTTGTTGGTGCCACTGGATTCAAACTTTGTTCTGTTGCTTCAGACCAACTAGGCTACCCACCCGAATCTGTCCTTAGATCGCGAGCCAATCAGGCTATCAGGATTTAGCCTCGTGGTTTAAAAAAAGGTAAAGATCTCTGCCAGTGGATGGCAATGAACCTGGTAAAAGAGAGATGAGTAATTGTATCTGTATCTGTGATGATCTCCACGCGTGGTGCAATTATATGAATTATCCAGACATTTTAGAAAGGTGTAGTGCAGCAATCTATCGTGTATATTTTAATCCCACCCTTCCTCTAAGTAGCTCAGGGCAGCATATCTGGTTCTTCCTGTCCATTGGATCCTTGCAACAACCCTGGAAGGTAGGTTAGGCTGGCAGAGAGAGTAACAGGCCCAAGGCCATCCAGCAAGCTTCAAGACAAAGTGGGAATTCGAACCCAAGTCTGCCAGACCTTACTACACCACTGTAACAACTACACCCCGGTGGCTTTCAAAGCTAGAGGCTAGTACTGTGTTCACTACTTGCTGTGTGTGCGTACTTTTTTTCTGACCTGGTTTCACTGCCCATCAACAGCATTCCCTGATCCTGAATTTTAATATTGTAGGAAACAGAGAGAAAAAGTTCTCTTTGATCACTTTCTCCCCACCATAATATTTTTTATTATTACGGGTCTATATAACCGAAGTTCTGACCAAAAGAGAATGCAAAAGCCACCATCTCTCCTTATATATAATTGAATAGTGGGTGCCAAAGTTCTAATTCTAAAATGCACTCCCTTAGTGTATGGCTGATGGCACTGCTCCTCAGCATATATCGCCACCAATCAGAAGGCAAAGCCCGGGTCCCGCCCACACCACAACTGCTGCGACAACCTGGTCTTTTGCATATGGAAGCTGATTGGACTTCAGTCCATTCCACACCTCAAACTCCCCCCCCCCACAAGGCAGTTGGACTTTTCAGTTGCATAACATACCTCATAGGGGAGAGGAGAATGGGTAACAATGGTTACCACTTTCTAGGTGAGGGCTACAGATAACTCAAACATACAAATGCTCTTCAGGTAGCAGAGATCAGTCCCTCTGGAGAAAACAGTGGACTCTGTCATTAAACCCTGCTGAGGTCGCCACAGGAAACTGACACTGTTTGCCCAAAGCCAGAGCACTCTCCCAGAGCCTCTTTCTAGATCCCATTGTATTTATTTCCGCAACGGGCATTATTTCTAGTAATATTATAAACCTCATGTCACCCCCCGCCCCTTTTGTCCCCTAAACTGAAAAGCCTGACTATCTTTATCTCTTGTTTTTTTCACAGGGAAGCAGCTCCAACACTCTGGATCACTTGGATTTTCTTTTCCTGCATTTTCCCCAGATCTGTTATATCCTGTTATATCCTTTCGGAGATGAGGGGACCACAACTACAAAGTATTCCATTTGCAGCCGTACTGAGACTTCAACCACTCATTCACGCTCTTCTTCCACACTGTTCCCAAAGCTGTATTGCAATGATTTCAAGAAGCTATAGGTGCCGATCCATGAAGCTGCAGCTGTTCAGACTGGTCAGTGGAGTTTTTTTCTTTGCATGCCTGATCATTTTTCACCTAGTGACCAAGTTTTCCTAACAGCTTCTTTTAACATCTTACTGGAAACTTGACAGTCACAAACACCAACTTGCTCCTGTGAGGAATCAGGATTGTGTAAATGTGCAAAAGAGCAAGTGGCTCTTATCCATAGAAACAGTGTGCTATGTACAATCTTGCTGCCTCCTTTATCAACCGGTGATGCTGGATCGGACAGCAATATGGCCAAGGATGGTCATGGTGTGCCTTCACATACCTGGCTGGAATTCCATGACCTCCTGTCCTCCACACCTCTCACTGATTACTTCCCATTGATTACTCTAGCTTCCCAGTTGTTGAGGTGATCACTGCAGGTGTGCCTTTGAAATACAACTGATCAAAATCCGAGATGAATACGACCTGTTCATTAAACTCAGAAGGGTAACGAATGGCCTGTTACTCATGCACAGCTTACCACAGATGTTCACGATAGTCAAGTCGTGAAGCTTCGATCTGGATTCTGTGTTTGCATTTCGCACCATTCTTTTTCTCCTTTTTTTTTTTTTGTTTCTGAATTGCATTGTCTTTATTCTGCATCCAAAACAGTTTTCCTAACTAGGGTGGGGAGATCACTTGTGACGTAGTGGTGAGGCCAAATTTATTTTGTTTTTTTGATTTTTTTGTTTTGTGCAGTCACTCTACAGTTGTGCGGTAGTGTTAAGTTAAACTCTTCCATTCAAGTTCCTGGTGTTCAGTGTTTGCCTCTTTTTTAAAAAAAAAAATATTCACCATTTCTGCTTAAGATTTTCACATTTGCCCTTACTCGCTGGTTTTCATCTTGATAGTGTTGACCTGCGTGACCCACTAATTTCACTGCCATGTCCTTAATAAACAAAGTCCTCAGGGGGGCTTGTGCAAGAGCCTTTCCAAGGTAACTGTGTTTTTTTACTCCAAGTCACTTTATAAGAGTGTGTGAAGGCTTAATATTGAGTTATGTCTGCCAAAGGTTAACCGAACAAATGAAAAATGATCTGTTTAGGGCGGGGGAAACAAATTGGAGATCTTGCACTGGGTGGATCGCAGGGGAGAGAGACTTCAGGTGGGTAGCCATGTTGGTCTGAAGCAGCAGAACAAAGTCTGAGTTCTGTGGCACCTTTAAGAACAACAAAGTTTGAGCTTTTGTGTGCATGCACACTTCAGATACAATGAAACAAGACTTTCTCAACCATTACATTTAGGTAGAGAAAGGGTGGTTGTGGGGTTAGTTATCAGGAAGGGCTAATTAGAGTCAAGATGCATGAGTAGCTGAGCAATAAGTATAGCTAAGATTGGATTAAAGCAGTTGGTAAGACCTGTGAATAGCAGCAAATTAGCATACAGATAATTTAAAAGTTAATGAACGGATGTGAGTCCAGTGGAACTTTTAAGATAAACAAAGTCTAATTCTGGGTATGAGGACTGAGTGACTTAGCATGTGTAGTGAGATAAGAACCCAATATCTCTATTAAGCCCTGGGGGTACCATTGTCCTGAGTGCTGCAATAACCTGTAATTCATCAATCTCCCATTCCAGTCTTTTTCTGAAATTCCCTTTGTAATAAAACTGATACTTTGAGGTCCCCCACTGAGTGCCCTGGGAGGTTGAACTGTTCTTCTACAGGTTTCTCAATGTTGTGATTCTTGATGTCAGATTTGTGTCCTTTGGCATATGGTTTGACCTGTTTGCCCTATGTAAAACTACACAGAGACTTAAAATTAATTGCCTAAATTCCTGCCAAAGCTGGTAGTTACTCTATGGATAAAAGGGCGAACAAGAATGCCTTGACTGAACTCTCCCTTTCTTCAAGCCAGCTGCTAGACACCACAAACCCCCATCTTTCTTCAAGGCAAATGGTTCCGAGGTAATCATGCACACTTACAAACAGACACACTCACACTCACAACCCACCTGCTTTCTAAAGCATCTGCCTTGAACTTTCTAAAAGGCAGACTCTGGCATACAAGGAAGAGGGGGGGAGATAAGGAGGTGCTGGAAGCAAAAAGTGTGCGGCACTTGGATCCTGTGCACCTTTGCTTGGCAGTAAGTCCTGAGTTCAGTGGCTCTCTTAACCCCAAATAAATGTGCATAGGATTGATGTAACCTTACAATGGGAATGGGTTCCTAGGGATTTAAACTCTTGATAAGCATTTTATCGCTAGTCTCATACTGCTAAATAAAAAAATTAAACTATGGGGAAATAATTAAAAATGGTGGTTATACTGCAATAAAGGAGGGGATGGCGGAAGGTGGTTGAAAAAGGGCGGAACAACTTTGATGTGGATGGGAGAGTAGGCATCAAGGGCTGGGGGGGGAATCCAATTAAATCATTACGCTCTTGGATACGCTTCAGCTTGGAAGCAAACAGAAAGCAAAGTGAGCACTGAAGGGAGGAAAACATGCAAAAATGAAGGGCGAAAAAACCCAATGGACATGTACACTAAAAGCGACATAAAACACACATGCCTAATAGGCCTAATGAAATTTCTTCCAATTGATCCAAACTGACTAAGCCAAAACTGATTACATTGTTTTCAGTTTCCCTGCACAATATTTAAATTTCCATTTCCTCAAGGGGAAGAGAAGTAGGAGCAAGGGGAGTGTTAAGTCGCTCGCTTAACAAAGAAGTCGGAGAGTGATTCAGCAAGAACACAACTTTTTTCTTCCACTCGAACACAACTCCAACACGGATCAACATCAGATAGCCAGAACAGCCTTTACATTGCAGCTGTCCTGCTTTTAAACATTCCCGGCTAATGTAGCCACACCCACTGTACAAATACCAACCAATAAGGTTGTTCACATAAGGACCAATCACAGATGTTCCCGCTCAGGGAACTTGCTAGAAGGTGATTGGTTAGGTGTTTCCTGGGCTAGTAACACGATTGGATAGATTTGGATCCTAGCTAGGGCTGCCAAATGCCCCCGGGGGGCAGATTTCCCCCCGCTTTCGAGCCCCGCTTTCCGCTCCCGTGGAATCGGGGCCCGGGGGAAAACCCACCCCCGCGTGCGCGTCACCCGGAAGTGACGTCGCACGCTGGGGGCGGGGCCATGCCATTTGAGGGGAAAACTCTTTGTTTTCCCCTCAAATGGCGTGGCCCCGCCCCCAGCGTGCGACGTCACTTCCGGGTGATGCGCGCACGCACGCACATTCCAGACGCCGGCCGGGAGCCCCCCACTCCCGGCCAAAACATATTTGGCAACCCTAATCCTAGCCTAGGACGAAGCTTTACATCACACTTCAATTAGATGTTTCACAACATATCATGCATTCAAGGCAGCTTTGAATACACTACAGGGAGAGAGGGATTCCTCAGATACGTGCCTGATAGGCACATTGTCCAACCAAAACACGTACCCCATTTTCATGCCACACTGTACTATCCCTGATTTGAATGCAGGCCTGTAGCCACAGTGGGGCATCTCGGGGCTAGGCCCCCTGACTTACCGGCAGGGCCCTACGACTTCCCATCCGGCCCAGGGCCCCCAAGCAGCAGCAGGTGCAGGGAAGGAGCCAGGTATTCCTTTACTTCGATTAGCCAGTGTCCCCTGAGAAATCTAAATGCCCCCTGACTTAAAAAATCCTGTCTACGGGCCCGTTTGAATGTTTGTGCACGGCGATTCTCCAGATCCCATTGCTGGTTTACTAAGAAGAGTTCTCATTCTACAGAAGCACTCCATGCCTGAGCAAGTCTGGCTATCAGGCACTAGCTGGATGGCAGAAATGGGCAAAGACCATTGCAACCGATGGTAACGAACCTTCTCATGTTATTCTGTCTCAATTAGGCCTTGCATCAGTCCTGAACTGGAGGATGGCATGGGGTAGCTCTTCTGTTCCATGAGCCTTTCTCTCTGTCAGCAGATTCCCAGCGCAAACAGACTAGTTTTGAGTGTACAGGTTTCTAGAGATAGGTTATTTATCTTTTTGACATAGGATACTTATGCTGCCCTTCCTCCAGAGAGCTCAGCCTATACTGTTTTCTCCTTCCTCCATTTTAGCCTCATAACAAACCTGTGTAGTAGGTAAGGTAGAAAGAGAATGATCAACAAAATGTCGCCAATGAGCTTCACAGCGCAGCAGGATTTGAACCTGGGCTCTCCCAGAATCTTAGCTCTCCGGTGGAGAAGTTAAAGTGTCAGACTAGGATCTTGGCGACCCAGCTTTAGGGTTACCAAGTCACTTACCAGTAATAGCGGGGGAGAGTAGGTCCGTGTCTGGGTGATTCGCGCGCGCGCTTTGCACGTGCTGCGATTACATATCCTGGAAGTGACATCATCACATTGGGCACATTGCTGGCTGACGCTCTAGCAATCAGCCTGGAAACTCTATGGTACCATAGTGTTTTCAGACTGATTGCTAGAGAGTCAGCCAGTGACGTGCCCGGCGCTATGATGTCACTTCGGGTGACATCATCGTGCCGGGCATGTCGGCCCAAACTGGGCACTTTGGGGGCGGGGTTCCCCCCACCAGCCTTTTCCAGACCGGCGGATTGGGGACCCTTTTAGCAGAGGAACCTCCACCCTCCTGGGGGACCTGGCAACCCTACCTCTGCCATGGAAGTTTTCTGACTGACCTTGGGCCAGTCACACACACTCAGCCTAACCCAGGGTTGTAGTGAGGATAAAATGGAGGGGAGGAGAACACTGTAAGCAGCTTTGGGTCCCCATTGAGGGAGAAAGGCGGGATGTAAATGAAGTCAACAAACAAACAGTCTAACCACTACACCACACTAGCTGTCAGCAGGTTACGGCTCCTGCTAGTTTAGTGGTCACCAGGCCTGTAGCTAATGTGGGGCCCACGGGGCCCGGCCCCCTAGCATTTCTTCCAGGCCCCCTTCCTTCTGGGCTGGCCCCAAATTGAATTAATGTTATTAGCTTTGATTTAATTATCTGTGCCCCCCGAGGCCCCCTCCCCGCAAAATCCCTAGCTACAGGGCTGGTGGTCACCTAGTTTACCAGCAGGCACTCCCAGCTGAGCTGACTGAGGTCATCTTGGACTGGATGTTTAAGACGCATGGATGGTTATTCTGGGAGACTTTGATGTTCATGCTGAGGCTGTCAGATCTTCATGGATACCATGGTTACTGTGGGGCTGCCCCAGGTTGTTTTGGGTCCAACTCATGAGAAAAGGCATGCACTGTATCTTCTTTTCTGTATTAAGAAGGTAGCATATGATCTGATTGGGGAGAGGGGCTCTGGAGCCTGGGCCCGTCTATAGAATATGGTTGTGATTTCCTGAAAGCATGGATGAGTTTGTTGCCCCTTCATGTAGAGACACTAGATGGGTTCGAATGGTTTGCTCTTGGATACTAATGGCTCCAACTGGTTCACAAGCACTGTTCCCTCAAAGCTGAGTCAGTGTGAGCTAGCTCACAGTTTTTTTGCCTTTAATGCCAGTAGCTCACAAAGTAGAATTTTTGCTCACAAGACTCCACAGCTTAGAGAGAGCATTGTTCACAAGATACGCCAAGGATGTTTGAGAGTTGTGAGAGCTGCACTGTTGGAACCCTAGTGACTGGCTGGAACAATGTTATGAGGAGGGAGAGACAGGGCTGCTCCAGGGGGTCTCCTCCTGCCCTCAAATAGATCCTTGGCTGCCTGGTTTACTACAACACAACAATTTTATTTATTTATTTATGCTTTCGACTTGTATCCCGCTCGAACCCCGAGGGGTCTCTGAGCGGCTTACACAATTTCATTTATCCCTATCTATGGCCACATCGTCAGGGGTGGGGACTGCCCTACCGGCACCCAATGGTGGGACTCACTGTTCTTCGGCTTGGCTTCGGCTCGGCTCTTCTTCTTCCGGTGGCCTTCGGAGTCGGCAGTGTTCCCCCCCCAGCGGGCCCATCTGGTTCATGGTTCACTTCAGCCCGGCTCTGGCTATGTCCTTTAGGCTCCGCCGCGCCTGCACTTCTACGTTCCTGCGCCTTCTGGCTCCGCCTCCACTGTCATCCGATCCACCGCTGGTGTTGCGCCTCCTTGCCATCACTGCTCGCCACTTCACTCATCGCCACCGCCGCTCGTCGCCTCGCCACCACCGCCCGTCGCTCCACCGCCACCGATGCCCCCACCAAGCCTCACGACAGAGAGGGGGTGCCCCCTGCCACCTAGGGCAGGTACCCATTTATCTACTTGCTTGCTGTTATTTTGCTTTCGAACCGCTGGGTGGGTAGGAGCTGGGACTAGGGCCGGGAGCTCACTCTGGCCGCGGTGGGTCTCGAACAGCCATCATGGCTGTTCTTTTTGTTATTACAGCAGGCATTTACTGCCTGCGCAACCTTTACGGGCATAACAGCAACAGCCTTTGGTACAAAAACAGCAAGCCTGGTTTACTAGAGACCTAAAGGAAATGGAGATGATTGGGAGATGTCTTGAACTATGCTGCCAGAAGACACAGCCCACAGAGAACAGAACATGCTGTAAGGACCATTTGCGGTCCTATGAGGAGGCCGTCAAGGTTTTATTTATTTACTCGCTTGCTTCATTTATTGGCCATCTCCTCGGCCACCTCAGTTATTTAAAGTGGTCCATGACCTAACACCACCTACAACAGGTACCTCTACAGGTACTAATTCGGCCCTTAACTGTGATGCTTTCGCAAACTTTTTGCTGCTGAAACCTGTCTTATTTTTGTTGACTGGGATGCCAAGCTGAAGGTGGATCTTGCCTATGGATGCTGACAGGATTCTTTTGTTCTTTATTTAATTATTTTGTACTTTGCCCTTCTCTCCAATGGGGACTCAAAGCAGCTCACAGAGTTCTCCAGTTTATCCTCACAACAACCCTGTGGTGTAGGTTAGGCTGAGAGAGTGACGCATTGGAATGAGTGGGAATTAAAATAGGGGCCTCCCAGATACAAGTCAAACACTCTTAACCACAGCACCAAACTGGTTATGAAAGCCCTCACATGTCCATTAAATCATTGCCCCTCCTAACTTGTACAGTTGTGCTGGGGAAAGGTGTTAAAATCTCTTATTTGCTCCTCACTATAGGGGCCTTTCTAAGGAAGCTGTTATGGACCTCTGCTTTAAACAACTTTATTGGATAAGATAGGGCTGCCAGTTGGGAGCATTTGGGAGGCAGACAATAAGGAAAATTACGTCAAGGCATTAGTGACACTCTAGGAATTACCCCATCTCTATGGTAAACCCCATAAGGATTAGAGTAGTTTCTAGAGTGTCTCAGACACCATGTGTCATCCCCCCTCAATTTTTACCCTGCTGCTACATTGAGAAAGGCTGGAGTGCAGAGGCTGGAGGTTGTGGCAGGCAACTTGGGAAGACTAGGGAAGAATGATGCTGCCTATTTTCTACTTTCTCTTTTTGGGGAAGTTCATTGGATAAATAGTGGCAGAGCAACCGGAAGTGTTCTTGGATGATGCCTCTGCCCTTGACCCATTTCCATCTGGCTTCAGGCCTGGCTCTTGGACTGGGAGAACTTTAATTGCACCTGTTGTCAGTTTCTGATTACAACTGGATAAAAACAATCCACAGTTGCTGGTCCTGTTGGATCTTGTCAGTGTTTTTACTTGGATGACCACCCCCATTTTATTACATCATTTAGAACAACAATCTCCAACATGGTGACCACTGATGGATGCCCTACTGGCACCCACTTAGTTTCCCCCAAAAGCAAAAGGATTTTTCCACCTTATTGAAGCAGAAGGTATTGAAAAGAGCTCAGTCAGGAGACATCACCTTTGAGTTTGCAGACAGCACCCAGATATAGCTGCCTCCATCACAGGAGGATGCTTGGCTTAGACCCTCCCAACATTTTGCTATTCCCTCCCTGCCATGGCAGCCATTTTGTGATTAGCACCCACTAACCTTCCTTAAGATTCGAATACTGTCCACAGGTTCAACAATCCCAGAGGTTGTTGGGAGTGGGAGAACCTTGAAATATGAAATAGATATTCCAAATAGGTATGTGGAACATGGTATAGGTATTAAGAGGTCTGCCAGGTTGCCTGGTATGGTGCCCTTGAAGTTCATGCTCTGGCTGCTGTTTGATGGAGTAGTGGGAGCAAAATGGGGGGGGGAGCAATGTAGGACATCATGACATCATTTCTGGCTTTGGACCCAGAAGTAATTTTATGACATCACACAATGCTCTAGACTAGAGATGTCGAACTCATTTGTTATGAGGGCCGGATCTAAAATAAATATCACTTTGTCAGGCCAGCCCATGTGTGCCATAAAATGTAATGCCAGATAGTGGAGATACAAACTGTATAAAGGACAGCAGCTGGCAAACTCTGAGTTGGTGTATCCTCACTGCAAGGCCTCATGGGCTGGGAAGGGGGTTCAAAGGAAAACCCATATGGGCGGACTGGAGAGCCAGCAGTGCAGCACTGGGCAGACATTCCCACGCTGCTTGACTGCTGCAGATGAAGTTGTTCCGCCATGCTGAAGCCACAATTGGAGTGGCCCCGCCCACTCCCCCAAGCAGTCTCCTGTTCCCTCCTTTGTACTAGTTCCTTGCGGGCCGCATAAGAGCCCTGGATGGGCCAATTCTGGCCCCCAGGCCTTATGTTTGACACCCCTGCTCTAAATGTTTCACAAATCTCTATAGTAATAACCATAGAGATTAGGGAAATTCCTAGAGCGTCATCCCTGCCATACTTTCATGCCAGGCCTGATACTGGAATGGACATCACAGCATTGAGCTGTGTCAGTTTTTGAAGTCTTTGCCCCCTCATTGGTCTTGGGGGTTTGAAAATACACACACCCCTTTCAGACAAAATGGCCGTCATGCATATTGGGACGCTTGTGTATAGTGTGGCAGCATGATCTCCCTGAGTGGAGAAAAGAAAAGTAATGACTGAAAGGGGCTTTCCTGCCCCCCAAATGTATTTATATATCATTTATATTTTTCAAGTCAGTCTTAAAGTGCAGGATTATTACCACAGCCCACTGAGGACATGATAGAATCACCAGGAACTTTTCCTCACTTCATTCTAACGAAAGGAGTTCGTCTTGTGCTTCTGAAAAGAACACAGCAGACGTGACTGCTTCATGCTCCATCTCTGCTGCTTCAAACTCTTTCTCCAATGAGGGTGGATATCCTCAGATACTCATAGCAGACAAGCCAAAGATGTTTCAGAAGGCTATCTTATGACATAACCTTTTTCAGGATCACCTCTGAAGAGTATTTTGAGATTGCGGAAACTGTTTGATTACACAGTATAGCTTCGCTTCCTAGACTGATGTTAAAGAAAGTTGAGGGAGGATCTGTTTTGCCGGAGGAAAGGAGGGATATGATATTTAGAAGGCCACTTTGTGTTTCCCAGTTATTCTAGAATACTAGAGCCTAGAGGAGTTCCAGCTCTAGTTTTACTTGTGGCTTGGAGTTTCTCTCCGTAGACTGATTCTCATCAGAGTGCCATGAAAAGCTCTTGGATATGATACCTCACCCGATAGATTTGATGCTAATGTTTGTTCAGATAAAGTCATACTTTGTTTATTCGTGACATTTGTGATGCACCTTGGCTAAAGTCTTGGTGAGCTTCATGGCTAGCATTTGGAGTCTGATCCAGGCTGGCAGTGAGCCATTCCTGCGTGGTACCTAGGGTGGCCAACACTAGGTAAGGAAACATCTGGAAATTTGGGAGGGAAGCCGGGGGAAGGGAGGGTCAACAAGGTGCAGTGCCACAGAGTCCACCTTCCAAAGCAGCCATTTTCTCCCAGGTAGGGTAGCCAAGTTTAAAAATCGCAGCAGCGGGGGACTCCTGTCCGGTGACTAGTGCACGCGCCACACGCACGTCACCCGGAAGTGACATTAGGACGCCGGGTACACTAGGGGCAGGGCCACGACCATCGGAGGGAAAACCATAGAGTTTTCCCTCGGATGACCGTGGCCCCGCCCCCAGTGTGCCCGGCATCCTAACGTCACTTCCAGGTGATGTGCACGTCGGGGTGGGGTTCCCCCCGGGGCCCGATCCGCTGGCGGCGAGAAACGGGCCTCTGGGGCGGGGGTTTCTCCGCCCCCCCGGGGGGACTTGGGAAGCCTACTCCCAGGGAAACTGATCCTTGTCATCTGGAGATCAACTGTAATAGTGTGAGAACTCCACGTGCCACCAGGAGATTGGCAACCCTATGTGCCCCCTCTGCACATAAATCCTGATGGGCTACAGAGTTGTACTGTGGCCAAGCAAGAGCATTACTCCACTCCAAGAAGGCATTGAAGAAGAGGTTTTTATAGCCTGCTTTTCTCTGCCTTTAGGAGTCTTAAAGCAGCGTATAATCACCTTTCCCTTCCTCTCCCCACAACAGGCACCTTGTGAGGTAGGTGGGACTGAGTGAGCTCTGAGAGGACTGTGACTGGCCCAAGATCACCTAGCAGGCTTTGTACGGAAGAATGGAGAATCAAACCCCCGTTCTCCAGCTTGAAGTCTGCCGCTCTTAACCACTACACCATGCCGCTCTCTGTTGGAATTGTAGAGCGTTGGAATCTAAACACCACACCCCACTCACACCAATTGAAATTATCAGTTCCTTTATTTTAATATCAGAGGGAAAATAACTGGTATGAATAATAATAACAACAACAACAATAATAATAATATAATATAATAACATAAAAGTTCACAGGCTTGGCTTGTTTCACAGAAAAGTCCAAGACGGAAGTAAAATATGTAAACAAGATTCATACCTTGTAATCGACTTAGGCCTGCATCCCAGAGATACTAAAATTGGTTTCTGCATCACTACGCCTGCGCAGCAACAACATACCAACTTGCACCATTCATATTCACACATGAATATTATTCTTGCACTCTCCACAGCCAGCCATATTTTGTTTCCTGAGAAGAGAGAGGCCACACCCTCAGACAGAGAGTTTGACTATTACCTCAGGGGCAGCCAATGCAATACCAGTGACCAATACTACTCATGTGGGTACAGAGTCCCCTAAACTGTTGATAGCTGTCTGTCTAACCATCTTCATCCCTTTCGCCAAGTTCAGGACTGCATATATGGCTCTTCACCATTTTATCCTCATAATCTGTGAATAGGGTTCCCAACACTGCCTAGGCAAATGCTGGGAGATATGGGGGGGGGGGGGGGGGCAGCAACTGAGAAGGGCAGAGTTTGGGGAGGATGCAATGTCTCTTCAGACTAAGACGCTAGGGATTTTCCCAGTCCCTATTGTAAAGACAACAGAAAATAGGGGAAATTCCCAGAGTGTCACTGTGGAGTAGGGTTGCCAGGTCCCTCATGGCCACTGGCGGGGGATGAGGGGGGTAGGATTGCCAAATCCAGGTTGGGAAACTCCAAGAGATCTGGGGACGGAGCCTGGGGAGGACGGGGACTTCAGTGGGGTACAAGGCCACAGAGTCCACCCTCCAACGCATCCATTTTCTCCAGGGGAACTGATTTCTGTAGTCTGGAGATGAACTGTAATTCTGGGGGGTCCCCAGGTCCCACCTGGAGGTTGGCATCCCTGCTCCAAAGGCCTTTCTTTTTTTCCTCCTTTCCACTCCTCAGTTTCTCAAAGGTGGGGAATTGGGGCATGGGAAATTCTTATCTAGGCCTAGGCAGTTAGGAAGCCTACCTGTGAGGTGGGTTAGGCTGAGAGTGAGTGACTGGCCCAGTGAGTTTCATGGATGAGCACAGATTCAAATTCATGTCTCTCTAACCTGGTTCTAATCCAGCACTCACTAAGGCACTTGATTTTTCTCCATTAAAATGGAGGGGGGCACATTTCATACAACCCCAAAGTTTACTGTTCACTTATAAGGCACAACATTCACCATTCCTCAGATGAAGGCCCCTTTTTGAGCTTCTGCATGTGCCATCATTCTGGGCATGCCTTTTCACTGGAGCAAGGCCAGCCAGGATCAGCAACTCATGCAGAGATGCAACAGGCAACCTCCCACTAGGATGGCTTTCTCCACTGTGTCTCAGTATTGCAGGGGACTTAACCATTCCGTCCCAACTGACACAAGTCACAGTTGCCTACCCAACTGATCGGAAGGCGACAAGGCTACAGTAGTCAATCATATGCAGAAGGCAGTTTCCTCCCTAGATGTGTACTGCAAGAAAAATGAATTCCGAGTCCAAAATACACAGTTTAGGAACTAGGAAACTGCCTGTTCACAGAACCAGGATAATATACCCCGACCAGATAATCTAAAATTAAATAGCCACTTTTCTAAAAGGACCTTAATTCAAGTTAGACAAGCTCCCTCCTGCACCACCTGCTACATTAGCTATATTCACTGTTTTAAAAAATACCCATTAAGAACCAGGCTGGGAAGGGAGCCTTTGTAGTGTCACTTGTAACAGCATTAACCCTGGACTAGGGATTGGAATCTTGTTTGCTCCCTGTGGGAATAACTGGAGAGGAAATAAGGCAGCGGCAAGATGAAATACACTTCCCTACATCTCCCTCAAACCCACTCCCCCACCCTCAGTCACCTCCAGTTCAGTTTCTGCATCTAACTTTTTAAAAGGTCATCACTAGTACTTTGCTCTGTTTTGGGGCCAGCTTGTCCTCAGAGCTGGATCAGCAACGGCATCTTTGTCCTTTGTCTTCAATATCTCCATATACGGGCTCAAAAAATGTTGTCTCTCCTGTGCTTGGATAAAAGTCTGAGAATCCCTGAGCTAAAAGAAGGCTTGACTTTGCTTGGAGATGCCAGTAGACTGCCAGTGAGGACAGGCCCCTTCTACGTTCCATTTGGGGGCACTTTCAAAGGCAAAAGTTGCCCTGCTGCAGAGAGGGTGGCGGGGTGGTGCTCTGGAGCAGGGCAGATGATTTGCGCGAAGCCTTGCGCAGCAGCGGACTGTCTGGATGGCGCTCCTGCAGATGGCGCATGTGACCCTCTTGGCTGTCGGCCGTGGCACCGCAGTCCTCGCAGACATACAGCTTGGCACGGCGCTCCTTGTAGGCGTAACTTTGCTGCACTCCGTGGATCTTCTTCAGGTGAGACTCAAGGGAACAGCGTTGGGTGAAGGCCTTGTCACAGAGTTCACACTTGTAGGGGCGCACACCTGCACCAAGAAAGATGGAGAGGGAATTGACTTCAGTCAGAGGGGGAAAGGTATGCTCCTGCCAATAGCTACAGAGCTCTTCCTTCCTAAACACCCCATTGTGTTTTTATTCTACTTTTCCTCCAAAGAAGAGGAGGAGGAGGAGGAGATTGGATTTATACCCCGCCCTTCACTACCCAAAGGTGTCTCAGAGCGGCTTACAAACTCCTTTCCCTTTCCCTCCCCACAACAGACACCCTGTGAGGTGGGTGGGGCTGAGAGAACTCTGACACAAACTGCTCTTTCTCAAGGACAGCTGTGCTAGAGCTTGTGACTAACCCAAGGTCACATCAGCAGGTGCAAGTGGAGGAGTGGGGAATCAAACCCGGTTCTCCCAGATTAGAGTCCGCACACTTAACCACTACACCAAACTGGCTCTCAACTCAGAATGGCATATGGTTGCCAGGCAACCGGCAGGAGAGTGGGGGACAATGTCACCAGAGTGATGACATTACTTCTGGGGAACATCCAGAAGTGACTGTGGTAGCTCTAGGAATCACTGGGAACCTATGATAGAGTTGGTTTTATCATAGAATTTCTGGTGATTCCAAGAGCTACTGCCGTCTCTTCCAGGTTTTCCCTGGTAGGGAAATCATTGCACAGGCAATACCAGTGAAATTTTAAAAAATTAATTTAATTTGTTTCATTTCCCCCTCACTTGGAGTGGGGGATCCCCTGCCTTGACCAGGGGCCTCTTTATATAAATACGGTGCATAAATTTTCATAAAAGTGCAACAATTAAAAGTCACATCATCTACATTGTTATAATCTCTCATCAAAGGAACAGGACACAACTCACGGTAAACCAAAATAATTTCAGCTATGCGATCAATGTCATAATGGTTTGCTGAATAGCAATAATTCATTCTGTAGGAGATTTTCTACCAATTAGTAACTCTCATTAGTGAGATAAGGTGTACAATGCTTTCCACAGTCCATTTCACAGAAAAAATCCATTATAAAGAATCAATCTGATTATTATTTAGTAAGTGTTCACAGTTGTATATTTTTGTGACCCCTTATTCCATAATTCTCTTGTGGCTTTCTTCTTGACCAGGAGATTGGTAGGCCTAGGCCTAGGGGGTTCTCCATTTGGTTGTCAAAACAAAGCTGGAGAGTGACCAGCTCAAGATCCCTCAGTCAGCTACATGACTGAGCGGGGACTTGAACAGGCTTATTTTCTTTCCCGCAACAAGTAAAATTCTATACTTGCCCCAATCTCCCACCTTTGAGAAACTGATGAGCAGGAGGGGAGAGAAAAACTGCAGGACAATGACCTCCATAGTGATGCTCCAGGAATTGCCTCATGCCCCCTTGGTCTTTGGTGTAAGAGCAGCGGACTCTAGTCTGGGAGAACTGGGTTTGATTCCCCGTTCGTCCACAAGCAGCTGCTGGGGGACCTTGGGTCAGTCACAGTTCTCCCAGAGCTGTTCTCTCAAGACCAGTTTCTGTCAGAGTTCTCTCAGCCCCACCTACCTCACAGGCAGTGTTCCTTCTATGCTGAGTCAGTGTGAGCTAGCTCAGTTTTTTAGCCTCCAGCTCACAAATTTTTGTCTTAGCTCAGGAAGGATGGCTCCAGAGCAAACTAATTTATGCAGTTGCCAAATCACTCACTCACAACTTTAATGCCAGTAGCTCACAAAGTAGAATTTTTGCTCACAAGACTTCACAGCTTAGAGGGAGCACTGCTCACAGGGTGTCTGTGGTGGGGAGAGGAAGGGAAGGAGATTGTAAAATGCTCTGAGACTCCAAGTGAAGGGTGGGTTTTAAACCCAACTCTTCTTCTTCTTCTTCACTATAGAAATTAGGGGGAAATTCCTAGAGTGACACCTGGACATGACATAGGGTTGCCAGTCAGGAGGGCTGCGGGTGGAGACATGGTGGGTTGCAGTGTCACAAGTGGGATGACATCATTTCTGGGGAAAACCATAAAGTTCCTGATGATTCTAGACCTACTGCTTTTGCTTCCGGGTTCCACCAGAAGTGACATCATCATGCTCACAATACCAGTGAGGGTCCCCCTGCCCCATTGCCACTTGGTGCCGTGGCAGGCAACGGAAGCTTGGGGTGGGTGATCCCTTAAAAGCCACCTCCACATCTTGTAGCAAGTTCTCCAAGTCAACTGGGAGTTGCACAAAGTACTTCTTGTCCTCTGTCCTGAGCCTTCTGCCAATGAACCTTGCTGCCAATCAGCGCTCCCCCAAGTTCTGAAGCAAGCCTGATCTCCTACCTGGCACCCACACAGCCTTGCGAAGCTCACCTGTATGCGTCCGGACATGGCGCTTGAGGTCAAAGGTGTCATTGAAGCCTTTATTGCAATAGGAGCAGAGGTGCCGCTTCACCTGGCTGTGGCACTTCAAGTGGCGGTTCAACATCCGCTGGTAGGAGAATCCTTTCTGGCAAACAGGGCAGCAGAACTGCTCACCCGGCCCTTCACCTTGGGTCACCTGCAGAAGAACACAGAGTTTGCTGTCAGGGAGGACTTGCACACAAGGAAGATACCTTATACCCCATGCTGGGTGCTGTTGATACTTAAACAAATAACACATCTGCATTGCTTTATAAAGACCCAGACGTGTAACAAATCGCCTGTGTCATGGAAACCACACGGAGTTTCCCAGAATTCATCTCTGTTTCTGCAGCCCCTTCCAAACTGTGGGAATACAATTCTTGGGATCATGGCATCCATACAGAAGAAAAGCCATGCGGGTCGGTGGGCTGGAGTGAGGAACGACAAGGGGATGAAATAGACTCCCTTTCCTCAACAGAGTTGTGCTTTTGTCCATGGCTCAGTGGTAGAGCATCTGCTTGCCATGCAGAAGGTCCCCAGTTCAATCCCCGGCATCTCCAGTTAAAAGGACCAGGCGGTAGGTGATGTGAAAGACCTCTGCCTAAGACTCTAGAGAGCCACCGCCAGTCTGGGTAGCCAATACTGACTTTGAGGGCATGGTTCAGTATAAGGCACCCGTATGTTTTCAAGAGGAAGGAAGGAACAGTTTCACCCCCCTGTCCTTCCTTACTCTAGCCTCCCCAAACCCATATGATTCATTGTCTGTATGTATCCCACAATGCCTGGGAGTGATCTTCCTAGGGATGGAAAGGGGCTGCAGGAACAGACATGAATGCAGGAAAACTCTATGATCTGTGCACATGCTATGACACGATGTGCACCATCGTTGTTAACCCATCGCAGCTCCTGTTCTGCAAGCACACAGAGGCTCCCACTGTACCCATCATCACCATCTCTCGCCATGTCATAATAAGCAATATTATACCAAGCTGGACCATTGAGCTCCCTAATTTCGTATCGGCAGTTAGTAGAGATAGCTCTCGAAAGTCTCAGGCAGGGAGCTTTCCCACCTTGGATACTGGAGGAGCCCAAGTTTGAACTCCAGGATCTCCTCCATGCAAAGTATCTGCTCTACACCCAAAGTGTGGAACTTCCCCTCTCTTTGTGCCAGTCTTACCTTGATCTTGGGACACAAGAATCCAGGCTCTCCATCCTGGGGTATCCCATTGGGGACCTGGGCTGTACAACGGGGCTGTGCTGCCATATAACTGGAGTCTCGTATTGTCATGTCCAGTGGCATTGAGTACGATGGGGGTTCTGCAACGGAAGGCTCCAGATTTTTCCACAGGGCATACCCGCCCAGTGAGACTAAAGGGGAAAAACAGGCAATATTAACATATTGCTTAAAAATAATCTGGGTTTAGATAAACAGTTAGAGGTATGGAAAACAAATATAAAAATTACCAAAGCAATTTCATATAAAGAAAATATTTACAAAATGTTTTATAGATGGTATATGACTCCAGATAAACTAGCAAAGTTTTATCTTGATTTACCAAACGATTGTTGGAAATGTCAAAAGACAGTTGGTTCATTTTTTCATATGTGGTAGACATGTGACAGAGTTAAAAAAATATTGGTCTTCATAAAATATTGGATTCATGAAATGTTACAAAAAACGTTAGAATGTACCGTACCATTTATACCTGAATTATTTTTATTGAATATAATTTCAGAAAAGTGTAATACATGTAGTGACCACTGCAAGAATCTTATATGCCAAATATTGGAGGAAAAATGAAGTACCTTCAAAAGAAGAAATGATAAATAAAATTCTTGAAACTGCCAAGATGGATAAATTAACTTTAATTTTGAAAGGACAAAAAGAAGGAAGATAAATGGCTGGAAGATTGCAGTAAATGAACAATATCAACCTTTAATTATATTAGAAGGAACTACAGAATACATTTTTTAATATAATGCAGAATATTTATACAAAAATGTATGGTGATAAATAACTGGCTATTATATAAATAGACAATGTAGGAGGTAACAAACTAGATACAACAAAGATGTATATGGAACCCCCAAATTTGTATGTATTTATGTTTGTTTGTTTTTTGTTTGTTTGACATAAAATAAATTATTTAAAAAAATAATCTGGGTAAGGGGAACGTAGGGTTGCCAGGTCCCCCCTGGGGGGCGGGGAAAACCCCGCTCGATAGGCCCGTTTCCTGCTGGCCCGGATTGGGCTGCCGGGGGGAACCTCGCCCCCAAAGTGTGAAACGTGCCCGGCGTGAAGACATCATCCGGAGGTGACATCATCATGTTGAGCACATTGCGGGGGGACGCACCCCCAACGTGCCCGACACGATGACATCACTTCCGGGGAGCTTCGGGACTGCCCCCCGCTAAATCGTGAGTAACACTTGGCAACCCTAGGGGAACGTGACCCCTTTCCTAACAATAATGCACTGGGTGTGAGAACAGAAGAGGTAGTTAAGAAAGTTTAACATCTGGATGGATAGTTCCAAACTGTGCTTATTTGGGGATCGGTAGTAACCCCAGTCTTATTAGTCTGGAATAAGAGAAAGCAGTCTTGAAAACCTGTTAAGCAGCAAGGCCAGGAGAACGGTTAACAGGCTTGTCACCCCCACAGCAGTCTTCCTGATTATGTTTATTAACATAAGAAGAGCCCGGCTGGATCAGGCCATTGGTCCATCTAATCCAGCATCCTGTCTCACACAGTGGCCAACCAGTTCCTCTGGACAGCCAACAACAGGGCACAGAGGACTTGATCATGGGATCGCTGTTGTGTATTTCTATAAGTTATTTTTTGCTCTTTTATGTAGTGCATTGTGATTTGGTTTCGGCCTCCCCCACCACCACCACTATGAATTCTTATTGGGAGAATTTGTGCACTGTCAAGTCGCAGCTGACCAAGGTCTACCCTGTATGGTTCAGTTCAGTTTGTTTCAATACAAAATCAGCTCCAAAAATATTAATAAAAACAATTTAAAAATGCCACGTATGATACCAAGACCAACAAAATACATATGTGTGCTACTATAATCCAACATTCCAAAGTTCTTGTGCACATTTCACAATAGAGGGGGGTCAGTTATTTGAAGACTTAACCACCTGCTTTCGTATTGCACATGCCATTATACAGAACTTTGTTACGCTATTGGTAATTTCTTCAGAGAAGTCTGAAAGGAGGAGGGAAGGGATTGAGCAGAGGTGGTTTGCCATTGCCTGCCTCTGCATAGTTCCCCTGGTATTCCCCCATCCAAATACTAACCAGGGCCGACCCTGCTTAGCTGCCAAGCTCTGGTGAGATCGGGCTAGTCAGGACGATGGTTGTTAAAGAGAATAAAAATAAATAGTCTCCAAAAGAACTCCACAAGCCTGAACGAGGCTTGATGGGAGACAAGGTTAAGCTGCAAGTCAGCTTCTGTGGATGGTGTGGTCCCCACAAAATTTACCATCCCTTTGACGAAGAAGCTAGCCCTCATGACTGGAAGGAACTCTGCTGAAATCACTGTGAAGCTCCCCCCAATGTACCCCCACGATGCTCTGCCTTCAAGCACCGCCACCACCACCACCACCACCTCCCAAAGCCAACTTCAACAACGAGTAAACAGCTCAGAACCGGTTAACCGGGATGTTATTGGAAAGTCCAACCCAGCCCAGAGAGTTAATTAAGTGTTTCCGGCCCGGCGCCACAACTCCAGCTCCTGTCACCTGCCTCAGGGGGGTGGAGTGGGAGGGGGGGGCCTGTTGCAATCACCCTCGAAAAAATTCACGGAGCATCATGTAGACTTCCCATTCTCCCTGGCTCCGTTGCAAACAGCAAGGACACCTCAGCATTAGACAGAGCCCGAGTGGGATTCCTGTGCGTTGTGAAATCTGGAGTGGAGCTATGCCCTTTCTGACCACTCACACTGGTCAGTGGCTAGGGGAAACGCTGCCGATCCACAACAAGCAGTTATGAAAGAAAATCTGAGGAATGAAGGCTGTAAAATCCACTTGTGTCCAATTAAAAGCGCATCTCTGAGTGTCAAAAAGCCCTCCCTTGCATGGAAGCGGTGTTATGTTTCATACTGATTCATATCAAAGAGCCTGAAGTGAATTGGCAAATCATTTGGAGCCTGTCAAACGTGTCGTTTTAAAAATGTTTTTAAAGGAATATGAAATATTTTATGAAGTATTGCAATTTTAAAGGAGAGGTGCTGGAACTTGAACCTCTTCGAAAGCCATAATTTCTGCTCTCAGAGCCCTGTTATTTCATCTCAGCTATGTGAAACCCGGCAGCAATTATCAGCATGCTCTGCACATACTCAGAGACACTCTCGTTACGGTATGGAGCATTCCCGTTCACATTAAGCTGTGCTCGGAAGTTCTGTTTTAGGAAAAGAGGAGGGATCTCTTGGGAATCACCGGAGAACACAGGATCCCAGCTGTGTTATTGCCCTCCCTTCCATGTCTGATAGTTGTGCGACAGGAAGAAACTCAACAGGCCCAGCTTCCCCAGTCACAGCATCTCCATCCCAAGAAAGGCATCACCTGGTGAATTTCTTCCCGTCACAAAGCCTTAAACACGCAGGAATCGTTTCCCCCTCAAAATCCCCTTCCCAGCTTTGCTATCGGCTCCACTTCTGCCCCAGCTGATGATTTCACCACCCAGTTATGTTCACTGCGGCTGACTTCTAGCTTAGAACTCACGTTGTTGACGGCTGCGCTACCTGCCTCAAGACATATGCAACCCTCCTAGTTCAATGCACAGCTTCTCATGCTTTCTAAGAAATGTTGGGGCAGGATCTCAGCACCCAGAGTGCAGATGGGTTATGGGTTTGGTCCTAAGAACTCAGCTTCAGCACTTGTTTTGAACTTGCCCAGAAAAAAGAAAGCCTCTGATTATGCGCAGAATTCTTCTTCCGTAACCACCCGTCCCCCACACATGGGATTTGGCCCATAGGAGTTAGTGTCAGCTATTCACTTGTATGGCAGAAAGGCAAATTCAGGAAGGTTGCAAAGACACACACACACACCCCTTCGTCTGTATGGCATCTTCTGTTTGTTGCATGCTGGCATAATCAACAGGCACCAGGAGAGTAGGACAGAAGCCTGGTTCACACATGCAGGAGACCAAGGTGGTAAAGTGGATGTTAGAGGATTTCCAGTTTTTATGGAAAAGCCTTCCTGCCATGAAGAAAATTGTAACATCAGGAAATAGGGTTCTGTACCCATCTCTGCTAGTTTTCTGCTTGCAGGGAGTTCTTAACACAGGGGAGCCTTCCCCTCTGCAGTCTGAAGCCATACAGTCAACTGGACCATCCCCTTCCTGTCCCTTTCTGTTGCGTGTGTGAACCAGGCAGCCAGCTTCAGTGGCGGAAAGTGGTGGTGGTGTAGAAAACACCAGGCTAACAATCTGCATATAGATTTCATGGGGGGAGGGGGAGATGGACCAGCCTGTACCCCACTTTGGGGCTCAGGAGAAGAGACGAAAGACTAAGAGGGAGGAAGTGAAGGCATGTGAGGACTAGGAAGAGAATCAAAGCCACGGGACAAACGGACTCAGGAAACTCAGGCATTTCTCCGTGTAGCAGTCCAGCCACCAGAACCAGATCCCTGGTTGTCCCGCCTGGAGGAGAGCCGCCCATTTCCCTTTCTTTAGCTGTACCTCAGTTTCCCCACACGCACCTCCCTGCCCGGCTCTCATTACACTAAAATTAAAAGGTCTGCTATTTTAATACCGGTCGGCAGCAAAGGGAGAGGGCCCCGTCATTCCCTCCCCAGGTCAGCAGATTGGAATCTGTGGCGGAAAACAGCGCCAGGCTTCCAGCGTGATTAATTAGAAGCTAATTACAGACTCCCCGGATCAGCCTTATGATGCTTGCCAAGTAAGACGGGGAGCTTTACAAGCTGGGTGCAAAGCGTCCTCCGCATCTCCTTGGGCTCTGGTCTCCAGGACCATCCCGGGGAGCTTGGTGCCGCAGAGGACCAAGAAAGCTCAAATGAACCTCCAGTAGTCTACCTTCGAATGCCCACAGCTAGAGGTCAGACGAGGACTCTGGCCTCTGTGCCCCAGCAACATCAGACAGGCCACTGATAGAAAAAGGATGCCGGTCTATATGACCCTTCGGTCTGATCCGGCAAGCCCCATCTGACATTCAGAGAAGAGAAAGGTTTCTGTCCCCTGGTTGGGAACAAAGTTTGTCTCTGTCTTGTCTGTCCTAGAGGTGCAGTGCCCCATAATTAGAGAAGGAGGAAACCCCAGTGCCTGACTTGTCCCATGCCTCCCAGGCTCCGTGGCTGGTGGGAAACAGCACCTGTTGGTTACAGTGTAGGGTTGCCAGGTCCCTCCTGGGCACTGGTGTGTGTGTGTGGGGGGGGAACTCCTGGAGATTTGGGGGTGGAGCCTGGGGAGGACAGGGACCTCAGTGGGGTACAAGGCCATAGAGTCTACCCTCCAAGGCATCTGTTTTCTCCAGGGGAAACTGATCTCTGTAGTCTGGAGATGAGCAGTAATTCCAGGGGATCCCCAGGTCCCACCTGGAGGCTGGCATCCCTATCTAGAAGGGCAGAGGTGGGGGGCCTGTTTTAGGAATGGCATCTAGCAGCCTAGAACCCCTCTTCTCAAAGCAAGACCCAATCTGATCGGTTAGAGATGGGGAGTGAAGGTCCAAAACAAGGTCACAGGAAAGGTGTCTCTGTGTGTTAGTGACAGAACTGCCATAGTAGCAGAACCTTTTAATAGCTGCCTGGCAAGCAGAAATCCAACAGATTCAGCACCCCCAACATTCTGAGCCAGTTGCACTTCTGCCTACAAGCAGCTGTTACAAGATCAAAACTGGTAGCATGGATAACTGTTTCTGTTGACCCTGACATCAGCACAAGACACACTACCCCCCCCCGCCCACACACACACACACGTTTAGCACGGGCTACTTCACTGGGAGTAGCCAACACCCGTTCTTCGGCCATCCTAAACGCACTGACGTGGGAGGAGGAGTAAAGCCCCATTTCTGTCTGACTAAGCACAGTTAGGATTGCGCTGCGCGCGTGGCAAGAGCCGCAACGCCTAAAAGCTTCCCCGCGGGGGCCAGCTGGGTTGCGCGCCTTCCAATCCGCGACCGTGCAGGCAGAGAAAGCCCTCCCCGCCCGGTCCCCCGCCCCCCCCCCCCCCCGCGATTTCCCAACCAATCCACCAAACTGCCGGGAGTTTAAACATTACATGCTGGGGGGTGGGGTGGAGAGAAGAAGTTGCACATAACTGCCCCTTCCCAGCATTCTTGGGGGAAACAATAGGCCTCCCGCCCTGACCAGGCGAAGCGTGCAGGTGTGATTAGCAAAAAGTTAATCAAGGGGAGGACTCGGGAGGGACTGAGCGCCCTCTCTCTTTTTCTGCCTTCAGGGGCATTCAGCGGAGACATGGGCGCCTCTCCCCTCCTCCCTCCAGGAAATGAGATGGGAACCTTCAGGACTCTACCTGACCCAGGAAGACCGAAAGACCGCTGCCCTCACCCCCTCCCCTCCCCGAATGGCCGTTATGCCTCACTGTGTCCGTCCCCCCGCGACACCCAGGCGGCTTCTGAAAGAAATCTAATGCTCTTTCCCCAAAACCACTCCAGTTCAGAGTTTTACTCGAGAGCAACAAGCGTGACTCCCGTTTTATTCTAACGCCGGCGCGGCCGTCGCAAACCCGATTTCTGTCCCCTCCCCCGTCCAGGCGACTCACCTGGGACGTAAATCTCCCCTCTTTCTTCATCTGGAAGTTCGCTCCAGTTCCTCTTGCCGGTGGAAACGCACGCCTTCTTCACTAGGAAAGCTCGGGGCATCTTAAATTCGTGGAGTTTTTTCCACTCCCCACCCCGCAAAAAAAAAAAAAATCGATTCGTTTCCTTCAGTTTGGTCTCCTCAGCCCCCTTCCTCCCACGCCGCGACTTTAAAAACAACCACGAGCGAAGGGTCCGGGTTTGCTTGTAAATCAAAGGAGTTCTGCTGCGGATGGAACGTTGAGATCAAAGTTGGGAGCGTCCGGCGTCCCTCGGCTCGAACGCCAGCCCCGCGGCCGTTCCAAAGCGGGCCAGTTTCACCCTCACCCGGAGCCGTGTGGCCGTTGGCGCGCAGGGCTTAAAACCGGGGATCAAGGTACAAGAACGCAAGGTGGGAGGAAGGCGGAGGTAAACGGATTCCCTCCGCGCTTCGCCTCTCGCTCTCTCCCGGGATCCCCCCCCCCTTTTTTTGGCGTTCCCCTCCGTTGCACTCTCGTGGGGGAGAGGAGCTTTCTCTGGAAGCTCACGATCCGGAGAGACGAGCCAGTTGTCGCACGAGAAGGAGGAAAGGCGCAATGGCCCTAATTAGATCAGATGTTTGGGGAGGAGGTGGAAGGGGTGTGTGGTGGGGATGGCGCATGCGTTTGGAAATAACGGTGTCTTACTCTCTCTCTCCCTTTTTTTAAAAAAAACCTGGTGTGTTACCTGGTTGCCAAACCGGTTTGTGAGGGTAAGGAGGAGGAGACCATGTTTCTAACACCCACGGTTTCTATCATGGCTTTTGTGCTATTGTTTTGGCCGCCCCTCTTTTTTTTCTGTCTTTTCGGGGGGGGATACTTAACCCCCGTTTTAAAAAAGTTTTAAAAACAATAAATCAGAGGCGAACAATATGTTAACGAGTATGACGAATCAATGGGGGGGAAGGGGGATGTCGCAAAGTTCTGAAAGGTACAAATTAAATAACAAAAGGAACAGGAAGAAAAAGGCACGCAACCCCCCCCCCAAAAAAAACCCCCAAAACACCTTTCTAACTTTGAGAGGAAATCACTAATGACACCCCCCCCCTGCACAGTAACTCAGGACCGCGCCCACGTGGTGAGATTCAACTGAATACGATCCGAGAACGGTTTCCTGGGCCTGTCGGTAACTTCTGTCCCACCCACAGGCGACCAAGCCTTGAGGTCTGCCGATTTAGCGCGGCCTCCTCCCAGCCTTCACCTGGTGGATAAGTTTTTCCCTCCTCCACCTCCCCCCGCCCCATCCCTAGCCAGTGCCGTCGATTGTTCTAGGCAAGACCCTCTGTTATCCGATGGGCGGCTTATTGCTAGCCACCGTTAAAAGATAGCCGCTTGTGTTTACTTAAAGTCTCAGTGAGTCTTACTCCTACAGCCTTCCTTTTTACCAATAGCAGATTGTACCTTTCGGTCAACAGCAGCATTAATCAGACACAATGATTATATGTTTTTTAAAGTGCCAGTAGTCATACACCATTTCCACCAATTGCCCCCTCCCCCTGTGCATAGCCACTAGACCATTAGTAAGGTTGCCAGCTCCAGGTTGGGAAATTCCTGGAGATTGTGGGGTTGGGAGGTGAGGTTTGGGGAAGGAAGCAACCTCAGCAGGGTAAAATGCCATGGAGCCCACCCTCAAAAGCAGCCGTTTTCTCCCAAGAAACTGATCCCTGTCATCTGGAGATCACGTAATTCTGGGTGATCTCCAGCCCCCACCTGGATGTTGGCAAACAGCTATTCTGGACGGTCCACTAACCTACAGGAACTTGGAGGGCCCCATAGGCTACAGCAGAAGGAGAGGATTGCTGCTTCCCCCTTTTGAGAAAAGGGTACTTAATTTTGCTCAATGGTGTGGCTGGATACAGGTCATTATCTGGTCATCTTTGCAACAACCCTGTAGAGTAGATCAGTATTATTATCTCTAGGGTGTCAGGAGTCTTCTGACGGTGAGAAGCTGTGGCTTGCTTAACCTAAGGCCACCCATGAGTTCGAAGCGGTGGCGAGAATGGATCCAGGGATATTCTGGTTTTATTTCTAATCGCCTTTCAAAATGTGCACTCTGAAGTCTTCTATTGTTGGTTTGCAGCAGGCCTGGAAAACAGTTGCTGGCACTCCTTCGGAATGTGGTGCTGGAGGAGAGTTTTACGGATACCGTGAACCACCAAAAAGACAAATCAGTGGGCTCTAGAACAAATCAAGCCTGAACTCTCCCTAGAAGCTAAAATGACTAAACTGAGGCTATCGTACTTTGGTCACAGTATGAGAACAAAATACTCAACTGGTAAAGACAATAATGCTAGGAAAAGTTAAAGGAAGCAGGAAAAGAAGAAGAGCCAATAGGAGATGGATGGACGCAGTATATGATGAAGCCATGGGCCTGGGTTTAAAAGACCTGAGCAAGGCTGATAATGACAGGACGTTTTGGAGGCCATTAATTCATAGGGTCGCCGTAAGTCGGAAGTGACTTAACAGTACTTCACACACACAGAGACAGAGAGAGAGAGAGAGTGTAGCAGTGTTCATTTAAAATAAGCCCTCAGCAGGCATAATGCAAGATCCTTTGTAAGATTTTTGGGGTCCCAATCCCTACCTTCTCTCCCTCCCCCCCCTTTTTAATACAATATATTTTACTGAATATATCAATAAATGAACAGTTGGTGGAAATTTGAACAAAACATGTAGCTGTCATGAACAGGTGTACAAACATAATTTGAACATTAGACAAGTATTGTTTAGAGAATAACTCGTTGTGCTAAGCAAGTGGTTTGTCGCATATAAACACATAAAAAGGAGATACATAGTTTAGAATTCCAAGTAAAACATATATCCTTACATTGTTATGGAGATATTTGAGCAATAACTTTAACTGAGTGTCTATACTTAGGATAATAAGATACTTTTTACCACAATTGTAAAGCGTCAATTTCTTTGGGAGTGTCTTCAAATTGATTTAGATATTCTAAGAGAGGGAACCAGACTGCTATAAATGAGGAAGGAGCAGGGATCTTATCAAAGCGCGCAAGGTTATCCGAGAGTTTTGCCATGATATATAAATCCCACAATTTTTTGTGCCAATGTGAAATTGTGGGTGTCATTGTCGTTTTCCAGTGGGAGACAATGACCGTCTTGGCTGCAAAAAGCAGTATGGAGATTCCCTCCACCACTGATGGAGCAGAGTTATGAACTACCCAACTGTTCAAAAATAAGTTTTCTGGGGTTGGTGTTATATCTATGTTACGGATCGTTTTGATTTGATTCAGTACAGCTTCCCAAAATGGTAATATTTTAGGGCAGGATACCCAGCAATGCAGATACGTGCCCCTGTTGCCGCAGTTCTTCCAACACTTGGGGTTTCCTTCCCCCCTTTTAAGGGATCTAAACCCATGAGCCGTGCTGAACAAATTCAAAATGCCTGGCTTCTGGCAATACCTTTTCCTCTGCATTTTCAAAACATGAGAAATTAATGAGGGGGGGGGGTTGTGGGAAAAAAGTGAAGGGTGGGGCATGCCTTCATTCTTCCCCCCCTCCCCCCCTCCCTACCTGGAATGAGAACCTTTGCAAATACAGAGAACAAAGCAGAAGCAAACAATGAGGGGGGGAGGAGGCAGGGAGTTCCTGAGGCACTGACCCCAAACCAAGCAGTGGCCAGGGGTGTGGCCAGGGGTGGGGGGGGGGGGCCAGTTTGGACCCCCTGGGGAGTCTAGCAGATCAATGTGACCAAGGCTTAAAGAAGACTTTCCTGTCTGTGCCCCAACTCCCCAAAGACTGTTTCCCCCACCATCACCATGTAGGGGCTGTGCCCCTAGCCAGATGTGAAATAAGATTAACGGTAACAGGGGACTCTAATCCTGGCCACAGGGTTCATCCCATAGTCCTCCAAAGAGTGCTGAGTGAAGCTGAATTTTGAGCTCACAAAAGTTAACTGGCTGGAGAACAACACTGATCTCTGAGGAAAGTAGTCCTTACCTTTTAAAATGAAGATTCCAAAAGAACAAGGAGACAAAAATACAATAAAATCCATTAACATTATTAGTGGGACATTAAAATGGATAAATATAAACCATGAATAGAAACAGCAGCACAATAATGGCAACAAGAGTATATTATTTTTAAAAAGCCATTAAAACACACATTTGCATGCACTGAGGAGGAGTGATTCTCACTGACACTTGGGAAAGTTGACTTTGGGGTACAAATACATAGAACAGGGCTGGTGCAAGGAACCTAAAGGAGAGCTCTTCTGGAGCAGACCAGTGGTCCATCTAGTCCAAACAGCTGGAAGGATCCGCTGGGGGTTATTTACTCCAGAGAAAAGCCATTGAGTTTCGTGAGATTGCCATAAGATTCTACACCTTTGCATTTTTGCCTGTTGATGCTTCTTTGAGGGTTGAGTAGTTTCCATTCAAATGCCCCAAAGATGCATCTTCAGGGGCTTTGCGGTCTCCTTTCTATATGTAGGAACATAGAGTTGGAAGGGATCCCAAGGTCATCTAGTCCAACCCCCTGCACATTGCAGGAATTTCACAGCTACCTTCCCCTCCACTCCTCCTGTGACCCCTGCTCTATGCCCAGAGAAAGGCAAAAACCCTCCAGGATTCCTGGGCCAGTCTGGCCTAGAGGAAAATTCCTTCCTGGCCCCAAAGTGGCGATTGACATTACCCTGGGCATGTAAGAGAGGGCCACAAGAGCTGAGCATTGGTTCACCCCTTCCTGCCCTCCCTCCCATGATCTACCTAAATTCATAGTGAGTCACAGAACCAGCAGTGCTGTCAGATGGCCATATAGCCTTTGCTTAAAAACCTCCAAAGAAGGAGAGCCCACCACCTCCCAAGGAAGCCTGTTCCACCGAGGAACCACTCTGTCAAGAAGTACTGTACTACTAGTAACTGTTTTCTTGAAGGGGAGCATGTGGGTGTGGCTCAGAAGAGGAGAGTATTGCTATTACAGCTCCCCCACCACCCCCAAGTCGATCACATGGGCAGCTGCTGCTGGATTCGCCTAGCAGTGGAGCCTTCATGTCTGATAGGAAGGGTGTGTAGGAGGCTGCTGCAGCTCTGGCCTGTGCAATCTCCCCTTCTCTTACAATGCCTCCTGCAAGCAGCCAAAGGTGCGGCTTGGTACTTCTGTCGCCTTTGGCATTTGACTGGGCTGGCTGGCTTTAGTCAGCGGGCACAAAGTGTGCACAGCTCTCATTTGCAATGCAGGCTTGTCTAGATGCTCTCCCGGTTTCTTCCAACACTACTGTTATCTTTGGATTCAATGTTCAATTTCTGGAGCAAGAAGTGTTGGTCTTCAGGCCTCTTAGGGCAGTCTCACCTGGAACCTCTTCCTTCTCATCTAAGACGTGGGAGTGTTGATGAAGAAATGGCACTTTGCACATGTTCTGTAGCACTCTCTACTTCTGCTTATTGTATATGAGAACCTAAGAAGAGCTCTGCTGGATCAGCCCGGTTCTCCATCTAGTCCAGCATAATCTTTCACATAGCAGTCAACCACTTGATCTGGAGAGCCAACAGACAGAGCATAGAGGCAAAGGCTTTCCTCTTAGCATAAGTATGCAGATGTTTACTGCCTCTGAATATGGAGGTTCCCTTGAGCCACCATGGCTAGTAGCCATTAATAGACCTTTCTTCTGTGAATTTGCCTGGTTCCTTCTTAAATCTTGAGCCCATCACTACATACATCGGCAGTGAATTCTACAATTTAATCACTTGTTGAATAAAAGTAAGTGTCTTGTTTTGTCCATCCTGAATCTATTGCCCATCAACTTCACTTGGTGCCCCAAGTTCTAGTCTATTGGAACAGGGAGAAAAAGATCTCTCTATCCACTCTCTCCCCCTTATGCATAGTGTTATAAACCTCCATCATGTCCCCTTAGTGGTCTTTTTTCTAAACAGGAATGGTGCTCCAGCCCCTTAATCACCTTGGTTTGTCTTCTTCTGCACTTTTTCCAGCTCTGCAATGTCCTTTTTGAGATACGACAACCAGACCTGTATACAGAGTTCCAAATGAGGCCACACCATAGATCTGTACATCTATCTGACTGTTTTATTTTCAGTCCTTTTCCTAATAATTCCCAGTATTGTCTTTTCACTGCTGCCACTCAATGAGAGTTGACATTTTCATTGAGCTATCCACTACAAACCCCAAGATCTCTTTCAGTCTCCATCTTGACCAGTTCGGACCCCATCAACATATATTTAAAATTAGGATTTTTGTTCCAGTGTGCATCTCCGTATACTTATATTCATGGAACTCCATTTGCCACCTTGTTGCCCACTCACTCACTTTAGAGAGATCCTCCCGCAGATCATCACAATCTGCCTTGGTTTTCACCTGTCTGAATAATTTGGCATTATCAGCAGACTTGGACACTTCACTGCTTAGCCCAATTCCCAATAGTTTATGAACAAAATAAATAGTGCCAGTCCCTTGTGGGACCCCGCTGCTCAGTTTGGTGTAGTGGTTAAGTGTGCGGACTCTAATCTGGGAGAACCAGGGTTGATTCCCCACTCCTCCACTTGCACCTGCTGAAGTGACCTTGGGTCAGTCACAAGCTCTGGCACAGCTGTTCTTGAAAAAAGAGCAGTTTCTGACAGAGCTCTCTCAGCCCCACCTACCTCACAGGGCATCTGTTGTGGGGAGGGGAAGGGAAAGGAGTTTGTAAGCCGCTCTGAGACCTTCTTCTTCTTCTTCTTCTTCCTTCCCTCCGCTGGCAGAACTGTGACGTTATCCCTACACTCTGCTTCCTGTCACTTAACCAATTTGATTGATATGAAATGTGGTGCTGGATGAAATGTGGTGCTGGAGGAGAATTTTACGGATACCGTGGATCACCCAAAAGACGGGTTCTAGATCAAAGCAAGCCTGAACTCTCTCTAGAAGCTAAAATGACTAAACTGAGACTATTGTACTTTGGTCACAGAAGACAGGAGTCAATGGAAAATACAATAATGCTAGGAAAACTTGAAGGCAGCAGGAAAAGAGGAAGGCCCAACATGAGATAGAATCATATACTTGTATGGGACCTCCAGGGTCATTTAGTCCAACCCCCTTCACAATTCAGGAAATGCACAAATAACCCCCCCACCCCCCCAGTGACCCCTGTTCCATGTCCAGAAGAGTGGATGGATGGACTCAATGAAGGAAGCCACAGACTTCAGTTTGCAAGACCTGAGCAAAACTGTTAATGATAGGACACTTTGGAGGACATTAATTCATTGGGTCACCGTAAGCTGGAAGTGACATTCAAATCGAAGACCTGTCATGTTACATCTGTTAAGCTTACTCAGGAGTCTTTAGTGAAGTACCTTGTCAGGATTCAAGTTCTGGCACTAAAAAGAGTTTTTGAGCTAAGCCGAGTTGACATAGAACAGTAACCAACTAACTGGGCCATCCTAAACAGAGTTACACCTTTCTAAGCCCGTTGACTTCAGTGGAATTAGAAATGGTATAACTGTGCTTGGGATTGTACGGTCAGGGGACTCAGTGGCACATGAGGAAGCGCCAAGCTCTGCTCCACCTTGAAGTCACTGGGCAGTCTTAGGCAAGCCACTGTCCCCTGCCTTCCACCTACAGTACAGGGATGAAAATACCGACCTACCTTACAGGACCACTGTAAAGATGACGGAGACAATCTACGAAAAAGGCTACATGGGAGATGAAAGGGGGTGGATTGTGTGGAATTCCTCTTCCCTTCAGATGCCTTGAGGGTCTGAGGTCCCACAATATTTGAGGTCAAGAAGGAATTGAATTGAGAGGCAAGGGATTACCTTCTTCCATTCGGAAGATTGGACCTCCTACCCCCCAGGACTGTTTGTCTCTCTTTCTTTCCTCTGTGTGGCCTTCTTGGTTTGCATAGACGGATTGCCTACTGTCACAACTCTGTGAAGTAGATTATGCCGAAAGGGAGTGACTGACCAAGAGCTTCATGGCCAAGTGGCATTTTGAACCCACAACTCCACAGTCCTAAGTTCTAACAACTCTGTCACACTGCCTGGGCCACTAGATTCCAGCACTTGATCCTGTAACCACCTCTAGAACGCCTCTTCTCTGTTCATGTAGTGCTGCTCATGTAAGCTTATGGGGCGGGGGGGGATGCAGTTTAGGGAGCGGGTGGCCCCCATCTTCCAAGAAAGGTTTCCCTTAAATGTCTCTCTGGTTCTTGCTCTGCTTGTCAGCTTCCCAGAGGCCTCTGGCTGCCTGCCTTGGGAGACAAAAAACAAACAAACCACAGGACAAGATGTGCCTTCTGGTCTGATCCAGACAGGCAATTCATATGATAATGCTGGCTCTTGATGATTCCGTGTGGAGTAACATGATCATTCATGAAGCAGCAAGCAGCGTGTTTTCGAATGGCTTTGTCATGCCTTTGGGTAGACCGCTGATCCTGCTGGAAGGGTGGGGTGTTCTTTCGCTCTCTTCCCATTTGCTCCCCGGGAGGTGCGTGCCTGGATTCTTTGAGGTGAGCGTTTGGGCAAGGTCAGGCCCAGGTGTGTGGTGCTGGCCTCCCAGGAATGACAGGGCCCTTTTGCAAACAACTGCCTCAAAGCGCCCCAGGGAATGGGGTGGGGTGGGGTGCGGGGGAGAAGCCGTGCTGTTGTTTCTCCAGGTTGCGGCATGGAGGAGCTCCTTCTGGAGGCGGGAGGGAGAGCATATCCCAACAGTAAGTCAGCTGGGCGGGTGGCGTTAGGTGGTAATTCAGGCCCTTCCTGTGAAGGTTTGCAAGTCCTGGTGCCTCTGAAATAATGTTTGCCGGCTTTAAAAAAAAAAAAAAGCTTGGGTGTGGGACGTGGGGCCCTGTCCTTCCCTGGGACAGGAGGAGGAGAAGGAGAGTCTCCCCAAGGGTTATGGAGATCCTTGTCACTTCAAGGGACAGAGCTGAGTTAATTTCCCTCCTCTGCTACAGATGTAGCGTGTGGCCTTTGTCAAGCTGCTGTTGCTCACCTGTGGTGCTCTCTTTGGGAGCAGAAGTCCTCTGCCTCAAGAGAACTGCCAGAGGTGGCAAAATGTCACTGGAGTAAGGTTGTCACGTCCCCCCTGGCCACTAGCAGTGGATGGCGGGGGTAGGGCTGCCGGATAAGGGGGTGGAGCCTGGGGAGGACAGGGACCTCAGTGGGGTACAAGGCCACAGAGTCTACCCTCCAACGCGTCCATTTTCTCCAGGGGAACTGATCTCTGTAGTCTGGGGAGAAGCTGTAATTCTGGGGGATCCCCAGGTCCCACCTGGAGGTTGGCATCCCTGCTCCGAAGGCCTTTCTTTTTTCCTCCTTTCCACTCCTCAGTTTCTCAAAGGTGGGGAATTGGGGCATGGGAAATTCTTATCTAGGCCTAGGCAGTTAGGAAGCCTACCTGTGAGGTGGGTCAGGCTGAGAGAGAGTGACTGGCCCAGTGAGTTTCATGGCTGAGCACGGATTCAAATTCATGTCTCTCTAACCTGGTTCTAATCCAGCACTCACTAAGGCACATGATTTTTCTCCATTAAAATGGAGGGGGGCACATTTCATACAACCCCGAAGTTTACTGTTCACTTGTAAGGCACAACATTCACCATTCCTCAGATGAAGGCCCCTTTTTGAGCTTCTGCATGTGCCATCATTCTGGGCATGCCTTTTCACTGGAGCAAGGCCAGCCAAGATCAGCAACTCATGCAGAGATGCAACAGGCAACCTCCCACTAGGATGGCTTTCTCCACTGTGTCTCGGTATTGCAGGGGACTTAACCATTTGGTCCCAACGGACACAAGTCACAATTGCCTACCCAACTGATCGGAAGGCAACAAGGCTACAGTAGTCCATCATATGCAGAAGGCAGTTTCCTCCCTAGATGTGTACTGCAAGAGAAATGAAATCAGAGTCCAAAATACACAGTTTAGGAACTAGGAAACTGCCTGTTCACAGAACCAGGATAATATACCCCGACCAGATAATCTAAAATTAAATAGCCACTTTTCTAAAAGGACCTTAATTCAAGTTAGACAAGCTCCCTCCTGCGCCACCTGCTACATTAGCTATATTCACTGTTTTAAAAAATACCCATTAAGAACCAGGCTGGGAAGGGAGCCTTTGTAGTGTCACTTGTAACAGCATTAACCCTGGACTAGGGATTGGAATCTTGTTTGCTCCCTGTGGGAATAACTGGAGAGGAAATAAAGCAGCGGCAAGATGAAATACACTTCCCTACATCTCGCTCAAACCCACTCCCCCACCCTCAGTCACCTCCAGTTCAGTTTCTGCATCTAACTTTTTAAAAGGTCATCACTAGTACTTTGCTCTGTTTTGGGGGCAGCTTGTCCTCAGAGCTGGATCAGCAACGGCATCTCCACATACGGGCTCAAAAAATGTTGCCTCTCCTGTGCTTGGATAAAAGTCTGAGAATCCCTGAGCTAAAAGAAGGCTTGACTTTGCTTGGAGATGCCAGTAGACTGCCAGTGAGGACAGGCCCCTTCTACATTCCATTTGGGGGCACTTTCAAAGGCAAAAGTTGCCCTGCTGCAGAGAGGGTGGTGCAGAGAGGGTGGTGCTGTGGAGCAGGGCAGATGATTTGCGCGAAGCCTTGTGCAGCAGCGGACTGTCTGGATGGCGCTCCTGCAGATGGTGCATGTGACCCTCTTGGCGTAACTTTGCTGCACTCCGTGGATCTTCTTCAGGTGAGACTCAAGGGAACAGCGTTGGGTGAAGGCCTTGTCACAGAGTTCACACTTGTAGGGGCGCACACCTGCACCAAGAAAGATGGAGAGGGAATTGACTTCAGTCAGAGGGGGAAAGGTATGCTCCTGCCAATAGCTACAGAGCTCTTCCTTCCTATACACCCCATTGTGTTTTTATTCTTCTTTTCCTCCGATTTCTCCATTGGAACGGATCTCCGTAGTCGAGATGAGCTGTGATTCCGAATTTTCTAAATTTTCTAAAACTACAAACACTACAACTAAAAAATTGGAAGGGGAAGGGGAAAACTATACCCTATCACTATGGCTATGGGTAATAGGTAAAGGGTAAACTTATACATAAACACTACTAGATGGGGAAAGGAAACTACCATTCTAAACTATATCATCTATTGGTTTGGGGAAAGGAAAGCTAATACATGTCACGATCTTATTAGTTAAAAATAAGGTTTGTTAACCTAATATTACAAGTTTGATATTCAATTTGATTCATTATGATATTGCTTTAAAATATATGCATTTAAAAGCTTAACACAAATTCTGCCTTTAAAAACTATTGTTCTTGTTCTAGAGTCTTTTCTTTCTGCGTTTCTTCGTTTTCTTAGGTTTAGGGGCAGCTTCTCCTTTCTCCAATTCAGATGATTCTGGTGATGTGGAAGTAGTGCTTTTTGAATCCTGTGAGTAGGATTCTTCTTCTTCATTTTCTTCTTCCTCCTGATCCGTTTTAGAGTTCTCTTCTTTCTTTTTGTATTTCGAATTAAACATTTGTTCCATAGATTTTTCAGCTTTTGGAACAGAGTCAATTTTATATTTTTCATCCAAGTAATTGAAACTCAGCCCTTCCGGGAATAAACATCTATATGGTATTCCCTTTTGTTTGCAGAGTAAGAGTGAGCATCCTGTATAGTTTCCTCCGTTTCCTGACTTCAAAGGGAATGTCTTTTAGTATTTTTATCTCTTCATTTTTAATTTTTACAGTTTTTCCCATTGTAGATTTTAGCACCAGTTCTCTGGTAGATCGTTTTGTGAATTTTAGGTTTATTCTTTTTTATAAAATCTGGGTAGATCCTATAGGCTACATCCATCTCTTTCACAAGGTCTTCCTGTTTGTAATACATTAGTGGGGCCAAAGCCTCTGCCAAAAGTTCTTTTAAGTCCTCGTTTTTCTCTTCAGGGATCCCATGGAAATGTAGAACATATGTAGATCTTTCCAGCTGGAGCTGTATTAATTGTGTTTTATCAGAGGATCTTTCCTTCTCTGCTTCATCTACTCTTTTATTAATGCTCTCCGTCTGTTTTTCCATTTTTTCAACGTTTTCTCAGTTGCGCCCTTCCGGGAATAACCATCTATATGAACATAAGAACATAAGAACATAAGAGATGTCAATGTTGGATCAGGCCAAAGGCCCATCCAGTCCAACACTCTGTATCACACAGTGGCCAGAAACACCAGTGCCATCAGGAGGTCCACCAGTGGGGCCAGGACACCAGAAGCCATCCCACTGTTGACCCCCCAAAGCACCAAGATGACAGAGCATCACTTGCCCCAGAGTCCCTGTCCATACCTTGTGGCTAATAGCCACTGATGGACCTCTGCTCCATATGCCTATCTAATTCCCTTTTGAAGCCGTCCATGCTTGTAGCCGCCACCACTTCCTGTGGCAGTGAATTCCAAGTG
>NW_015169783.1:1274282-1295970 GCF_001447785.1 Gekko japonicus | reverse complement strand
GGCTTGTAATTTCCCGGATCTCCTCTGGAACCCTTTTTAAAGATGGGAGTGACATTAGCTACCTTCCAGTCCTCAGGAATGGAGGCTGATTTTAAGGAGAGATTACATATTTTTGTCAGGAGATCCACAAGTTCACATTTGAGTTCTTTCAGAACTCTCGGATGTATGCCATCTGGGCCTGGTGATTTATCAGTTTTTAAGTTGTCTATCAGTTTTAGGACCTCCTCTCTCGTCACCTCAATCTGACTCAGGTCTTTCAACACCCCTCCCGAACTCAGCGGCTCTGGAGTGGGCAAGCACCTCTCATCTTCCACAGTGAAGACGGAGGCAAAAAATGCATTTAGCTTCTCAGCCATTTCCCTATCATCCTTCAGTACTCCTTTTACCCCTTGGTCATCCAAGGGCCCCACTGCCTCCCTGGCTGGTTTCCTACTTCTAATGTATTTGATGAAAGTTTTATTGTTGGTCTTTACATTTTTTGCTATATGCTCCTCATATTTCCTTTTTGCCTGCCTGACTACAGACTTGCATTTTATTTGCCATAGCCTGTGTTCCGTTTTATCAGCCTCACTTCAATTCCCTATTTGTACAAATGTTGAACTCAACAACATTATGATCACTGTTCCCAAGTGGTGCAATTACATTTTTTGCTATATGCTCCTCATATTTCCTTTTTGCCTGCCTGACTACAGACTTGCATTTTATTTGCCATAGCCTGTGTTCCGTTTTATCAGCCTCACTGTGACTAGCTTTCCACCGCTTAAAGGACCCTTTTTACCTTTTACAGCTTCCATTACTTTGTTTGTTAACCATGTAGGCTTTTTCTTATACCTGTTTGTGCCTTTCCTAACCTGCGGAATATATATTTTTTGAGTTTCTAGAATCGTAGTTTTAAATAGTTTCCAAGCTTCCCCAATGGTTTTGACCCTTTCTACTTTTCCCGTCAGTTTCCTCCCCACATGTCCCCCATATCAGAAAAATTACCCCTTTTAAAGTTAAAAGTGGTTGTGTGAGTCTTTTTGGCCAATTCCCTATTTGTACAAATGTTGAACTCAACAACATTATGATCACTGTTCCCAAGCGGTGCAATCACTTTTACATCTCTCACCAGGTCTTGAGTGTTACTTAGGACCAAATCAAGGATCGCCTCTCCCCTGGTAGGTTCCGTGACCATCTGCTCCATAGCACAGTCATTTAGAGTGTCTAGAAACTCAATCTCTTTCTCTCGACTAGAACACATATTGACCCAATCAATGTGTGGGTAGTTAAAATCACCTATTATGACACAGTGTTTTTGTCTAGCTGCTATCTTTAATTCATTCATCATTTTATCATTTTATAATCCTCCTCTATATGGTATTCCCTTTTTTTTGCAGAGTAAGAGTGAGCATCCTGTATAGTTTCAGAGCGAGACGGGACGCGTCCGAGCGGCGAAACGCTTAAACCGGAAGTCCACGATCCTTCCAAGGACTCTACAAGTCAGGCTAGCACTATTAGACCACATTATAAAAGGAGAACTGGAATGGAAAGAGAATCCCCGTGTCTGAAGGCATCGAGTGTACTCGTGGCAAAGGTGAGGCTGGGAGACAAGGACTTCTGGCTTGCAGGTCATTCTCTGTTGCTGCTGCCCTAAATCCAAACTTCCTCCTTGCCATGCAAGCACCTATCTCACTGGCTAGGGTCTTCAAAAGCAGATTTGTCAGGCCTTTTCAAACCTGGTGGCACTCCATGGAAGCCTGAGCAGCAAAGCGAAATGGGGTGAGACTTTGGAAGGGCTACGCAGTAGTTGCCATGACCTAACTGGCCCAGGCTAGCCCAGTCTTCTCAGGTCTCAGAAGCTAAGCAGGGACAGCCCTGGTGAGCAGTGTTCCCTCTAAGCTGAGTTAGTGTGAGCTAGCTCATGGTTTTTTAGCCTCCAGCTCACACATTTTTGTCTTAGCTCAGGAAGGAGGGCTCCAGAGCAGTCTAATTTATGCAGTAGCCAAATCACCCGCTCACAACTTTAATGCCAGCAGCTCACAAAGTAGAATTTTTGCTCACAGGGCTACACAGCTTAGAGGGAACATTGCTGGTGAGTGCTTGGGTGGGAGACCACCGAGGAAGTCCAGGATGGCTACACAGAGGCAGGCAGTGATAAACTACCTCTGTCAGTCTCTAGCCATGAAAACCCTAAAGGGTCGCCTTAAGTCAGTTGCGACTTGAAAGCACTGTCCACCACCATGCACTAGGTATCCGCTGTCTGGCTTTGTGATCCTGAGCGTGGAATGGAGGCTGCAGATGCACTGGATGGGTGAATGAATCTGGATTAAAGGGATGTAGGATTACCAACTTTCAGGTGGGGTTTGGAGGTCCCCCAGAATTGCCACTTATTTCCATAAAACAGAGATCATTAACACACACACCCCGAGAAAATGGAGGGTGGGCTCTGTGGCATGATGGTATCTCAGATCCCCAAACCCTGCCCTCCCCAGGCTCCACCCCCAAACTTCCAAAGCCAGAGCTGGTAACCTGAAAGGGATGTGATCTTCCACGTTTGGGCTAGCAGTAGGGTTGCCAAGTCGAAAATCGTCGGGAGCGGGGGACTTCTGTCCGGCGTCCTATGCGCATGCACAAAGCGCGCACGCACGTCACCAGGAAGGGACGTTATGACGCCGGGCACGCTGGGGGTGGGGCCACGACCATCCAAGAGGGAAAATAGAGTTTCCCCCTCGGATGGTCGTGGCCCCGCCCCCAGCGTGCCCGGCGTCATAACGTCACTTCCTGGTGACGCGCACGCCAGGGTGGGGTTCCCCCCGGGGCCCAATCCGCCGGCGGCGGGGAACGGGCATCTGGAGCGGGGTTTCCCCACCCCCCGGGGGGACTTGGCAGCCCTAGCTAGCAGTAGGAGGGCAGGGTTTGGGGATCTAAAAGTGCCACCTAGTTACCTCTGTGCCCTTGCTGACCGCTGGGTAAAACGATCCATGTGTCAAAAGCAGCAGCTATGACTGTGAAAGTGGATTCATTTGAAATGTGGTGTTGTTGGAGGAGAGTTTTACGGTTACCGTGGATCGCCAAAAGGACAAATCAGTGGGTTCTAGAAGAAATCCAGGCTGGACTCTCCCTGGAAGCTAAAACGACTAAACTTTGGTCACATTATGAGAAGAGTCACTGGAAAAGTCAACTGTGCTAGGAAAAGTGGAAGGCAGCAGGAAAAGAGGAAGACCCAGCATGAGATGGATTGACTCAGTCAAGGAAGCCATGAGGGCCCTCGGTTTGCAAGCCCTGAGCAAGGCTGTTAACAAGAGGACATTTTGGAGGCCATTAATTCATGGGGTTGCCATAAGTCAGAAGTGACTTGAGGGTACTTAACACACACACACACACACACCCCTACAAAAGTGGCTAGTCATCCGTGGCTCACCACCCTCTCCTGAAAGAAGCCCTTCTGTAAAACGAGTTGTTGACCTAGGCCCTGGTGGCTAGTAAGGACAGTGGGAGGGCTTCTAATGTCCTGGCCCCACTGGTGGACCTCCTGATGGCACTGGTATTTCTGGCCACTGTGTGATACAGAGTGTTGGACTGGATGGGCCATTGGCCTGATCCAACATTGGCGTCTCTTATGTTCTTATGTTCTTATGTAAGGACGGTGGCTGCTTTCTATCCCCAGCTCTGGTGTAGGGCCTCAGGTTGCCAGCTCTTAGAAGGCACAAGTCTGGCATGAGGGGAGCCAATCAAGGGAAGAGCTCAACCCGGAGCCCCACTTCCCAGGGCCAATGCCCCACCCTCCAGGTACTTGCCCCAAAGCTGAGGGGGAGGAGCAAGGTGGTGGTCTAACAGGGGGCTAGACACACTCATGGAGGAATTAGGGTTGTCAACAGTCCTGGAGAAAAATGTACTATGGGATCGTGTCCGGCTTTTAATCCTTACCAGGACACCCAGTTGGCCAATGTGAGAGACAGGATGCTGGACTAGAGGGGCCACTGGTCTGATCTAGCTCTTATATTCTAATGTTGTAAAGCTGAGCCAAGCAGGGAGAGAGGCGGAGGGAGCAGGAAATGCTGAGCAGGCTGATGGCTTCTGAAAGCTCACTCGTGTGCCATCCCCACCTGTTTCCTTCACGATGAGGACGAGTCAGAGAACCCAGGGTGAGATTGGAGGGAATCCCAACACGACACGGGTTGAGTCAATAGAGGAAGCCACAGCCTTCAGTCTGCAAGACCCGAGCACAGCTGTTAGTGATAGGACCTTTGGGTGGTCATTAGTTTCTCAATTTGCCACAGGTCGGAAGCGGCTTGATGGCACACGGCACATACTTTTGGTCTCACTCCAAGCCACCTAGCCGTGTTGGAACAGTAAAGAAGTGATATGTACAGAATCAGCAAATGGCCTTTCTCTTGTTCATTATGAGAGAAATCCTTCATCTGGCCAACCGGCTAAAAGTGGGGAACAGCAGTCCTAGCAGCATAAAGCTGACTAGTGGGTGAGTTGGAAGCAGGACTCCCAGGCCTGGGATGGGAGTAGAGGAATAGAGCTGTTGTGGTCACAACAAAGCCGGAGAACTTAAACTGGAGTGACTGCAGAGGACTGCAGCGTCAGCTAGAATCTCGACACGTCCCCATTCCAAGGGCCTTTTTATCGGTGAGGAATCTGATGAAGCGGGCTTTATCCTATAAAATCGCGCGCTCCAGCAAACGTGTCATTCTTCCAGGTGCCACAGGACTCTTTGCGGTTGTTTGCTTCCCCAGATGTTAATGTGGCTCTCCTCCTGGAATTCAAGCTGGAATCCGGTCTTGTGCTCAGCCCCGGGGCAGGGAAGGGATGCTCAGAACTAGCGCACCTTTCATTGCGGTGCCGAGCGGGAGCCTCCCCACCCCTGTGTTGTCGTGTGGTGCTTCAGGTTCCTCTGCCTGGGCGAGGGCCGGACCGTACGTGATTCATCTGCCATGCGGGAGCCTGCCGCGTCGCGTCCTTTGGCAGCCTGGTGTGTACAGAGAGGCAGCGCTGGGGCCGACGCCTGGGGGCAAAGCTGCAGGCGCCGCTGGGCCACATCCAGCATGCTTAATTGGAGCCGGCTCGACAGGCACCTGTCCTCCGCGTTCCACCTCCTGGCGCTCAATTGGCATGCCTGGAGTCAAGGTTCCCGCAAATCAGGTCTAGCTCAGTGTGGGGAAACGGCCCTAGACCATTGCCATGTTCACTGTCAAGACGTTTTATTTTAATGTTGAGTCTTGGTAGAATACTCCCTTCCTTTGGAAAGAACTGTCATCCTTTGGAAGAAGGTTTATTCAATCAAGGGTGTAGACTTTCCAATTTCCCGGGGGGGGGGGGCTGGGGCTGGGCCAGAGGCATTGCTTTGCTAGGAGCAAGGGTGGCTCCCGAGGGAGGCTGAGCAGCTTCCTGAAAATTTCGGCGGGGGCTGAAGCCCCACCGCCCCCACGAAGATTACGCCTATGTATTCAATATTGGGGGGGGGTCCATACTGCCATAATCTGGGGGTTGTCAGTAGGGTTGCCAGCCTCCAGGTGGGGCCTGGGGATCTCCCGCTTTTACAACTGATCTCCAGCTGGCAGAGATCAGCTCCCCTGGAGAAAATGGCTGCTTTGAAGGGTGGACTCTATGGCATTGCACCATGCTGAGGTCCCTCCCCTCCCCAAACCCATCCCTCTCCTGGATCCACCCCCAAAGTATCCAGGTATTTCCCAGCCCAGACCTGGCAACACTAGTTCTCAGACCAGACATATTTTGTGAGCTGACCCCCTTACATGTAGAAGGAGAGGCAAACATTAGCAGGGTTATCCCGCTGCCTTAGGATGGTGTGGCCCTTTCAAGGTCTCAGGGCCCTGACAATGGCCCAGCCTCACTGTCTTCTGGATCCAGCCTGCAGGCATGTAGCCAGAAGTGCCATCCAGAGAGGGTGAGTGATTTCCTTCTCTCAGGTTTTAAACTGCGTGTGATTCCTGTTCAGAGGCACTGATCTCTAGTTACTGTGGGGGTAAGGTAAAGGTTTCCCTTGCTCGAAAGCCAGTCGAATCCGACTCTAGGGTTGCGGTGCTCATCTCCGTTTCAAAGCCGAAGAGCCAGCGCTGTCTGAAGACGTTTCCATGGTCATGTGGCCGGCATGACTAAACACCAAGGCACACGGAACGCTGTTACCTTCCCACCGAAGTGGTACCTATTTATCTACTTGCAATTTCTTGCTTTCAAACTGCTAGGTTGGCAGGAGTACTGTGGGGGTAACAAATGTTAATTCACCACAAATACTCTTGTGCACTTTTGGGGTGTTCTTCTTTCGTAATGTAGTTTTATTACATTACGTTTGCATCTTTTTCCTTGAAAAAGAACAGACATATATTGCTTCCTTAACCCTAACCCCCACCCCATGCCACTCTAGATTCACAGAATCCCTACAAGGTTGGTTAAAGTGTCCCAGGGTCACTCCACGAGCTTCAGAGCAGACCTAGCAGACCCAGGTTCAAATCTTCCACTCCTCCCTGGACTGAATTCTGACACTGTATCTGCAACACTGCAGTGGTTCTCAGTGCTGCTGATATTAGGTAAACCATTCAAGGAGGAGTCTACTCAACTGTTCAGTAAGGAGTAGCCCTGATCTGGCCAGCTGGTCTTCTGGCCGAGCCCGACTAAAATGTAATCAAATCAATTAAAACAATAAAATGGAAAAAAATGGTTTGATTTAAATTCGACTCTGTTTAATAAAAAAACACTTTCCCCAGAGACTTTGTACCGCACACAGTGCCTTTACATGCTTACTTGCATGCCAAGTAGCTATGCATGCTTAGTTAGCACCCCCCTACACAACGCCCACCCGCCAGTCTCTGACATGCTAACTAAACATATATTGCTGCTTTGCTCAGTTAGGAGCCTGGTTTAAACAAGACACTGGAAGAGTGTACAAGGAACTTGTACCATGCCGACACCACATTTAAATCCAGCCTTTCACACATGACCATGGGCTGCATTGTATTGCCTGACAGTGGGCCTCTCAACATATCCTGAGTACTCACATGCACCCACAATCACCAGGAAACTTCTGGCTGTGAGAAAGGGCACCATTTCATGTTTCACTGGTGGGTGTGGGGAGGGCACAAAGGTGGGCAACAACAGTCAGAACACAACCCATGTGGTCAGTGTTGGTAGAATAGAGAGTGTGGAGCTACAGCTAAAGTGATGAGCAAGGGGAGATTCTTGGGATCTGTGTTCAAGTCTCCACACTATGAAGTTCACTGGGTGACCTTGGGCCAGTCACTCTTGCATAGGGTTGCCAATCTCCAGGTGGGGCTTGGAGATCTCCCAGTATTACGATTGATCTCCAGCTGACAGAGATCAGTACCCCTGGGGGAAATGGCTGCTTTGGAGGTAGAGTTGCCAGCCTCCAGGTGGGGCCTGGGGATCTCCTAGGGCTGCCAAGTGGGGGCGAGGGGTGGGTAAACCCCCGCTTTGGAGGCCCCATTTCCGCCGCCGCAGAATTGGGCCCCGGGGGGAACCACGCCCCCGAAGCGCAGCGTGGCTGCGTCACCAGAGGTGACGCAACCACATAGAGCACGTTGGGAGTGTGGCCCCGATCAGCAGAGGGAAAACTCTATGGTTTTCCCTCTGCCGATCGGGGCCACGCCCCCAACGTGCTCTACGTTGTGCGTCACTTCCTGTGATGTGCAGGCGGTGCGCGCGCACACACACATCCCACAGCAACTCCCGGAGCCCAGGGACAGTCCCCCGCCGGTGAGTATAAACGACTTGGCAACCTGCTTTTACAACTGGTCTCCAGCCGACAGAGATCAGCTCCCCTGGAGAAAATGGCTGCTTTAGAAGGTGGACTCTAGGGCATTGTACCATGCTGAGGCCCCTCCCCTCCCCAAGCCTTTCCCAGATCCACCACAGGTATTCCCCAGCCCAGAGCTGGCAACTCTACTCTTGCAGGGTCTAACTATAGGATATCTTATCCTCATGTCCCTTCTGTGTTTGCCATGGGCCCTATTGACCAGAGGTGCATTGGGAATTCTGTGTTGAAACTTAATCCGTGGGTGTGCAGGGGACCTTTTCAACATCCTGACCATGGTGTGCAGGGAGAGGGAAGCTTAAGCCTCCCCCCACACATACATTGTTTTCCCAACTTGAAACATCCCCGGGGAGCTGCTCTTTGCCTCCCTGGGAAAACGTAACATATGCTGATAGTATTGATAAATGCAAGTTTCCTCAATGGGCTGTTTCAGGTTAGTTTTTTAAAGAGTATGGGGAGGATTACTGAAGGCCCTCTCACCATGTGCTAGGCCCTACTTAGAGAGCCAGTGTGGTGTAGTGGTTAGCATTGCCGGACCCAGGTTCAAATCCCCATGAAGCCCCACCAGGTGATCTTGGACCAGTTGCTGTCTTTAAAAGGCAGGAAACAGAACAATGTTATAAACTGCTTTGGGTCCCCATAGGGAAGGAAGGTAGGGTGTAAATGCAGCAGGTAAATAAATAAATTAATAAATAAATAACAAAACAACTTGGATCGGGGGACCCAGCACCGTGAGATTAACCTCTGAGATTAACCTCTGAACATGTAACTCCCGGCACCTATTTAGTCAACAGCACCTGTGTCCGACACAGGGTAGGGTGTGGGGAAGACACAAGGACTTATCGTCTAGATAAGCCCTCAGCCTGACCTATTTCATATGGCTGTTCTGGGAATGTAATAGGGAAGGGAGAAGTGCGTCTGCCACTTTCAGCTGTTTAGAGAAAGGGCAGGATAAAAGTGAACGAGATAGATTGAAAGAAGTAAAAGGTCCAGAGACTGGAATTTAAAAACAGCAGAACACCCCATAAATGTTTCACATTCAGAGGAGTGGACTGGGTGGGTCCATCTCTGAGGCCCCCTCAGCCTCCACAGCCTCTTCCCTCATAAGTGAGGAGAGAGGCTGCAGTCTCCGTTCCCAGGGCACGTGTGCATTCTAGGATGGACGGGTGGTGATTTGCATGAAATAGCCCTGACCAACCCATGACTAATGGCACAGGGGGAAAAGTGTGAGGCCAGGAACTACTAATTACTGCCCTACCTGAAATTCCTGGGGCCTTGTCAGGTGACAGCAGAAGCCAATCTCCCTGTCCCAGCCTCCGCTGTTATGTGGCCTGACCGGGGCCTAGTTGGGGTGGCTCTGGTGGCAAGGGAAGCTGGGAGACGTAACAGAGCACGGGTACTGGACTCCATCGAGAAGGGGCACAGATTGTGCATCATCAAACATCATGCCATATACGATATATCATCATGTCGTATATGGAGAAACGTTTAAACAATGTTAAATTATGCAGTGTTTTCTCTCAGTGTGAATAATTAAGTGTGTTTTTGAGGTGGCAGAGATGAACATTCAGATACCGGCTTGCCCAGAGGCTTAGAGGAGGCAGCCGGTTAGGCAGAGAAATAAGACTGCAGCTTTTCATTCATGCTGTGCCTGCAGCCTAACTGAATAAAGTGCATTCAGCTGCTGAATGCTGCTGTTTTAGTGCGGGTGACGGGAGGAGTGTAGAAGACCAGATAACTGACCCCAGATGGTAGGCTTTCTGCTTAAGAGCAGGAGCAGTCTACCTCAGCAGCAAGAACTTGGAATTTTGGCAACAAGAGCCTTCAGTGCCCAGGGCCATTCTTTATTCTAGTTCAGTTCTCAAGTTTTGCTGTTTTTGTAGGTGGGGGGGGGGGGGGTGTGTCCTCAGGGCCATTTCATGCAAATCACCACCCTTCCATCCTAGAATGCACACGTGCCCTGGAAACAGAGACGCAGTCCCCCAACCCACAAAACAAGCTTTTGACCTCTGCCTCTTCCCGTTGTTTGAACCACAGTGAAATTAAGCTCTAACCTCCCAGGCGAGCTCCTTCCATTGCCAAATTGTGTGCCTGTACAGTTAGCAGATCCTTTCAGTTCAACTTCAGTTTACTGCCTTAGATTTTTTTAAAGGCTTGATTTCGAGGCCAGGGCATACAGGCGGAATTCTTTCTTCCTCAGTATTAGAACTCAAGGACATTCTAATGAAGCTGATGGTGCCAGTAGGTTGAGGAGTAACCAAAGGAAGTACGTCTTCATGCAGCACATAATGGGTGTATGGAATTTACTGCCACAAGATATGGTAAGAGAGAGCCACTAGTTTAGGGCCATTTGACAGATCCATGAAGGATGGTCTATCTAATCAATAAATTGAGCTTCCCTGTTCAGAATATTAATTTTGGTGGGGGGGATTGGAGAGGGCTATTCTTTTCATGCCTTGCTTGGGGACCATCTAGAAGTACCTAGCTGGCCACTGCTGGCAACATAATACCAGCCCATGTAGACTTTTGATCTGATCCAGTAAGGACACACTTAGGCCCTGTTCGCACGAGGGGTTTTGGGCCGGGAGCGGGACAGATCGGGGGCGGAGCAAACGGGCACGATCCCATGGCAACATCTGGGAATCGTTGCCTGTCCGTCCCCGATCCGTCCCTCCCGCCCAAAACCGCGCACTAAAAAAGAACCACCTACCTAGGTGGTTCTTCGGAGAAGAGCGCCTCAAACCTGGCTGTGGGATCGCCGGCGCGTCCTTGCGCCGGCGCATCCCCAGCCCCCGGCTGTACTGCGCATGCTCGAGCATGCGCAGTTCGGCAGCCTCCCCCTCCCATTCGTGTCTTCCTCCCCGGCATCTGATCAGGGGATCCGTGGGATCCCACCGCGGCATCTCAACTTTGGTGCGGCTTTTAAAAGCCGCACTTTCCCCAGTGTTTTCCCTGCCGTGTGGCAGGGGCCTTTGGTTATCAGACCAGTTCTGACTACGGGTAAGGGAAAATTTAACAAGATGTGGATTTACAGCCAGGATTCAAAAGCCACTAGCTCTTGGACAGATTCCACGTCAATTTGCAAAAGACTGGGTGTTCTCAGAACATGCAATGCAGTTACTCCTTTCAGCCTCATGTAATCTGAGATGCGAGCAATAATCATCTTGACTGAAATATGGGAGAATGGGAGTCCCTGTTTTCTTTCTTCAAATGCTTGCAAAGACAAACTCAGCCTGGTCTCCCTTTAAGCAGACTTCCAGGTTGTACAGTAACAGAGCTCTTCTTTTTGGCTGAGTCTGCTTGTGAGTTCTGTGTAACTTGTTTCTTCCACAAACACCCCCAAGCTTTCCAGAGGACAAGTGGCGGAAGCAACAGAAGTGCTAGAGAGGATGGAGAAACAAGGTTTGTAAGCCTGGAGACCCTAACTGAAGGTAAATGCTCTCTGGATAATCCGGTGATGGAAACTGGGGTGGGTGGATGGGTGGGGCGAGGTGCTATACAGTTCCCTATCTGATGCTCACAACCGCTAGACCTGGAAAGCTGACAGTTTCGATACTATTTCCTGGCTGGAATTCCTGGTTGTTTGTCCACCCCTGCAACACCTACCCCCTCCCCAGTGACACAGCCTGTCAGCAAGAAATCCAGAGTGGATGCGAATGCATCCGAGAGACGCTGATCACGCCCAGAGGAACAGACCTTGGCGCCAGTGTAACTGGTTCCTCCGAATACCGGGAGGAGGAGGGAGGGAGAAACTAACAGGAATGATGTTGGGTGGAGTGTTATATAGTGGGTAACCTGGCAGCTTGGACTCCAGGGTTCCTTTTCTCTTCTCAGAGGGACTGAAGGCGGTGGGGCGGGGAGGACGGGGAGGATTACAAGACAGGATTCCTAACGTCTGCCCCGGGTCGCTAGAGAAGCAAGTTAAGAGCTAGGACTCAGAAGGGGTGTGTGTGTAATTGTGTTTTAAAGGAACAAGGGCTATAGTGGTTATGGAGAAAAGAGGAAGGGTGGTGCCCAGGGCTCCAGAGTTCTCCTCCCCAGGAAGAGGTTATTTATTTATTTATGCATACCGTGTCCCAAGAATCTCCTAGGCAAGGTGTTTACAATGTAAAACAGGCAAAGGAAAAGGGAGCCGAGGAAAGGACGGATGTCAGCAAAGGCAGAGAGGACTCTTACGGGTGCACACTGGCTGTGGTCAGAATCCTTAAGAACAGCCGTGCTGGTGCCCTGGCCTGGATAGCCCAGGCAAGCCTGATATCGATCTCGTCAGATCTCGGAAGCTAAGCAGGGTCGACTCTGGCAGGTACTTGGATGGGAGACCTTGAAAATACCAGAGGTGGGAGGCAGGGCGGGCTTTATTCAGCCCCCTCTCTGAATATCCTCCAGGCCCCCAGTAGGGGTCAGTCACCAGAGGCTGCCATGGCTTCCAGGCGCACTCACACGCACACACACGTGCACATATGAAAAGAAAAAAAAAGGAGAGCCATGCTTACATCAGTCGAGTAGTTCATCTAATCCATCATCTTGTTCCCCACCATGTCCAACCAGATGCCACAGAAGGGCCCACAGCAATGGCTGGACATAAAGGCCAGAGCCTTCCCTTATTCGGTTTGCTGTCTGTTCCAGCAATTGGCATTCAGAGGTATACCAGTCTCCAGGCTGGCCTTGGAATTCTCCTTCGATTACACCTGATCTCCAGAGATGAGTCCCCCTGTGGGAAATGGCAGCTTTGGAGGGCGAATTCTATGGCATCACATCCCTGCAGTGCTGACTGAGCTCTCTCTCTGCCATCCCCAAGACTCTACCCTCCAAATATGCATTGCCCCCTAATATGCAGGCATTTCCTAAGCCAGAGTCGGCAACCCTACGTAATCTAGCCAATTCACATTTTCATCCCAAGGCTACCACTGAATCTAATGTGACGCTAATAGCATCCTCTGAGTCTCACTGTTGGCCTTATAGTGTTGTGAGGTTAGAGAGTTGGATTCTAGGTTCTGCTGTCTAATCCTGGGGTCTCAGTTGTGTTAGTTGCAGGGCTGCCAACTCCATGTTGGGAAATACCTGGAGTATTTTTTGGGGGGTGGAGCCTCAGGAGGGAGAGGTTTGGTGAGGGGAATGGCATAGAGTCTGCCTTCCAAAGTGGCCATTTTCTCCAGGTGAACTGATCTCTTGCGATCAGTTTTAATCCCAGGAGATCTCCAGCCTCCACCTGGGAGGGAAGGAAACTTGATGCCTGAAGTTTGTCAACTCAAATATCCACTTAGTGGTTTCAGACAAAATTGACTATCATGGCTTCCTGCCCCTCAAGAATGGCAGTGGTGGTGGTAAAAAGTGCCATCAAATCACAGCTGGCAATCCTATGGGATTTTCAAAGCAAGCGACACTCAGAGATGGTTTGCCATTGCCTGCCTTTGAAAGATACAAAATAATGTAAGGAATATAATAAATGTGCTAGAATATTATGAAATGCAACCAGGGAAACAGATGGCTTTAATTCTCTTAGATGCAGAGAAAGCATTCGACAATATAAATTGGACATACATGTTTAAAAAACTAGAGTTATGGGAATGTGGGGCGAACTTTCACGCAATGATAAAAGCTATGTACAGTAAACAAAGTGCTAAAATATTAATAAATGGTGAAATATCTCCAAATATTCAAATTCAAAAAGGTACAAGACAAGGCTGCCCCCTTTCCCCATTATTATTCATATTCATAATCGAGTCACTAATTGATAAAATTAGAGTTAATGAAAATATAAGAGGGTTGAGAGTAAAAGGAGAAGAGTTCAAGGTACAGGCTTTTGCAGACGACCTAATATTTGTACTGGAAGACCCAGAGCAATCTTTGCCATTCCTGATAAACGATATAAAAGAATTTGGACAATTAGCTGGGTTTAAAATTAATATCCAAAAAACTAAGATATTGGTAAAAAATTGCTCCCAAAGACTGATAACAAAACTAAAGGAGATTTCTAAAATGGAAATTGTGCAAAAAGCCAAATACCTAGGCATCTGGTTATCTGACAACTCTGCAAAGTTGTTTGAAAATAACTACCAAAAACTTCTAACAGAAATTAGTATAGATTTATCAAACTGGGGACAAAAACATTTGTCCCTAATGGGAAGGATAGCGACCATTAAAATGAATGTTCTACCAAGATTCTTGTTCCTCGCGCAAAATTTACCAATATTAAAAAACTATGAGTTCCTTAAGGATCTAGAAAAAGTAACCAACAAATTCATTTGGCAATCCAAAAGACAAAGAATTAAAACTAAATACTTACAGGATAGTAAAATGAAAGGGGGATTCGCACTGCCCAATTGGCAGTTATATTACCTTTCAGCAGCAATGACGTGGATCAAAGAGTGGGCTGAATTAAAAGATCAAAGAACTTTAGTACTAGAAGCAGTAGATCTACCAATGGGATGGCATGCATACATGTGGTATGGAAAAGATAAAATCCATTCTAGCTTCCATACAAACATTATAAGAACAGCCTTAATGAAATCCTGGAATATTATAAAACATATATTTTATAGTAAGACCCCTCTATGGATTTCCCCATTAGAAGCCTTTAAAAAACCGGCAGTAATGATAGGTCAACCTAAACTAACATATGGTACCCTCTTAAATGAAAAAATGGAACTCAAAAAGGAAGATACATTAAGAAAAGAAAATATAAAATTAACTTGGTGGGATAAAAACATAATAAATACTAGATACATAATTGACAAAAAAACAGGGTTTTGTAGTAACCAAAACGAATTAGATAAAATATGGCTCTCCTCTAACGATAAATTAATCCAAAAAGTGTACTCTAAATTATTGGAGGAGGAACTAGAAAAAGAATCCATTAAAAAGTCAATGACAACCTGGAATAAAGAGATTGGAACCACCCTAATGATAGATCAATGGAATAAAATGTTGAGATCAATAAAATATATGAAGGCGGTCCCCTACAAAGAAAATATCTACAAAATGTTCTACAGGTGGCATTGGACCCCTGAAAAAATCGCCAAATGTTTTCCCCAATCCTCCAATCTTTGCTGGAGATGTGGGAAAAATGTAGGTACCTACCTCCATATTTGGTGGAGATGCGACAAAATCAAACCATATTGGGGAAAAATACATAAAATCCTACGAGAAGTATTTAAAATAAATATTCCTTTGAAACCCGAAATATACCTATTAAATATGATTCCGGATAGGATAAAAAACCACAAATTAATAATAATATACATTTTGACAGCAGCAAGAATACTGATTGCAAGACGGTGGAAATCGAAAACTATACCATCAATAAGAGAACTTAAACTCAAGATTCTAGACACTGCAGAAATGGATAAACTGAGTATAGAATTGAGTAATAGATCAGAGAATGTATTCTGGAAAAGATGGAAGATTATATATGACTGGCTAAAGCATAAAAGAAAAGTGTAATTCTGTAAACAAAATGCTAGTGAGAACTTTTATGTTGAAACAATGACTTTTGGAGATGTACAATACGAGCGACTAATTGCTATCCTCTTTTTTATGTAACGAATTTGGAGAAGTTTATAAGTGAAAACTTGAAAAATAAATTTATATATTAAAAAAGAGAGATGGTTTGCCATTGCCTGCCTCCAAATCACAACCCTGGTATTCCTTGGAGGTCTCCCATCCAGCTACTAGCCAGGGCTGACTTGGCTTAGTTTCTGAGATCTGAACACATTAGGCTAGCCTGGACTATCCAGGTCAGAGCAAGAATGTTGGGAACTATTTATCTGAAGGAGTGAGTGAGTACAATCTTTGGTCTTCCTCAGAACTACAATTCCCAGGGTTCTCTGAAGAGAGTGAAGGAAATTTAACCCAAAGGGGGAACAAAGTGGCAAAGCTTTTTATGGGACACAGCCCACTTTGCCAGATGCACTCTGTATAATTTAAATCCATTTTAGCAACAAGCCCCAAACATGATGCTCTCTGAAAAGTACTGGGTTCGCCGCAAGGCGGATTCGGACAACGACATGAGTTTGCACACGTTTATTGTACTTAACACAAGACTACTAAAACGGCCCGGAAAGGCCAACTATATACATACCCACTTAGCACTCCCTAGTCCCATTGGAGGGTTTGAATTTCCCGCCAAAGTGGCTATTGGTTGGTGCTGGAGGAACTAGGATCCTATGTTCCTATTGTCCTGGGGAGCCAAGCTCCTGACTGTGCTGTGGACCCCTGGTGGTGGTCCGCTTACATAACACTTCTCCCCCCATAGATTAGACCCACCTATGTTACATAGTCCTGCAAGTAGGCGGGGGGTCGTCGCTCTCGGAGGGAGCGCCTGGGGTACTGGTTCCCTCAATACCGGTTCCGGCTGACTAGCTGTGACCGGTGGTTGTGGTGCCTGCTGTTGTGTTGGGCCTCTGGTTCGGGTCCCTCCGGGAGTGTTTCACTTGGCGTGGCCTCCTCGCTGGTTGGGGCGTCGGCTTGCGCCCTGGGGTCTGGGGTGTGCGTTCCTGCTCCTGCCGTTGACGGTGGCGTTTCTCCTGCCTCCGTGAGCTGTCACCTCCATAGTTGATTGATGTGTTTTTGTAGAATCCGTCCGTTGTCAGTCAACACCTCGTATGATACGGGGGCCATGACTTTGGTGACTCGGCCAGCGATCCAGGGAGACCCGGTCCTGTAGTTCCAGATGAATACAGGGTCCCCTGGGAAGAACCCTCTCGGAGCCTCGTGCTGTTCGATTAACCTCCTGGAGTCCGGTGCTCTGTCTGGGTGCAGATGATCCAACAGTGTTGCCGGGCACCGGCCCATCAGCAGCTCTGCGGGGCTGTGGCCGGTGATAGGGTTAGGTGTCATCCTCTGTGTCAAGAGGAACCGGGCTAGGCGGAACTCCCAGTCCCCTTCTGAAATCCGGCTTAGGGCTTCCTTCGATGTATGGACCATTTGTTCGGCCTGGCCGTTGGACGCGGGGTGGAAGGGCGCTGAGCGGATGTGCCGAATCAGGTTTCTCTGGAGGAACTCCTGGAACTCCGCTGACATGAAGGCTGCCCCGTTGTCCGAGACTATGGTGTCTGGCAGGCCGTGCGTGGCGAAGATCCGGCGGAGGGATCTGATTACTGCCTTAGTAGAAGTGGTAGACACGGGGCTGACCTCCAGCCACTTTGGGTAGGAGTCAACCGTCACTAAGAATAGTAGTCCCTGAAATAGCCCAGCAAAATCGATATGTAGCTGGGACCATGGTTTGCGGGTTGACTCCCATGACTGCGTAGGTGCGCTTGGCAGGTTGGGCTGGACTTCTTGGCAGGTTTGGCACCTCCGGACCCAGGACTCGATCTCGGCATCAATTTCTAGCCACCACACGTAGCTCCGGGCCAGGGCCTTCATCCTTACCATGCCGGGGTGTGCCTCGTGGAGAGCCGCGAGGATTCACTGTCTCAGGGTGCTAGGGACCACGACTCGGTCTCACCACAGGAGGCACCCTTTCAGTGCCGATAGCTCATCCTTATGGGTGCTGAATGCTGTGAACTCGGCCCCCGGGGAGGACACAGGCCAACCCCTCACCACCCAGCCCAAGACCCGGGAGATGAGGGGGTTGCGGGAGGACTTGGCAGCGATGTCGGCAGCATGCAGAGGGAGCTCCGGAAGATTCTCGATGAGCAGGACCCCCATCGCAGGAGCTAAGTCGGGGCCCATGACAGGCAGCGGCAGCCTGCTCAGTGTGTCAGCATGGCCCATCACCTTGCCCGGGCGGTGTTCCAGGCAGTACTGGTAGCCAGCCAGAAAGAGGTACCATCTGAGCACCCGGGGTGACAAAACTTAGGGCGTTTGCTTGTCGGCAGCCAAGAGGCCTAAGAGGGGCTTGTGGTCTGTAGCAATTGTGAAGGGGCAGCCGTACACCAAGTTGTGAAATTGTTTTACCCCTGCTACGATTACCAACCCCTCCCTGTCGATTTGCGCATAGTTGCGCTCCACGGCTGTTAATGTTTGTGAGTAATAGGCCACGGGAACCTCACGGCCATCAGGGAGGACGTGGCCTAGCACTGCGCCAATGCCGTAGGGAGAGGTGTCACGCGCAAGGATAACTGGGAGGGATTCGTCAAAATGGGCTAGCACGTCGTTCGAAATTAAAAGCGCTTTCACCCCCCTGAACGCTGCCGCTTCCCTTGGGCCCCAGGTCCAAGGGGCCGACTTATCCAGGAGCCGGTGTAGGGGCTCTGCTACCGCAGCCTTGTGTGGCAAAAAGGCGTGGTAAAAGTTTATTAGTCCCAAGAACGCCTGTAGTTCTGCTTTGCTTGTGGGGGTGGGAGCCTCCACGATGGCCTTCACCTTGTCCTTCACTGGATGAAGGCCGGTAGCATCTACCCTGAACCCCAGGAAGTCCACCTCCGAAACCCCTGGGAGGCACTTCTCCCGTTTCACTTTGAGGCCAGCTGAGTCGAAACGTTGCAGGATGGCGCGGAGGCGGGAGGCGAAGTCATCGGGGGACGCCACGGCAATCAAGACGCCATCAAAAAATGGCATCATTCCAGGGATCCCCTTTTAACAATGAGTCCATTAATTGTTGGAAAATCCCTGGGGCTATGCTCACGCCATATTGTAGCCTCTTTACCTTAAAGGCCCCCCTGTGGGTGACTATTGTCTGTGCCGTGGCCTCGTCTACCGGCAGCTGTTGATAGGCTTGTGCCAGATCAAGTTTCCCCAAAATCTTAGCTCCCGCTAACGAGGCCAGAACATGACTAACAACCGGGACCGGGGAGGAGTGGTTGTGGAGAGCCTTATTAATCGTGCATTTATAGTCCGCACAGATGTGGACCTCGCCGTTGGGCTTAAGAGGGGTTACGATGGGCGTCTCCCATATGGCGTGTGGGACGGGCTCCAAGACCCCTTGCGCTACCAATCGGTCTAGTTCCGCATCTATTTTTGGCCGTATGGCGAGTGGGGCTGTGGGGAAACGCATGCGGATAGGAGCCACCAGGGGGTCTAACTGCAAGGAAACCGGGGGCCCTTTGTAGCAACCTAAAGCCCCATCGAACACACCCGGTAACTCCCCGCAAATCTCAGCAAAATCCATCTGAACACATTTATGCACTCCCCTGACCTCGACCGTGATGCCCAGCAGCGCAAACCAGGCCCGGCCCAGCAGATTTCCCTCCACCACGATCAAGTCCAACAGTCCCTTGAACCCCTGGAACTGTACCCGAAATGTCCCCACCCCCCGATAGGAACTGGGTTCCTTTGGAAGTCCACCAGTCTCAGATGGGATAGGTATAAGCGGGGGGCCCCCTGGGGGCATAGTCTGCGTAGTGTGTCCACAGAAATGATGGATGCCACTGACCCTCAGTCCACTTCCATTGGGCAGGGGGACCCTTCGATCTGAACCGTTAATTGGATCCTCGGGGTGTCTTCTATATTCGGGAGGCATAGTACCTGTAGGGATGGCCGGTCCGTGAGGTGGTAGAGGTCAGACGTCTCTGCTGCCATCTTGTAGGTGGCGGCTGCTGGGCGGCGTGACTGAGCGGGAGGCTGCTGGTGCCGGTTTCCCTTTGACTGGCAGACACGAGCGAGATAACCCTGTTTTCCACAGGTGTGGCACATCGCGTCGCGGAATCGACAAGATTTGCGCTCGTGGGCCTCACTGCAGCTGGAGCATGAGGAACGTCCTGTGGTCTTTCCAGTGGATCCTGATGCCGCAGGACCCAGTGGCTTTCGCCGCGAGGGCAGGCAGACAAGGCGGACATCCTCCTCCGAGTTCTCAGGGCCCGAGTCAGGGAGTACGCTGTGAGATGCCACTGGTGGACAGTCGTGGCTAGAGGCCTTGTGGGCAATGGCGAGTTGGAGGGCTGCGTCGATCTTGATGTCGGTGGTGCCGATCATCTTCCTCCGCAGCTTCAGGTCGCTGATGCCCCACGCAAATTGCGTCAAGAGGTTCTCCCCCACCTTGGTGAAGGCACAGTCCATGGCCAGCTGGCGCAGGGCTGCCATGAAAGCCGTGGCCGACTCGCCCGTTTTCTGGACGTGGCCCTAGAACTCGATCCGTCTGGCGAGCGTGGTGGGCCGGGGCGTGAGGTACCTTGTCAGGGCGTCGATGATCTCCTCGTACAAGCACTCGAGGATTGCCCGGGGTGCAAGGAGGCTCTTTGCGAGGCGGACTGTTCACTCCACAGGAGCTAAGGAGGAGGGCTCGTCTTTTGCCCGGATCGGTGACCTCATTGTAGACGAAGTGGCAAGTCAGTTGGTTGGTCCACAAGTCCCAGAGTTCGGGATGGGCTGGATCGAAGATCTCCAAGTTCCCTCGAGCAGAGGCCATGACGTAGTGTTAGTGGGGAGCGGTGTTCCTTGATGCAGTGCGTGGTGCGGTGCTGCTTGAGAGCAATGCGGGGTGTGTTTGCTGGCCCCACTGGTGGACCTCCTGATGGCACTGGTATTTCTGGCCAGTGTGTGATACAGAGTGTTGGACTGGATGGGCCTTTGGCCTGATCCAATACTGGCATCTCTTATGTTCTTATGTTCTTATGAAGCTTGGTGCTGCGCTGGGATGCGAGCCATGCCTGGCTCAGCGGGATCCCACCTTCGTCGCCACTGAAAAGTACTGGGTTCGCCGCATGGAGGACTCGGACGACGACATGAGTTTGCACACGTTTATTGTACTTAACACAAGACTACTAAGACGGCCCGGCAAGGCCAACTATATACATACCCACCTAGCACTCCCTAGTCCCATTGGAGGGTTTGAATTTCCCGCCAAAGTGGCTATTGGTTGGTGCTGGGGGAACTAGGATCCTATGTTCCTATTGTCCTGGGGAGTCAAGCTCCTGACTGTGCCATGGACCCCTGGTGGCGATCCGCATACATAACACTCATTCACTTCTTCCCCAAAGCATATCTTCCACTAAGTAAGGGCCTGCTTTGGCTTCCCTCTTCCTTACTGGATCAGGTCATGAATTGCTTCAGAAATCCTCAATAAGCTTCACCTTTGAGTCTGCACAAAGAGCTCCTATTTGAAAACAACTACCTTCATCAGAAAGGTGATGGTGCTTGACCTAGAGCCTCCCAGCCAGTGTTGCCTCTAAACTGCGTTAGAGTGAGCTAGCTCACAGTTTTTTGCCCTCCAGCCCACACATTTTTGTCTTCGCGCAGGGAGGATGGCTCCAGAGCAAACTAATTTATGCAGCAGCCAAATCACCTGCTCACAACTTTAATGCCGGTAGCTCACAAAGTAGAATCTTTGCTCACAGGACTCCACAGCTTAGAGGGAGCACTGCAAGTCCCAGCATGTTCTGTGACTGATGGCCCTTCCATGCTCCTGAGTCTAGGGTTGCCAGCTCTGGGTTGGAAAATACCTGGAGACTTTGGGGGTGGAGCCAGGAGAGGGCGGGGTTCCATTTTCTCCAGGGGAGCTGATCTCTGTCAGCTGGAAATGACTTGTAAAAGCAGGAGATCCCCAGGCCCCACCTGGAGGCTGGCAACCCTACCTGTCCCACTTCCCATGGAAGCCATTTTTGGTAGTGCCCACTTAGGTTTGGGGAAGGACTTCACCTCAGCAGGGTATAAGTTTAGTCCTCCATGTATCTTGTGAGTTGTGAACTGTTTAATTTATGTTGTTTTTAATGTATTTGGTTTTATAGCACTTGTGCCATGTAAGCCGCCCTGAGCCTGCATGCGGGGAGGGCGGGGTAGAAATGGAATTAAATAAATAAATATAAATAAATAAATATAAGGCTGTACAGTTCACTTACTCTTTAAAGCAGCCATTTTCTCCAGAGAAACTGCTCTCTGGAGATCAGCTGTAATTAAGGGAGATCTCCAGGTACCACCTGGATGTTAGCAATTCTGTGCCCAGTGCAGGGGTCGTTTCGTAGAAAAAGAGCTAGGGGAACTCATTAGCATAACTCATTAGCATATGCCACACCCCCTGACATCACCGGAAGTGTG
>NW_015169783.1:1218404-1274211 GCF_001447785.1 Gekko japonicus | reverse complement strand
AAGCAACTTACCCTCCCTCTTCTCCTGCCTCCTCCTGGCTGAATGAGGGCTGGAAGCGGGGTGGCCGGAAGCGGGGGGCGGGGCTTCGTTATGTGCCCCGCCCCTCGTACCTCACCCGGGGGAACTGCGATCCCCCCCGAAATGACCTCTGGCCCAGTGTGATGGAACAGGCCTACGCTGGCCTGCAGGCCCTATTCCGCCCTGCCCTCCTAGGTGTTTCTGAACACCTGGGGGGGGCTTTTCCTCCACTCTCAGGTAGCCTGCCGCCACCACCTGACCTTTGCATGGAATTGCCTACTGGGAGGGTCAGGACTCCCAGCTTCCCTTCCGAGTTCTGAGGCCTTGCCTCTGTATCTCCCGCTGCTCAGCTGGGGAGGGGGAATGTTTACAGCAGGGGTATCAAACATGCGGCCCAGGGGCCAGATCAGGCCCCCAGAGGGCTTCTATCAGGCCTGCAGTGGAACTGGCTGTCTTCTGCTTCCAGTTCTGCTGCTGCTGCTGTGTCATTGTAGGTTTGCAGCTTACAGATACACACCTGAACAGCATACTCAAGATTGCAACAGGACAGACCTTTTATTATGTAATAATTCAGAGCAAGAGGTGTCAGTTATCAGACACAGTTAAATAAACAAAATATTGCAAGTGTGCTAATATTTTAAGCATGTTTTATTTGAAGTTAAAAACCCTTTTTGTTTGTGTCCTTTATAAAGTTTATATCTCCACTACCTGGCATTACATCTTATGACACACATGGCCCAGCCCAACAAGGTCTCATTTATGTCCGATCCGGCCCTCATAACAGATGAGTTCGACCCCCCTGGTTTACAGCCTTGCACACCCCTGGAGGAATAGCCACTCAACAACTGCCTGCTTTCACTTAGGGGTTCTAGATCTCTGCCGAGTTTGCACTACCTTGAAGCTTGCTCCAGTTCTTTAGGCGAGCACATGGTCAATGGCTGACTTTCCAGTGGGGAGGTCTGTGTGTCCTCATGGACTCCACACCCAAGGAAAAGAGACCTCCTTCCTGCTGCAAGGAGTTTTTATCACCTCCCACCACCTGACCAGGTCAGAGAGGCTTTTCCTGGAGATTTCCAGGAATCTCCTTCCTGAAGACTCTCTAGCCAGGGCTGTAGCCAGCAGTGGGGGCTTTAGGGGCGGAACCCTACTGTGGCTGGCTGGGCTGCACAGGGGGGAGAGGAGAACAGTCCAGCTCACAACTGGGTTGGGGACCACATTCCAGCTCATACCCGCCCCGCTCCCTTCGCTCGGTATGTGAGCTACCAGCAACAGGATCACCGGCATGCCTGCCTGCCTTTACGGCTCTCTCCCTCTCCTGAGCCCCTCAGAAACAGAAGGTGGCACCTCGGCTAGAAGTGGGGTGGGTGGCCAGCCATGGCAGGGAGCACTGCTTTTCCTCCTCCTCCTCCCAAGCAAAAGTGAAGGGATAATTTTGTGAATACTCAGCTATGACAAAGTCCAGAATTTCTCTATTGCTTTCTACGAGCATCTAGCATTGTTTGCAAACCAGTGAGAGAAACCACTAGGTTAAATTAGTAGCACCTTAAAAAGAACTGCCAAACCCCCCCCGGGGGGGGGGGGGGGTTAACATGCAAAAAAGAACAGTCCCCACCCCCCCCCGGGGGGGGGGGGGAGACACACGTCTGGGTACATTGTTTAATTTAATTAATGAAATTTAATTAGTGCCCCCCCAGAGCTCCCCCACAAAAAATCCTGGCCATGAGGCTGCTCTCTAGCATTTAACACCTCCAAATCTCTGTTCCCTGCTTGGGGAAGGGGGAAAGCTTGACCCACCCATTATCTCTTATGTCAGATCTATTAGCATTTGTATGAAGGTGAGCCAAGGTACAGCTGGGAAGCAATTGCAATGACTTCCTCCTCTTCTGCTTGTTCTCTGCCCAGAGGGAAAAAGAACTTTTAAAATGCAAAGTGGAGGTTTTGCTCAGTTCACACCTCCCAGGAAAAAATGCATCTCTTCACACCTAATATCATTTCTAAAAATCCTCAAAGTGCCCACAGGCTCAGCAAGTTTGCCCCCCAACCCAAGTTTCAATATATATTAAGAGCAAACTGTGTTGCGAGGTGATAGGAGAAGTGGACTTCTGGCTGCTCCTTCTTGCCACTGCCTCACAGTTTGGTGCCCCGGTTTTGTCACTGTAAATCCAGAGCAGGCTGCGAGCCAACTCACCCATTAGCTAACCGAGAGTGTTTTCTTTGAAGCATGCTTTGAGGCCTGGCCCTTAGTGCTCCAGGGCTGAAGCGGCGGATGCCACGAGAGTATGATGCCCACAGTTATCATGTCCCAGTTAGTATTCATTTAATAACAGCCCATCGTGCTTCTCTTGTTTTTGCCTCTGCTTTCATCTCCACAGGCCGGAATTGCCTCACCTGCCTTCACTAGTGAAACCACCCACCCCCTCCTTGGGGAGAGGAGGAGTATCATTAACTTCATTCTGCGCAAGGGAAATTAAGGCAGAAGGCAGGTGAAGGGATCAAAACCAGGCCAATAAGAAGAAATAACAGCACCCTCATGCTCTGTTGATTACATACCGGCACAGTAGAGATTCTGTGCCCAGATTAAGTTAAATTCTTGAGCTGACAGACATTGTAAATTCTTTTATTTTTGCATATTTCTTCTTTTTCAAAATTTATATCCCCCCTTTCTCCCTGATTGGGACCAAAAGCATCTTTTTGCGTTGTTCTCACCTCCTTCACTTAATCCTCACAACAACCACCTTGTGAGGCAGATTAAGTTGAAACATTGTTATAGGCTGACGGTCACCTGGCGAACGTCCATGGCAGAGCAGGGATTTGAATTGAGTCATCTCAGGTTCTAATCCAGTACTCTATTATGCTGCCTCAGAAAGTGGCACCAAACGTCCTAGCCCTAGTAATTTAAAATCCTGCTCAGTTGCACTCCCTTTTTTACCCTTAAGGACTAGATACCTCTGTGTGTGTGCGTGTTTTAAAAAAGCAAATAAAAACTGCAATTTTTGTAGACGGTGACAATTTCTTGTATGATAGTGGAGCGCCAGGATCCATGTGGCCTTCAACCTTCCGGCAGTTTCGAGTGCTGTCAGTTTGGTGGTGGAAAATACATCTGAGCATGCACTAAAGGCCTTTTTGTGTATGTGCGCAGATTCATTCTTTGTTTTAAGCAGCAATATGCAAACATTGAACAGTAAGGAACAAAATCCCAGTGATTTCTTCATTAAAGGAAGAAGAAGAAAAATAAGGAGAGGGCTGAAAAGAACAGAAGGGGTTTAGCATGTGTTTCATTCATTCATTTGTTCAGGTCTGGAATCAGCATTGTGAAGGGCATATATTGGGGCCCAGAGACCACTGAGGGGCCCACCACTGACCTCTCAACCAGCTCCCCAGGTACAATACAAACAGGTGTTTTTTTAATATATATAAATCTTTTTATTAATTTTCACAAAGAAGTTAACAAGTTAATCCTACATGTTTTAACACATCAATGAAAATAAACCGTGCCGATAATAATAAGTTAATAAATTCATCAATAAACCGTGCAATTAATAAGTTCATAAGTTCATAAATTCATAAATTCACCTCTCTATTATATTTTTGCCTCATCAGTTTTTCAATACACGCTGTTCATGATCCTCTACATAGCTCCCACAATTATTTCTCACTTATTATCTAAATTAACAAATTGATATTAATAATTCACTATAAATATGCAGTTGTTTACCTTCCCATGGAGTTAACTTTATCGTTATCCATCAAACAGGTTTTGATAAGTATGTAAAATCAGTGGTACTGTCTGGACAGAATACCCTTTTGCTCCAGAAGCAACTTCTATTATTTCCAGTGTTTTGAGGCTTCTGGGGCTGCCAGGTCTGGGTTGGAAAACACTTGGAGACTTTGGGGGTGGATACAGGAGAGGGTGGGGTTTGGGGAGGGGCCTCAGCATGGTACAATGCCATAGAGTCCACCCTTCAACGCAGCCATTTTCTCTAAGGGAGGTGATGGCTGTCAGCTGGAGATCAGTTGTAAAAGCGGGAGATCTCCAGGCCCCACCTGGAGGGTGGCAACCCTACTTCTGTAGTTATGCAGTGATTAAGGGTGGCACTTTGTACATGCTCTAGGACACTGTTGCCTTCTTTGCACATGTAGGAGCAAAACTGTACGCGGAAAGCCCTAGACCAACCCGTGGCGATTGCAGTCAGATCATAAAAACCCCAGTACCCCCTCTTCTTTAATACAATTATGATACTGTGTCCACAGTCAGAAATTATCTACCTTTGAGAAAGTTGTTAATCCTTGGCCTTTGAGGGCAACAGGGGGCAGAGGGCACCATCAGATAATATAAATGACAGGCACATTGACCAACCAGCAGTGTACATCAACATCCCCATCAAAAAGTTTTCTGTGGTTTGCGATTCCACCAACCATTGCTTTTGCTCACTGGGAAGTGTTTTTTGAATTCCATATTAAGAAAAATGTAGGTTGTAAGACACCTAATAGTAACCCCCCAAATAGCTCTCTTATATATTCTCCCTCACGAGCTGCAATAGAAAATGAAATACTTACTTATAATTTTTTTTTACAACAGCAAGGTAACTGTTAGCACAAGCTTGGAAGCAGATTTATGGGTTGACAAAATATGGTGTGCTGCACTCATGGATAAAATCACAATGTATAAAAAAATGAATTATGGTAACAGTAGGGCACAGAAAAAAGTTTATTGAGACATAATATGCTTTTCTTTTATATTGGAATAGAAAGAAACCAAATAAGAAAGAAACCAGGTAAAAGAGTGTATTTTAAATGTATCTAAGAAATGCAAAATTATATATGTGTTTAATCTGACATGTATATTTTAGCAATAGTTAATATTCCCCATAACTGGTTATTTCTGGATTATGGTAAGATTCTACAACTGATATAAAACAAAACTGTAAATTGAACTGTCTCCCTCGTGTAAAAGGGGAATTGGTATCTGTCTTGTTTTTCATGTTTCTTTCTAAATAAAACAATTAAAGGGGAGGGGGGGAAACAGCAGAGCCATTATTGTACCCACATTAAGGAGTGCTTTATAAATGTTAAAGGGGTGTGTGTGTGACAGAGAGAGAGAGAGTGAGAGAGAATGAGGGAGGGAGCAAGAGAGAGAAACTGTTTTGAAACACAGTGATTGGCAGGTACAGTCTCTGAGAATTCATTCCAATTTGGTGGAAATGAGGAACGTCCGGAAATGGGCTGTGTCTTTCATTACTCATAAAATGGAGACACTCTCTCCTATCTGCATGAGACAGAGGGCTGGATCTAAAGGGTACAATCTTTAAAAATGTTAACTCAGCTGGGTGCAAAAGAATATAGAAACAACCAAAAATGTGCATCCCACTGAAGCAAATGAAAATGAATACATAAAATTAAGAAAACGGATATTTATTTAAAGGTCCAAACGAACTGAAAATGGATAGAGATTACATGGTTGTGCGCACTCCTCCTGTCCTCTTTTCCAACTATCTGGAGGCAGCTTTGCTTTCATCACTGATCAGCCATTTTGGGATTAGAGGTCAGAGGGAATGAATTCCTGGAAAGCTTGGTTCTCAACATTTCTCTGTCTTGGAATTGAAGAGCTGAGTGGACAGAACACAGAATCTTTAAGGAATGGCAGGATATAATCTGTTAAATTAGTGGTGCTAGTCTCGTAAGAGAATTGTTTTCTGCATCAGATGTGTTTCCTCAGTAGTGTAGAGGCTGCTTGGAGTTTTGTGGTAGCACTCTGTTTAAGGTCAAAGGCATGCTCTGGAGTAGACCAGCATGGTTACCTACTAGGCTTGCCAGCCTCCAGGTGGGGCCTGGAGATCCCCCGTTTTTACAACTGATCTCCAACTGACAGAGATCAGCTCCCCTGGAGAAAATGGCTGCTTTTAAGGGTGGACTCTATGGCATTGTACCATGCTGAGTCCCCTCCCCAACCCCGCCCTCTCCCGGATCCACCTCCAAAGTCTCCAGGTATTTTCCAACCCAGAACTGGCAACCCTATCTATAGCCTCTTTACTCTGTTATGGCAACAAGACTTATTGTGGCACAAGCAACTCTGCGTAAACTTGTGCCACAATAAATCTGTCAGTCTTTAAGGTGCCACATAAGTAGGGTTGCCAACCTCCAGGTGGGGCCTAGAGAGCTCCCAGTATCACAGCTCATCTCCAGATAACACAGGTAAGTTTCCCTGGAGAAAATGTCTGTTTTGGAGGGTGGGCACTTCCCCAGTGGTGCCAGAGTGGCACTCTGTATGTGCTCAGAAGCTCCCCATTCATCGAATACAAGCTCTGGGCCTTGGTCTTCCTGCTTTGGAGTCAGCAAGGGTTTTTAGAGGACTTCTGTGGCCTGGAAAGGAAAAGCCTATTGAAGATCAGGCACTCCCAAACAAACAGGCTGCTGAGGTTCTTGCAACAAAAGGGAAGGACCAAATGAGGTTCCGGTTCTGGCATCACCTCCATTCCCCCCCCCTTTACTTCCACATTCCTGTTTATGCTACACACCTTGAATGTTGTATTGGGACCTGTTCCTCAAGCTGTATCCGCCCATCCTGCCTTTGGGATTCAGCCCCAGGCAAGGGCAAGAACACCGTTCCAGAAACAAGGAGCGTTTGGGGATCAAAACAAATCCCTGTTTGAGATCAACTGGCATACAGTGGGATTTTTTTTGGGGGGGAGAGAAGATCCCATGTGGAAATCACATTAATAAGGAGAGGTAACAACAATAAAAACAAAACTTCTGTGGGCAGAATGTAGGATGAGGAAATAGATGCTCAAAGCTTGAGGAAACAAACGACGCACAACACACACAGACATCGGGGTCACCAGCAGTCTGCAGCTCCAGAAACATGGTTTAGAACCAGGGCCTAACCCCATGTTTCTGAAGCAAAGTCCCTTCAACAGGTATAAAAACAAAGCAACTCTGAGCCACTTTGGCCACCCAATGAGAAGGAAGCACTCACTGGAGAAGACCCTGATGCTGGGAAAGATTGAAGGCGAAAGAAGACCGGGACGGCAAAGGATGAGGTGGTTAGATAGTGTTATCGATGCAACGAACATGAAGTTGAGCAAACTCCGGAGGACGATGGAGGACAGAAGGGCCTGGCGTGATGTGGTCCATGGGGTCGCAAAGAGTCGGACTCGACTGCGGCTGAACAGCAACAAAACTCTGAGCATGGCCAAAGTGTTTTCTTTACTCATGCAGTCAGCCATTCAGGCATCCTCTGTACTTAGGGTTAGGAATCACTGCTGCCAGATTCAAGGCCTTGCTTGATTTCCAGGAAGTCTGGCACTTCAGTGCCATAGAGTCTGCCTTCCAAAGCGGCCATTTTCTCCGAGTGAACCGATCTGCGTCGCCTGGAGATCAGTTGTAATAGCAGGAGATCTCCAGTGACCACTTGGAGGCTGGCAACCTTATTACCAGGCCATGTTATTTACTTCTGCTGTGAACAGCTTCAGAGGCCCATTTTGAAACAGTGAGCCTCTATTAAAGGGACTCAACTTTTCCCCCCTCCAAGCCTATTGGCAGCCCTACAAGGCAGAGCTGTGAAGTCAAAAGGCCTAGGCTGCAGGCTCCTGCAAGCCGCAGCTGTTTGAACTGCTGAAATATGTGCCCAGAGTCTCTCCTCTCTCCTCTCCCTGCCCTTGGCCAGTGAGTTTTGCAAGCGGCCTGTCCATTAAGGCCCTTGGCAGGATCTTGTGCAAGCATTGAACACAGTGTGGACTGGAAACCGCCATCATTTTGAGTGCAAGTTTCTGCCAGATCCATCGCAAGAGCTAATCCGGCAAGATCAGAGAGGTTCCCCCCTGATAACATCTACATAACACCTAACGGAGGAGCTGCCTCACAGCTACGCCTGGGCCTGGGTGCGAAGAGAGGCTGGGGCATGAACAGACTTGTACAGAGTTTCATTGAGTAAGGACTGAGTAACAGTCCACGAAACCACTTTCCTTGCCCCCTCCCAAGGGTGAGTGAGCAGTACCAACCAGAAAACTCTTCAGGTTGCTGAGAGCATTGGGCAATTATTTGAACAAAGGCCTGGTGCTCCCCATATGCTCAGAGTGAGTAGCTCTTGCTGAAACCTCTGGCACAACCCTTTAAAGCTCCCTTCCCCAACTGAAATAAAGCATGTATTCCTGTAACTGTTCTCATTCCTCCCACATCGCCTCCATTGCCTGTTTCTTTTGCTCTGCTGAAGTTTTGATTGCAGGCTCTTCAAGGCAAGGAGCTTTATTTATTTTTTTCTTATGTAACAATACATGTATCAACTGAGTGTCAGAAGTTGCCTGGAACGCCTCCTACCAGCTGAGGCAGGTTTATCAGCTGTGACCTTTCCTAGAGAAAGCTGACATAGGCTCAGCCACACATACCTTGGTAAAAGCCAGGCTTGACTACTGTAACATGCTGTATGCGGGGCTGCCCTTGGGTGCAGTTTGGAAACTTCGATTGGTCCAAAATGCAACAGGTAGAGTCACTACAGAAACCTAACAGAAAGATTGTGTATGCGTGAAGTGCTGTTAAGTTGCTTCTGAGTCTGACTTCCGGCAACCGTATGAATAATGACCTCCAAACTATCTTATCATTAACAGCCTTGCTCAGGGCTTGCAAACTGAGGGCCCTGGCTTCCCTAACTGAGTCCATCCTGAATTCTGATCTCAAATCATAATAAATTTGACTGACTGACTGAGTCCATCCTTCTCCTGTTGGCTCTTCCTCTTTTCCTGCTGCCTTCAACTTTTCCTAGCATTGTTACCTTTTCCAGTGACTCCTGTCTTTTTACAATGAGACCAAAGTACGATAACCTCAGTTTAGTCATTTTGGCTTTCAAGGATTTGATCTAGAACCTACTGAATTGTCTTTCTGGTGGTCCACGGTATCTGTAAAACTCTTCTCCAACACCACATTTCAAATGAATCGAAGACAGATCATATTATACCATCTATGCTGGCTCCCACCTTGTTTCTGGGCTCAGTACAAAGTACTGGTTTTGACCTTAGAAGTCCTAAAGAGCCAGTGTGGTCTAGTGGTTAAGAGAAGGGGACTCTAATCTGGAGAACCGGGTTTGATTCCCCACTCCTCCATATGAAGGCAGCTGGGTGACCTTGGGTCAGTCACAGTTCTCTCAGAGCTCTCTCAGCCCCACCTACCTCACAGGGTGCCTGTTGTGGGGAGAGGAAGGGAGGGTGATTGTAAGCCGCTCTGAGACTCCTTCAGGTAGAGAAAAGCGGGGTATAAAACCCAAGTACTCTTCTTCTTCTTCTTGGCTTAGGCCTGCCTCCACCCAGATCAACCAACCTGAATCTTACAATTGGCCAGGAGGTAAGGTTGCCAACTTCCAGGAATTACAGATGATCTCCATTATGGTGTGGTGCTTAAGTATCATCTGCAAAACCCAAGGTCAAATCCCTACTCTGCCATGGAAGCTTACAGGGTGACACTGGGCCAGTCACTCACTCTCAGCCTAACCTACCTCACAGGGTTGTTGTGAGGATAAAATAGAGGAGAGAACAATGTAAGCCACTTTGGGTCCCCATTAGGAGAGAAAAGTGGGATATGAATAAAATAAATAAATAAATAAAGCTGATGGTTTTGGATTTTAAAGCCCTATATGGCCTGAACCCTGAGGCAAAAGTGACCCTGTGGACATCTAATTAGATCCGCTAATGGTAATAGTTAAACAAAAAGCAGCTGTAGAGGGAAGAGAAGACATCGAATTTGAAGGAGGAGTGAATTTATAGATGATACTAAATTGGGAGGGGTAGCAAATATGGTAGAAGACCGAGTCAGGATACAGGATGATCTTGACAGGCTAGAAGACTGGGCTAAAACAAATAAAATGAATTTCAATTTAGGTAGGAAAAATCAAATGCATAATTATAGGATGGGGGAGACTTGTCTTGGCAGTTATGTGCAAAAAGAATCTAGGGGTCTTAGTAGACCAGACACTGAACATGAGTCAGCAGTGTGATGTGGTACCTAAAAAGGCAAATGCCATTTTGGGCTGTATCAACAGAAGCATACTGTCCAGATCATGTGAAGTGATGGTACTGCTTTACTCTGCTCTGGTTAGATCTCACCTAGAGTATTGTGTTCAGTTTGGGGCACCACAATTTAAGAAGGATATAGGCAAGCTGGAAAGTGTCCAGCGGAGGGCAACAAAGATGGAGACCGTCCTATGAGGAAAGGTTGAAAGAGCTGGGTATGTTTAGCCTGGAGAGGAGACAACTGAGAGGTAATATGGTAACCATCTTCAAGTACTTGAAGGGCTGTCATATAGAGGATGGTACGGTTGGCAGTGTTCCCTCTAAGCTGAGTTAGTATGAGCTAGCTCACAGTTTTTTAGCTTCCGGCTCACACATTTTTGCCTTAGTTCAGGAAGGATGGCTCCAGAGCAAACTAATTTATGCAGTAGCCAAATCGCTCGCTCACAACTTTAATGCCGGTAGCTCACAAAGTAGAATTTTTGCTCACAAGACTCCACAGCTTACAGGGAGCATTGACGGTTGGAGTTCTTTTCTGTTGCCTCAGAAGGTCGCCCACTGTATGCGTAACATAAGAATAACCAGTGGATTTTCCTCTATGCTGTGAGGATAGTGGAACAGGCTTCCTCGGGAGGTGGTGGGCTCTCCTTCTTTGGAGGTTTTCAAACAGAGGCTAGAAGGCCATCTGACAGCAATGCTGATTCTGTGAATGTAGGCAGATCATGAGAAGGAGGGCAGGAAGGGTTGCATCAGTGCTTAGTTCTCGTGGCCCTTTCTTACACACTCAGGGAAATACTGATCACCACTTTGGCTGGGAATCCTGGAGGTTTCTTGTCATCTTCTGGGGATGGGTCACTGTGGGTGGAGGGGAGGTATTTGTGAATTTCCTGCATTGTGCAAGGGGTTGGACTAGATAACCCTGGCGGTCCCTTCTAATAGAAGGTGGAGGACGAGGAGAAGGACAAGAATAATTGGTTTTATACCCCACTCTTAGAGTCGTCAACCCCGTCCTCCAGTCCCTTGCCCCTGACCTAAGCTGCATTTTACAGCTGACTTTCGCCTCTTGTGGTTAGGGAGCGCATTCACTCATAGTAACTCACACTGTGGGAAGGTAGGCATCATGGTGTAGCCTGGTCTTATCAGATCTTGGAAACTAAGCAGGGTCTTTGCATGTAATGGAGACTGCCAAGGAAGACTCTGCAGCGGAAGGCGATGGCAAATTGCCTCTGCTTTATCACTGGCCTTGAAACCCCCTTGCTGGTGTTGCCGTAAGTTGTCTGTGACTTCAGGGCACTTCACACAAAACACACACAGCGGCTTCAATATCTACCCAATAGAGCCTTTTGGGGATCTGTCTTCTAGTGAGGTCTGTCTGTGTTGTGTCCTAGCCAACCGCATGCGAGACCACTCCGCATGTGGTCATGCAAAGAGCTTGAGCTTCGCTCTTACAGACAATAGACCGTTGGATCCTAGTCCCCTGCCAATCGGGAGTCTAGGATCCTACAGTTAACCTATGGTTTGCTAGCACTGTAAATAAACCTATCACAGGTGTTGGGTGTGTGTGGGGTATGGTTTTACCTTGGGAATATAACCCAGCCTGCGAGCCGGCCACTTTGTCTTGTTCCCTGCCTATCTAATAAACTATGAGCTAATTCACTAACTCATGCATTGGACCCAGTATATTATATTGGCGACGAGGATGGGATCTGCATGACTACAAGAATGAACAAGACGCTTCGTCGAGTACCACACTGCGCACCGACCCCGACTCAAGCACCGCGCTCCGCACTGATGACGACTAGGGATGTGCATTTGGTTTGTCCAAACCGAATGCACCCCTGAAAATGGCCCATTCGGACCCCTTTCGGGCTGCTGCAGGCCGATTCAGATTCTCTGATCTGAATCAGTTTGCTGCCGAATTGCCGCCAAATTTCGGTGGCAATTCGGCCCCATTATATCCTATGGGCCATTGAAGTCAATGGCGTAGACATAGGGTATATTCTGGGGGCTGGAGGGGAGGGGGTTTAGGGAGAGGCTCCAAACTCACAGGGTAGTTGCTGGAGCCTCTCCCCAAAATACCAACCAAGTTTGAAGAACATTGGACCAGGGGGTCCAATTCTACGGGCCCCCAAACAGGTTGCCCCTATTCCCTCCATTGTTCTCTATGGCGGGAAAAAAGTAACTTGTTTTCCCACCATAGAGAACAATGGACGGGATAGGGGCAACCTGTTTGAGGGCCCGTAGAATTGTACCCCCTGGTCCAATGCTCTTGAAACTTGGTTGGTATCTTGGGGAAAGGCTCCAGAAGCTACCCTGCAAGTTTGTAGTCTCTCCCTCCAGCCCCCTCCCCTCCAGCCCCCAGAATATACCCTATGTTTTCACCATTGACTTCAATGGCCCACAGGATATAATGGGGCTGAAATTGACATTCGGCTGGCAAAAGACTGACGGAACTGACATGCGGGAGTCTTACTGCCAGCCGAAATTGATTCTGCCCGATTCCTCCGAATCTGAATGGGCCAAAAAAATTTTTTTTGCACACCCCTACTGACAAGGCTTCCAGCACTGCATCGAGCCCCACTTCTCCGGTCCCCGTGCCTCGCCCTGCTCCGCAATCCGGCTCATCACCCGACACCACTGACTCCCGGTCCCGCTCGACCTCGGGCTCCACTCCTCCACCTCCAGAAACTCCACCATGTGGACTTCGCAAAATGGCCACCGCACAGGGTAACCTTCCCGAGTTTGATATCACCCACCCTGAGCAGTGGGTGAGCTGGCTCAAATACCTGGAAGGCTACCTGGAATTCCATGTGGTGACGGAAGACAACCGAAAAAAGGCCCTCCTGATCAGCGCTTGTGGCATCGACATGTTGAGGCTGCTGAAAGACCTGATCTCCCTGAAAACGAAAGAGGAGACCTTCGATGTACTAAAGAAGGCACTGAGTGATCACTTTGCGCCCAAGCCCACGAAGTTTGCGGAACGCCTGGACTTCTATGCACAAGTCCAGGGCCCGGACGAGCCAGCCGCTGACTTCCTGGCGGGCCTTCGCCGAGTGGCCACCCGATATGTGTTTCCGAGTCTCAACGACTCTCTGTTCGACCAGTTCCTCGTGGGACTTTGAGAGCCGAAACTGCATCGCAAGCTCGCCAGCCACGAGGACTTGACACTCGACCAGGTGCTAAAGGATGCAATGGCCTACGAGAAAGCACACAAAGGTGTGATCGGCCAGGCAATTCACCACACCACGGTGACCCGGAGCCCCGATGTCTCCGACGAGGAGGAAGTTCTCCAGCCCTCTCACTGCGCCCCATGCTCCCAAGCTTCAACAGCCCCAACTTCCGAGAAGACCACTGCATCCTGTGCCAGCTGTGGTGAGGAGCACGAATGCTGGACCTGCCGCCTGAGGGACGCCGTCTGACGCTCCTGTGGGAAGCAGGAGCACATCACTCAGGTCTGCCGGTCCCGAGGAGACCGCAAGACGACATCGGTCCATCAGGAGTCATCAGATCTTCACACCCTGTCGGCCCACCACCACCAGGTACTGAACTTGCCCCCTGACAGCCCTAATAAGTTGCACACTACGGTGCTCATTGAGGGGTCCCCATGCCGTATGGAACTAGACACTGGGTCGTCCTTTTCTGTTATTTCTGTGGACACCCTCCGTTGGCTTTGCCCTAATGCGGGACCCCGCCTGCAGAAGCCCCAGGGACTGTTGCTATGGGACTTTTAAAAGAACCAGTGGCCATTAAGGGCTGGGGCAAGTTCAGGGTGAAACATAAGGATTTCAAGGGGCTCCTTGACTTTCTGGTGGTGGAGGGTAGGGTCACACGTTTGATGGGACTTTCCTGGTTTGGGCCACTGGGGTTTGAGGTAACGAGGGTGCACCGGGTCACGGCACATAACTTCACCACGATTTGCGATGAGTTCCCCAGGGTTTTTGATGGCTCGCTTGGCCGCTACTCCGGTCCCCCCGTCACATTCAACCTCGATCCGGCAGTGTGGCCTATCCGCCTGAAGGCCCGTCACCCGCCTTTGGCAATGAAGCCGAAGATCGAGGCGGAGCTGGAGCACCTCGGGCAGGGGGTGCTGGAACCAGTCGCCCATACAAGGTGGGAAATACCAATTGTGACCCCGGTTAAGCCCAATGGGGACGTGCAGATCTGTGCTGACTATAAGTGCACCCTCAATAAGGCACTTCAGGCACATGCTTACCCTGTGCCGGTGGTTGCCCATGTCTTGGCCATCCTAGCGAGGGCGAAGATCTTTGGGAAGCTGGACTTGGCCCAGGCCTATCAGCAGCTGCCGGTGGACATGGCTTCGACAGGGGCACAGACGATAGTCACCCACAAGGGGGCGTTTAAGGTGCACAGGTTACAGTTTGGGGTGAGCGTGGCGCCTGGGGTTTTTCAGAGTTTTATGGATTCTCTCTTGAATGTCATTCCTGGAGTCCAGCCCTTTCTAAATGATGTCTCGATTGCGGCACCGGACACTGAGACCTTAGCCAGCCGGCTCCGGGCGGTGCTGCAGCGGTTCGATTCTGCCGGTCTCTGGGTCAAGAGGGGAAAGTGCCTCCTTGGGGTCCCGCAGGTGGAATTCTTGGGTTTTGCTGTCGACGCCCAGGGCATCCATCCTACGGATGAGAAGATTTGCACCATTGTCCAGGCGCCCGCCCCCACTTCAAAGTCTGAGCTGCAGGCCTTCTTAGGCCTGCTGATCTTTTATCATTCTTTCTTACCTCACAAGGTGGTGGTGGCGGAGCCGCTCTACAGTTTGCTGGACAAGTGCGCCCCTTGGATTTGGGACGCCACACACAACACCGCTTTCAGGGCGGTTAAAGGACTCTTGACTTCGAATGCGGTTGTGACGACCCCTTATCTGGGGAGGACTGGTTTCCCTTTAAAAGTGTTCTTTATTTTGTTCTACTAGGGTATATCTGGCTGCCACCAGGAAATTTAAGGCTTTCCAAACCTTTATACTTTACTTTTGCTATTACTGGGTAGGTAGGTCGAGTGTAAGGCTTATGGGGAACTATGTGGTACTGAGGAAGTATTTCTTTCCGAGCTGGTATACTTAAATAAAAGAGGATTTATTGAAATAATTCATAAATAAAAGGGTAGAACAATGTAACCAGTAATGTGAATATTTTCAACAATTGCTTGGTGTGTCACACAAGATCTGCTCCCTTACTGACAGGGATCTTTCAGGTAACTTTGTAACTCTTTACTGTTTCCTAGACATTCAACTTTTCTGTTTTCTCTCTCCCTTTTTGGTGAACAACTGCAGTTGTTCCTTTTTTATCTGCCACAACACAGAACTGCTTGTCACTTTCCTTCATACATAGAACTTAACTCTTATATCACACACAAGACTGCTTCTCACACAGACCTCAGAACGAACTATCAACTGTCTTTATCAACTGTCAAACCTGTAACTGTCACTCCCGACAGACATACATATTCATCCACTCGGAACCACTTCCAAAACCCCTCCCCCTCTCTGTCAATCACCAGTCACATCACACTTGCCTCTTTCAACCATTCTAGTCTATTTACCATGCAACCAAACTTTTAAAGAGACACACACACATATAAAACAAGGAATCGCCACAGAGGTGCTCGCCCATTTCGATGAAAAGCTTCCAGTGGTGTTAGCGTATGATGCTTCTCCCTACGGGGTGGGGGTGGTTCTGGGACACCGCTTGGCAGATGGCCACGAGGTCCCGGTGGTTTACTATTCACAGACCTTGTCGCCAGCTGAGCGCAACTACACTCAGATTGACTAGGAGGGCCTGGCAATTGTGGTGGGGGTCAAGAAATTTCACAATTATTTGTATGGCCGGCCCTTCACGATCATCACCGACCATAAGCCACTCTTGAGGCTCCTGGCTCCCGAATGCCTGACCCCGCACATGTTGTCGCTCCAGGTGCTCAGCTGGTCTATTTTCTTGGCTGGGTACTTGTATGTGCTTGTCCACTGCCCCGGCAAGGCGATGGGCCATGCCAACACGCTGAGCCGCCTCCCGCTTCCCTCCTCTGATCCTGCCCCTGCCCCAGCCCATCACGTTGCCCTTCTGGAGGCCCTTCCGGACAGGCTGGTTCAGGTGGTGGAGGTGGCCTGCCTCACGGGCTGGGATCGCGTCCTCACTCGGGTCTTGGACTGGGTGGGGAGGGGGTGGCCCATGGGCCTGGGGGGGCAGACTTTGCGGCGTTCGCCTCTCGGAAGCTGTCAAGTCACAAGGGGTGTATACTGCGAGGTGGTCGGGTGGTGATTCCTGCCCCCTTGCAGGACCGGGTTCTTGCCGCCCTCCACGAAACACATCCCAGGGTCGTCTGGATGTGTGGTGGCCAGGGATTGACTGAGATATCGAGGACACTGTGAAACGCTGCCAGACGTGCCAGGCGACTCACCCAGCACCACCCCACACTCCAGTGCACCCTTGGGAATCGTCGCACAAACCCTGGGTCAGACTACACCTAGACATTGCGGGCCCCTTCCAAGGCCAGCTGTTTTTTATTCTTGTAGACTCTTACAGCAAATGGCTCGAGGTGGTCCCAGTGCCCTCCACCTCCTCCCGATCCGCCATCCAGGCCATGTGGCAGATATTCAGTGCCCAAGGCATTCCCGACTCCTTGGTCACGGATAATGGCTCGGCTTTCACCTTGGCCAAGTTCAAGGAGTTCACGGAGTACTATGGGATCAAGCACATCCGCTTGGCCCTGTTTCACCTGGCAACCAATGGCCAAGCAGAGAGGATGGTGAGGATGACCAAGGAGGTGCTGCGGTGCATGGACTCCGGGGACTGCAACTACAAACTAGCCCCCAGCACCACGCCGCACAGCATGACCGACTGCAGCCCAGCCGAGCTCCTGCTGGGCAGGCGCTTAATGACCAGGCTGGATCGCCTCCATCCGGACAGGGCCCCGGATCACGACACGGGCCCAGAGGAACAAGTGGCACCCCGGGGAGGTTCTTCCCCAAAGACCCGGGATACGTCCGGAACTATGCCCGGGCCCCCGTATGGATCCCCGCTAGAGTTGTCAGACACGGGGCCCCTGTCGTATGAAGTCTCGTGTGAAGACGGACAACTCTGGCGGCGGTACATCGACTAGCTGTGCCCCCAAGTGCTGCCCATAGATCTAGAGGAGGGTGACTTCGAGTACGCTCCCCCACAGGCAACAGAAGAAGCTGCCCTAACGGTGCTGCTCCCGGAAGCGACAGGGCCCCCAGCGAAAGACCAACAGCCCAGCAACAGCAGGGGAGAGCATGGAAACAGCCGCACCACTGCCGCCTCCACCACTGGCACAGCACCACAAACAGCCCCCGGCTCCAGTAACACCTGAGCTTCGCTGCTCCTCCCGAGTGAGAAGGCCACTGACCTATCTACAGGACTATGTGTGTCGGTGTGCTCTGGACTTTGGGGAGAGGGGTGTTGTGTCCTAGCCGACCGCGTGCAAGACGTGGTCATGCAAAGAGCTTGAGCTTCGCTCTTACAGACAATAGACGGTCGGATCCTAGTCCCCTGCCAATCGGGAGTCTAGGATCCTAGAGTTAACCTATGGTTTGCTAGCACTGTAAATAAACCTACCACGGGTGTTGGGTGTGCGTGGGGTGTGGTTTTACCTTGGGAATATAAACCAGCCTGCGAGCCGGCCACTTTGTCTTGTTCCCTGCCTATCTAATAAACTATGAGCTGATTCACTAACTCATGCATCGGACCCAGTACATTATAGTCTGTCTTAGGACTGGAGCAGGGACTTTCCTGTGGAGGGTCTGGAGTTATGGAACTTTCTCTTGGTGTTCTTCTCTGGGCTCTCTTTTGGGGACAGGTGATAAGACCTTACAGCGCCATCCTAGGATAGCACTGTAATTCAGCTAGGCTTGTAGGGATTCAGTTGGCACTGTTTTAACTGTAGGTTTAAATTGTTTTACCATATTCAATAGGATAGACTGTGGCATATGTTCAAAAGTATGCACTTTCCCCGAAAACAAATAATCTCAGAGCACGTGCAGGGTGCCTCGCTTCTCTCCCCCCCCCCCTCCCCCATTTGGAGAAGAGGCGTTGCAGGCAATGGCTTCGGGCAACCGGGAGCTCCAGCACTTCATTAACTCACCGCTGGGACTTAGGCCGGGATGCTGGTGTGGGAAGGACCGGCACGTTGGCCCGCTGCTCGGTGTCCCTCTAGTGGCGGCCGCTGAAATCGTCGCAAAGGGAAGCAGGAAGCGCTGGTTTGTTAGGAAGGATCGGAGATCAGCTGAGCTGCGGCCAAAGGAAGTCGGGGTCGAAGCCGGAGGCGACTGGGCGGGTAGGGAGGTACGTGGGGCAGGGAGAAATGCCTTGCATTTTCGCCAAGGGCTATGGAGTGGGGTTGGTACGGGCCCCGGTTTGTTTTGTGTTTCTCTCTGGCCCCATGCACGGGAACTCAGGCCCAACAGAATTCCACCCCCTTTCATTACACAACTCCAAATACCTTGTTTTTCGTTTCAGCACAGAAGATTCTCACGTTTTGGGTTGACCCAAGTTCTTCCCCGACCCCGTCCATCACACGTTTTTCCAGAACATGACGGTGCGTATGTGGCAATCCTGCCGGCACGTCTATGGGACCTCTAGAACCCCCCGCCCATCCCGTTGCTTGTGCTAGGAGGCCGTCCGGCCATCGCAGGGAAAAGACCAGTTGGGCAAACATAGATTTCCAAGTTGTGAATAGCTCAGCGTGAGATGCAAGATGTTCGAGGCTTGACGTTATCGAGTGGAATTTAAATAGGATGAAGGAGAGGCCCTTTGCAATCCGAGTCTTTGTTGATAACGCAATCTCACTCCTCTTGCTTAAATGCATCAAGTTCTGTGAGGGCCGAATCTCTTGCCTTTGTTTTGCAAATGAAATCGCGTGTTGTGATTCAATTCCAGTTCAGCGTCTGGGCTCTGACTCATGAAAGCTGATGCCCAGTCAAATCATGAGTTGCCACAAGGTTCTGTCGTTTGAATTGGAGCAGTCTTTATTTATTTGAAGAAGAAGAAGAAGAGATTGGATTCCCACAACAGACACCCTGTGAGGTAGGTGGAATGGAGAGAGCTCTGAGAGAACTGTTCTTGAGAGAAGAGAAGAAGAAGAGATTGGATTTATACCCCACCCTTCACTTGGAGTCAGCGCTGTTTACAAACTCCTTTCCCTTCCCCTCCCCACAACAGACACCTGGGAAGTAGGTGGGGCTGAGAGAGAACAGCTCTTGACAGAACAATGGCTTGCCCAAGGTCATCCAGCAGCTGCGAGTGGAGGAGTGGGGAATCAAACCCGGTTCTCCCAGATTAGAGTCCACACACTTCACCACTACACCAAACTGGCTCTCAGCATATATAAGCATATATATTGAAGCATATATAAGCCCACCTTTCTCCCGGATAACTGGGGTACAGTTTAAGCAGATCACAACAATAAAACAGTACTGAAAATATCCTTCTGAAACCAACAAAATTAAAATTACCCTGGTGGTGGTGGGGACAGCGGGGGGCGGGGGAGGTAAATCCAGGCTACCCGCAGAGGAAGGAATCCTATGCAGACTTATTCCATCTAAACTGACTCTTAAAAAAATAATTGCTGTCAAGTTGCCGCTGACTTATGGCACCTCATGTGGTTTTTGAGGCAAGAGACGTTCAGAGGTGGTTTGGCATTGCCTGCCTCCGTGTAGCAACCCTGGTACTCCTTGGTGGTCTCCTCTCCAAATACTAACGGGGTCCGATGATGCTTAGCTTCTGAGATCTGACAAGATCCAGCTATCCCAGTCAGAGCCCCGACTCTCTTGCTGACCTACAAACCGCCTTTATCCAGCAAAAGAACTCCAAAGGGAGGCTGCAGTGTGCAGCTGCTAGATTTATATAGATTCTGTAGGCAGGTAATACTGTTAAAATGGAGCGGAGCATCTCTGCCTAGGTCTGATCTGGAGGTCTGAGGCATGGTGTTGTCAGTATGTGGGTGCTGCTCCACTTCTCTGTTTCAATGGATCCCAAAGAGACCAGTCCCTGAAATCAGAATGGGCTGGATGAGGGTAAAAAGCCTAATGCTGACAAGACAAAGGTGGGCAGAGGAGATATGATCCTGGAAACTATGCACAACCTGTATCAGATGGGTATCTGGCATGCCCCTGGGGTATTTGATTGTCCTGAATTGGTGACAGCAGTGACCAAGAGTGCCTTTTATCAGCTTAGGCTGATATTTGCTGGCTTTCCTGTTGAAGCCTGGTCTGGCCACAGTTAGACATGGCCTGGTGAGTTCCAGGCTGGACTAATGTAGCACACTTTGTGTGAGGCTGCCTTTGAAATATTCTTGGAAACCACATCAAAATGCAGCTACCCAGCTGACAGTCCATCTTGAGCCTACTGCACAATGTGATTGGGGTGTGTCTTTGTTGGCTCCCAGCTTGTTTTCAGGCCCGGTTCAAAGTGCTGGTTTCCCCCATTCAAGCCCTTAACTGTGTGAATCTATGGCATGAATGTCCCTCTGTGCACAGGTCATCTGGACAGACTTTGTTTGTGGTTCCACAGTCTTTAGAGGTTTGGTGGATGCCTTAATGGGGCAGTGCCTTCTTGGTGGTGGCACCAAGGTTGTCCAATGAATGAGGCTTGCTAGGCACGGTGCCATTTGGGCTTCTGGAGTTTGCTTAACACAGTTCTGCTGGGGTGAGCTTCTGGGTTGACCTTTGTTTATGTTGCTGTAATACGGCATAATGCTTAACTGATCTACTTTCAAACTCTGCTGCTTTTATAGGTTTGCCAGGTCTGGTTTGGAAAATACCTGGAGACTTTGGGGGTGGATCCAGGAGAGGGTGGGGTTTGGGGAGGGGAGAGACCTCAGCATGGTACAATGCCATAGAGTCCCCCCTTCAAAGCAGCCATTTTCTACAGGGGAGCTGATCCCTGTCAGCTGGAGATGAGTTGTAAAAGCGGGAGATCCCCAGGCCCCACCTGGAGGCTGGCATCCCTGTGCTTTTATTGGCTTGTTTCTGTGGCTGTTCTTCTGGTTTTTAACATTCTGTTGCATTTTATGGCAACGCATGTGATAATAATTGATGAAGTGTTTTAAACTGATTCTTATTAATGTAATCTGCTTTTAAGATAGGGCCTTTATATTTAAACGAAATAAATACCCCAGCATTCTTGTTTCCAGCAATGGCCAACTGGTGGTCACTTGGAGTCCTAAAAGTAGATCCTGTTGTTTGATTCTCTGCAATGGGCACTTAGAGGTATATTATGTTAGACCATGGGGGCTTCAGTTTTGGGCTGTCTTCCATGAGGGAATTTCCTAAGGACTCCTAAGAATTTTTTATAACTTATATCCCACTTTTCTCCCTAAATGGAATACAGAGCGGTCTATTACGTTATTCTCCCCTCCTCCACCGTATCTTCACAACAACCACCTTGTAACCAGTTTGGTGTGAGAGCCAGTTCGGTGTAGTGGTTAAGTGTGTGGACTCTAATCTGGGAGAACCGGGTTTGATTCCCCACTCCTCCACTTGCACCTGGCTGGATGACCTTGGGCAAGCCGTAGTTCTGATAAGAGCTGTTCTTGAAAAAGAACCGTTTCTGTCAAGAGCTCTCTCAGCCCCACCTCCCTCACAGGGTGTCTGTTGTGGGGAGGGGAAGGGAAAGGGGTTTGTAAGCCACTCTGAGACACCTTTGGGGAGTGAAGGGCGGGGTATAAATGCAGTCTCTTCTTCTTCTTCTTCTTCTTGTAAGGTAGGTTAGGCTGAGAGATTGTGACAGGCCCAGTGTCACCCAGAGAGCTTCCATGGGAGAGTGAAGGTTTGAACCTGGTTGTCCTGGTTCCTGGTCTGAGACTCTAACCACTGCCTCATGTTGGCTGTCAAGACAATGCCTACCTCACTGGAGTGGTTCCACAGTCCCCCCAAATAATACATTGCTATCTATTAAGGGCTGCTAAAGCAGGGTAAGATAGAAATGTGGGAGGTGGCGGGTGGAAAGTGCCATCAAGTTGCAGCCAACCACATAGGACAAGGGTCCCTAAAGCAGGGCCTGTGGATTCCATGGTGCCCACCAACATCTTTCCTGGTGCCCACCAAGTGTTTTCAGAAAGCAGGCAGGGCTGGGTGGGGCTTTTGCCCAGCAAGACTTCTGATTGGCCATTGGAAATTTGATTGGGTGTAAAAATATTGCTTTGGCAGCAGCTGTCTCCACAGCACAAGGATCTTCACTGTGTGACTGAAGGTAAGCTGCAGCAGTAGGGTTGCCAAATCGGGCCGGGGGGCGGGTCGGAGGGGAAAACCATATGGTTTTCCCCTCCGACAAGCTCAGCTACGCCCCCAACGTCAGCACGTCGCCCGTCACTTCCGGCGCACATCCGCCCGACTCCCGGACCGCGGCGACGCTCCCCCGCCGCGGGGGGAAGAAGATTTGGCAACCCTATGCAGCAGCCATTTTGTGGCTGGCTCCGCCTCCTAAAGCAGCCATTTTGTGGGTCTGTCCACCACTCTGTCAGAATTCCAAAGGTGCCCATAGGCTCAAAAAGGTTGGGGATCCCTTCTATAGGGTTTTCAAGGCAAGAGACGTTCAGGCATAAAAAGAGCCATCCCAGTATCACTACAAAGCACGTTGGGGATGAGGGCATAAGATCCAGCATCAGTCGATGTCTTCAATATCCTCTTTTCGTTTCTATTTCGCAGTCTTACTGTCTTCACCATGAGCCCAAGGAATGCAGAGGGCTGGACCAGCGCTGTCGCCTCTTTCCGTTTGTGCCCCACAGCCTTCCTCTCTGCCTATGGGGCCAGCGATGCCTTTGTAGCTGAACTGTTGCAGGATCTGCACAATGAAAGTCTGGGGGAGCAGATCAAGGTATGGAGGGGGAGACTCATTACTTTTTAGAGTGGATGCAGAGAAGGGTGTGTGGTGAGATCATGGCCCTCGCTCCAGCAGCTTGAAGGGCCAAGTTGTACGTTTAGGATTGTTGTGGAAAAAGCAAGACATACTCTGTTAAAACAACAGGAATTGGAAGGTGTGGGGGTGGTTCCCTCTGCTAATGCTGCCTTGACAATTCATCCCACTGGTATGAGGTTCCATCACCTTCTTAGCTCTCCTGTCCATAACTTTGCTTTTCCCAGTCTCCCTAAAATGCAATCTCCATTTTAGTCTCTGAATGATTTTTTTCTTACCCCAATCAAACTATCCATGCACTTCCCTCACAACAGCCATGTTGTTGTTGTGGTACTGGAACCTTTCTGTCTCAGCTATTAAGAATGTTTGTGAACATTCCGTCATATAATAGCCTCTTCATCAACAGGCAGCTGCATGTGCAGAGACCGAGTGTGTGTGTGTGTGGAGAGGTGCTAGTCTGTGCTGAGAAAAGTATGGAAAAGCTGGGAAATGTGAGAAGTGATTGTCTTGTAGCTTTGGCATGGGTGAAAATGATTTGGGGGCACTTGGGTTTAGAGATGTGAAGGCCTGGGAAAAAACCGGAAAAATTCAGGGGGAAAAGTCCCTCCCCCGGTTTTTTCTGAAGCTTTTTTGTTTTTTTGCAAAAAAATGGAAAAATTGAAAAAAGAAAAGAAAATTGATTATGGAATGTTTTATTTTAACATGATGAATAAAATATTTTAGGATAAGGTGTTCAAATATTTTCCAAATCATTTCTAAAAAATATGTATAGTATCAGATTAATCTAATTTCTGTGCACTGAGGACAAGCAAGTCCTAGATTATAAACTGAACTCTCCAATGCAAGAACAAAATGCATTTTTTTCCTTTAGGAGGTTGCTATTGTCACAAGAAAAGAAAAAGGTTTCAGTTTTGTTTTTGCATGTGGGTGGGTATTCTGTTTGTAATTGTTTGGATACACTATATTTTTAATATGCTAGTTGTGATCATTTCATGCCAAGTAACAATGTCCATAGTCATATTTTATGTTCCTAAAGTAACAGAATGACTTTCAATCTGGAAAAGAAAAAAGAAGTGCTAATGTAGCTTGTTTTCCAATTTTTCCAAAAAATTCTGGGTTTTTCCGAGCTTCAAAATTTTTGGGAATTTTACGTCTCTACTTGGGTTTATATCCCTTTCTCAGTCATGAAGCCGGATGCCCTTGGGCCTACCACTCTCAGTTTTCTCTCGCAGCCCTCTGAGTTACCTCATAGGTTCGTTGTGAGAATCAATGTGAGGGAGGAGAGAACCGTGTACAATGTCCCAGGCTCTTTAGAAAGGTTAGAAATGAGGCTGTAGAACGGATTGTTCCACTTCAAAATGTGGAGTGGAGGGGAAATAACATTTCTGAATCTGTAAACAAAAACTTCTCACAATAAAATACTGGTACAGAGCAGGCTGGACTAGAACCTCTGTCCCTGCTGTGATAGTTTATTATTATTATTTTTTTTTTACTTGCAGGGAGTCTTTTACATGAGGGAGCATTCAGAAAGGGTGTGTCCCCTGTAATCTGTACACTCTTCTCCGTCCCCTCAGGATTCTGTCACATAGCTCCTCCCCTGCCACACATTTTGTTAGTCTTTACGGTGCTACTGGACTCTTGCTCTTTTCTACTGCTACAGACAGACTAACACAGCTTCCCATCTTGATCTACACTAAACTTTGTAGAGTATTTGATACCCAAGTATGCTTGATACCTATTCCATCTTTGTAGCTAAGCATGTGGGGCCCCCAAAACCTAAACTCAAATAATTCATTATTGTAAGTCTTCTGTTTTTAAAAAAATGTTGGATTCTGTGAATGCATATCCCAGAAAAGTCTGAGAATAAGTTTGACCTTGTGACTAGAAAACTGGATTTTGATTTGGGAGATGTTCAGGCAAGGTCTTCTGTCAGTGCCCTCCCCTCAATCTCCCACTCTGTGAAATGGGAATAACGGATGATGCTAAAACTCAGTAACAATCATAAGCAGGAAAGTGCCTGTTTAAAGGTTAGAACCACAAGCTTTCATTGGTATATAAATGGTGAACCAGAATCAAAATTTGATCAGAGTCCAGTTCTTCTCACCAGAAAATATTCTCACTACTGCTTCTACTATACAATGGGTGACAGCTAAAAAAATTAATTGTAAGTTCTGCTTTAAATAATTTATTTATAGAAATAGCATTGATGTTTATTTGTAAAACCGTTTGTTCCGCTTTTCATTTGAGATTCCAGAGTTGCTTACAATGTTTTTTTAAAATAAATTTTTATTAATTTTTCAAATATTATAACACAAGGCAAATTACTGGACTTGTTTTCCATCAGAACATATAGATATAACAGGAGTCAGTAGTTAATATTCAAAGACAATCTTACAATGCTTTTTTAAAACTCACTGAGAATTCTTTTTTTAAAAACCCAGATAATAACAATTGAAAACGATCACTATAAAATATAAACAATATCAAACCCAAGGGAGCAGAGAAATTATGTAAGCCGCCCTGAGCCGGCTTGCGGGGTAGGGCAGGGTATAAATTTAATAAATAAATAAAATAGGGCGTCTCCAGCCACAAAGGGGCAGCTGAGTCAGTGTGATATGTTGCATCGGAGCCTTGTGTGTGTTTAGCCATCTGAGAGGGTGCTGATCAAAGAGCGCCATCTGAAGCAGGTCTGCCCAGAATCCTACTCAGGTGTGTTCACTGTGGGACTTACTCCCAGGAAAGCCTTCTTAGGATTGCACTGCAGTTATCCATTGATTGCACAGCTGAGAGGGACCTGCTCCTTGTCAAAGCCAATCTCACTTTGACACAAGTCAGTTTGTGGCCTGGGGTTTCTCCAGCTGATTTGAAATTTTATTGGGTTTTATTGGCAAGTGGGCCACTGCTGTAAGCCGCCCTGAGCCCGTTCGCGGGGAGGGTGGGGTATAAAGTGAATGGATAAATAAATAAATAAATTTTCTAAAAGGCTTAGCCTGGTTTTGTGTTTTTAAGACATGCTGCCTTGAAAGAAAAACCCTGTTGTAAAATAAACAATAATGGATTTGAGATTAATATCTGAAGATAGCCAATCCAGTTTTTGGGAAGTCACAGTGTGGGGAGGGGTTGTGCAGGAGTGGAGGTGGAACCTAGCAGGGCAGGCGTTAAGGGAAACCGGACCTGGCTCATCAGCTCCCCAGTGCCCTCTGGCTGGCTCTCCCTGACAGCAGCTATATTTCCCTCTTGCAGGTCTCCATGTTGTCGCTCCTCTTGGAATATCCCACGCTGTTGTGCCCAGATGCCAAGGTTGGGCAAGAAGCCACGGCATCCTTGCTGTCCCTTTTTGCCCAGCTGGGTTCCTCGCCCAAAGTGCTGTCTCTGCGTTGCCACCTGCTCTTTGCAATGGGGACTGTGCTGCTGGCCACGGAGGCCTTCAGCGAGGGCTGCCCGACCGCCCACGAGTACCTCTCCCTGCTGTTCCACCTGGCTTCGGACCTCAACGACCGGCATGGGGGGTCTGCTGAAAGGCCCGTACGGGTGGCCGCTTGTGAGTGCCTGAGAGAGGTGGAGTGTTGCCACCCTGGCTTGCTGTCGCGGCGCTTGGAGACCCTGCGTTCCTTGCAGCAGCAGGAAGCCTCCCTGGCCCATCAGGGTTACACCTTGCTCTATAGCTTGGCTCTGCGGAACGCCATCTTGCTACTTGCACGGGGTGGGCAGGGAACCCTGGGGGAGCTTCTGGCCGGCAGCGAGGGTCTGGTCTGGGGGGCTACGAAGGAGCTGGGTGACCTCTCCTTGGCGACTATCGACCAGCTGCTCCTGATGCCCTCCTCCGGGGACCTCAAGGAGCTGAAGTCGGTGGTCTCGGCTCTGTTGGACAGCTCTTATCTTCTGTCCCCCGCCGCTCAAAGCCACCTCCTGTGGTACTTGGCCCAAGCCGTGAGTCTCCCGCCATCTTCAAAGCCCAGCTGGTGCGCCTCTTTGGCACAGCCGACGTGGCGCTGCTGCACGCTATCCTGCAACTCAAGTCCCTCTTCACGGACAGCCTCTTCACTGCCGAAGATGAGGCTTTCTTGCTTCGCCGCCTGGTGGGCATGGCCCAGCACCCGGCCTTGCCCACTCCGGTGAAACTTTTCCATCTGGATTGCCTCTTGCATTTCCCTGAGAACCGGCCGCTGGGCTCGGGCACGGAGGAGGGCCTGCCAGTTTTGCTCACGCCTCACACAATTTCCGGCCTTTTCCCCGGGCTCTTCCAGGATCAGGGCACCATCTTGGCCCGGCTGAACTTGCTGTGCCTGGTGTGCATGGAGAGTGAGGGGCCTGCTGCCGAACAAGGGGTGGGCTACCTCTTGGAGCACGTGCTTGCTCTTGGGGGACTGGTGGCCGGGAAAGGTGGGCAGGAGGCCTCCCGGCTCTTTTTCCGAGCAGCGTTCCTTTTTTCCCGGTACTTTGGCTCCCGGGCGCAGCCCATGGCCGAGCTGACCCGCTGCCTCTTGGATCTCTATCGTCAGAACTGTGCTCTGGCGCCAAATGTTATCAACCTCTTGGATGAAGCGTGGGCGGTGCCGGAGGAGCCTGGGTGGGCCGGTTCATTGGCTCACGCCTTGCAAGAGCTGATTGTGGGGTTACCCTCACAAGAGAAGGAGCTGAGCTGGCATCTCAAAGTCTTGGCCAGGTTGGCAAAGGAGAAGGACATCCCCCAGAGGAGCACCATGCAGTTCCTGAGACGCTTGGTGGCCTTGGACCAGCTAGGCGACTGGCGCTCGGGACAAATCCTCCTGAGCGTCTGCCGCAATTTGATGCAACTCCAGCCGCTGCCTGCTCCGTACCAGCTGGCCGACCTCCTGCAGGCCATCTCCCTCTGCCACGTGGATGTCGACGTCCGAGACCGGGCTCGGTTCTACTATACCCTGCTGGCCAGCCTCTCCGATGAGAAACTCGGGGCTGTGCTGGCCCCACAGGGCCCCGTCAAGGCCCGGACGCTCTCCTCCTCCTTTGTGGCCGATAGCGAGAGCTTTGTGGCTTCCCTGACGGTGCACCCGGCTGAGCGAGCCCCCATGCGGTTGGAGAGGGTAGGGCATGGCAGTGAAGTGCCTCCGGCCCCCCACTCGGAGGAAGACGTGGACAGCTATTGCCGGTGGTTGCTGGAGGTGCGGCCCCCCTCGCAGCTGAATTTGACGTACCGGCTGGTCCACGCGGGTCCCCCCAGCGACCTCCTGCTCTGTGTGGTGCTGCGTTTCGCGTGCTCTGACCGGCATTATGAGGCCATGCCAGAACTGTGTGTGCCCTGCCTCTCGGCAGGCCACCCACCCCAGACTGTGACCCTGACGCTGCAGCCACGTTGTCCCTACCCCACGCGTGTCAACGTCTTTGCTGTGTATACAACGCAGAAGGGCCTTACCCACTGCGGCCAGCTGGAGCCGTTGGAAGTAGCTTTCCCCGATCTCTTCTTGCCCCTGACGCTGCCTGCCTGGCCCCCTGAGAAGCGACGCCAACTCTTTGGTGCTCTTTGGCACCAGCTTCACCCGGACAGCAACGGGACTTGTGCTGAAAGCCTCACCTGCTGGCCTGTGGCCCCTCAATCCCTGGGGCAATTGGTGCAGGATCATTTCGCCAGGTACATTCTAGCTGAACAGCTGGGCTCGTACGAAATCGGCATGGCTCTGCCGCCGCAGTACCACATCCTGCTGCGAGTGCAGCACGTGAAAGACGCCGCCCGAGTGAGCATCCGAACGGACAACTGGAAGCTTCTGCCTTCCCTGAACAGCTACTTGCTGGGTCTGGTGGAGGCAGGGGGAGGGGGAGGTGGGGGGCTGTTGGCTGAACTCCGGTTGGGATGTGGGTCTGTAAAAAATGGTTCTAACAAAAAATAAAAATCTTTTTGCAAGTCAGCTGCCATGTAAGTTGGATGGGGAAAGGGAAGTTTGGTACTGGGTGAGGTGGAGTGTTGGAAACGGGACTGCGGAGGCTGAACATCCCCAAGCGTTGGGCAAGGGATGTGGTGGCCGTAGCGCCGCTCACCTAAAGTGTCAACAATCTTTTCTCTACAGTTTCCCTAAAGAGGAAAGAAGGCCTGTAACCAATGCTTCCTCTAAGCTGTGGAGTCTTGTGAGCAAAAAGTCTACTTTGTGAGCTACTGGCATTAAAGCTGTGAGCAAGCAGTTTGGCTGCTGCATAAATTAGTCTGCTCTGGAGCCATCCTTCCTGAGCTAAGACAAAAATGTGTGAGCCGGAGGCTAACAAACTGTGAGCTAGCTCACACTAACTCAGCTTAGAGGGAACACTGCCTGTAACGGTACAGAGATAATCATCCCACGTGTGCCGTGTCTAATTTGTAGTGCTTTCCAGGCTTCTCCCAGAAATCTACATAGGAGTTCCTGGCAAGCTAAACTGTACCAGGAATGCTATTTTAAGCTTTGGGGCCTTGGACTTTGGGAGGGTCAGATGCTCCCAATGCATTATTTAATGTAGAAAGGCTCAGGTTCCGTTTCTGGCATTTTCACTTTAAAAAGAATGTCAGGTAGCAGAGACTGGGGAAATCCTTTCTGTACCCGAGACCTTGGGTGTGTGTGTAATGTTTCCATATTTTTTGGGGGGGTGTTCCTTTAAATGTTTAGTTTGAATGAAGTAATATGAGAAGAGTGATAGAGGGTGACAAGTGTGATTTGATTGGCTCCTGACTGAGAGTGTGGGAGGAGGGGTGTTTGAGAGGATTCTGTGTGTGTGTCTATGAGGAGATTCTGTGATATGAGAGAGACAAGTATGGAAGAATTTTGAAGAGTCTGTGTGACTGAGAATTATGAAGGTTTCTGTGTGTGAAGCTTGACTATGGAATTCTAAGTTTAATTCTGTGTGAATAAGACTCAACAGTTTAGTCTGTGTGACTAAGAGAGTTGATTCTATTCAGTGTGAATAAAACAAAGAGACTAGTCTGTGTGGCTATATATATGAGTGTATAAGTCTGTCAGAGTGGAGTTTGAAGTTTGAGAGACTGTTCATAGCACCAAGCTTTGCCAGTTATATTTACAAGTTCCTTTCTTCAGCAACTGTTCAAAATAACCAGAAACCTATTTTGTTCTTTATTAAATAAATCAATTTTTGTTTAAACTTATCCCAGAAATCAGTACAGTACTTCCTTAGGACCACGTAGTCCTCTGAAGTGCCCAGACCATAGGTCATACTACCAAAAGAGAGAGAATTGGAATTTTTAATTCCTGGTGGCAGCAGAAAACTACCAAGTTTATATACACAGAGAGTGTTTAAAGGTAAAACCATTTCCCCTATAAGCAAGGATGCCACAGGGTGTACTGACCATATTGGGCTATGCAATTCAGTGGTCTCAATTTGGGATAAGGCAGCTTTATATTTTTTTTGGGGGGGGGACTTAGCTCAGGGCTTCCTGCTTGGTGTAGTGGTTAAGAGCATGGACTCTAATTTGGGAGAACTGAGTTTGATTCCCCAGTTCTCCACATGCAGCTGCTGGGTGACCTTGTGTCAGTCAGAGTTCCCTGAAAACTCTTTTCTCAAGAGCAGTTCTCTCAGAATTCTCTCAGCCCCACCTACCTCACAGGGTGTCTGTTGTGGGGAGAGGAAGGGAAGGAGATTGTAAGCTGCTCTGAGACTCTGAGTGAAGGGCGGGATATAAATCAACCTGTTCCTGTGCCAGGGTCAGTCCTCAGGGACCTCTCCAGTTCAATAATCCTTGGGCAGCAGCTATTGGGAAAGGCCTTTCTCTACCTAAGATTCTGATAGTTGCTGCCAGTCAGAGTACACAGTACCGAGCTGGATGGAACAATAGCCTGACCTGGTAAAAGGTATCTTCTTATGTTCACTGCTCCCAACGACAGTCTCTCTTTTGCAAGGGGCTCAGTGGTAGACAAGCTGCTTTGCTTGCCAAAGATCCCAGGTTCAATCCCCAGTTAAAAGAACTTCCTGTTTGCTCCCAGGTCCAGGGTGGATTCCTTGTCCTTACATACGAAGCGCCCCATGGCCTTGTCCCTGTCTTCTAATTTCTTTTACTCAGTATTAAGAGCTGCGGACTCCAATCTGGAGAACAAGGTTTGATTCCCCATTCCCCCCATGTGCAGCCAGCTGGGTAACCTTGGGTCAGTCACAGTTCTCTCAAGAGCAGTTTTCTCAGAGCTCTCTCAGCCCCACCTACCTCACAGGCAATGCTCCCTGTAAGCTGTGGAGTCTTGTGAGCAAAAATTCTACTTTGTGAGCTACTGGCATTAAAGTTGTGAGCGAGCGATTTGGCTATTGCATAAATTAGTTTGCTCTGGAGCCATCCTTCCTAAGACAAAAATCTTTGAGCTAGAGGCTAAAAAACTGTGAGGTAGCTCACACTAGCTCAGCTTAAGAGGGAACACTGCTCACAGGGCGTCTGTTTTGGGGAGAGGAAGGAGATTGTAAACCGCTCTGAGACTCCGAGTGAAGGGCAGGGTATAAATCCAACTCTTCTTCCCTGCTCTGCAACTTTGCTTTTCAGCTTCACCACTTGAAGGTCTTCCATTCCCTCAGACAACCCCGCCCCCTCTCCCTTGGTGCTCCTGGTGCCCAGAATGGCCTCTCACAATAATTATGGGATACTACCTCTCTCTCTGCTTTCAAATCATTCTTCAAAACACACCTTAATAGCTTTTTCCCTCACCTTTACCGCTCTCCAAATTTTAGACTGTAAACTGCTCAGGGCAGGGACCCATCACCTTGTAATCCATGCAGACTGATGACTCTATATAAATCCACATAATAAGATGTGGATCAATGGTCTGACTCAGCTTTATTTATTTATAAGCTTTATTTCGTCTGAGAGAAATTTTCTCCATTACTTGTGCAACGAAATAGGTGAAAGTGTTATTGAACTCCATGTGAATCGGGTAGCTTTTCTACTGAAGTGCAGTTTTCCACACATCATCTACTCATAGATTCTTGGTCAGAAGAAGAAGTTTGTCGAAACGGCACCGCATTCCGGAGACCACCGTCCCGCCGTCGTTATCTTCTATCTCATGTAACTGGATTTACAGTTTGAAATGTATTAGTATCACTTTTGTAATTTTCATATTTATAACATTATTGCTATCGTTAAAGAAACATTGAGCGCACTTTACACAGTTCCTGTGGCTCTATCTTTTCTGACTCAGCATCAGGCAGCTTCCTATTTATGTTTGTATAAAAGAAATGGATTTTTACCATGCATGTTTTAAACCAGTTTGGTGTAGTGGTTAAGTGTGCGGACTCTAATCTGGGAGAGCCGGGTTTGATTCCCCACTCCTCCACTTGCACCTGACTGGATGACCTTGGGCAAACCATGGTTCTGATAAGAACTGTTCTTGAAAAAGAGCCGTTTCTGTCAGAGCTCTCTCAGCCCCATCTACCTCACAGGGTGTCTCTTGTGGGGAGGGGAAGGGAAAGGAGTTTGTAAGTCGCTCTGAGACACCTTTGGGTAGTGAAGGGTGGGGGATAAATCCAATCTCCTCTTATTCTTCTTCTTAATAGGGAGAAGAAGGGCCTTGGCTCAACGGTAGGGCATCTGCTTAGCATGCAGAAGTTCCCAGGTTCAACAGCTGGCGTCTCTAGTTAAAAGGATTAAGAAGCAGATGGTGAAAGGCCTTTGACCTTGGGGAGCTGCTGCTGGTCTGAGTAGACAGTATTCACCCTGATGGTCTGATTCAAGCATAAGGTATCTACATGTGTTCAACAGGGCAAAAACCTTTAAAGGGATTGATACTGAGCTGCACGCTGAAGCTGCCTCTCATCTTAATCTGGCACTTGGTTCTACATTATATCGTGTCTCTTGGGAGTCCCTCTGGCAGTACATTGTCCTGGGTTTTCTGCAGCAGTTGAATTTTGCATAAAAACAAGGGCTTGATGGACCCCGGAGTCATGACAGGAACTGACTTGCCAGTCCTTCTCCATCCACGCCTTTCCATCGAAGAGGTCTGTGCAGTCTGAAGACTTGTACCCCTGTTGATGTAAGAGGGCCCAGTAGAATCCTGTGCATACTGATAGTGCATAGTATAGAGCTTCTGGTGAGGTTGTACGGAATGGCTAAGCCCATATTTTGGAGCTCAGTTGATGCACCAGGATTGTAATGTCTCACAGGGCCAGCAGCACTGGGCACTTCCCCCTTAAATAACAGGACACTGTACTGCAAGCAGAACTTGCAAGCAATCAGTGTGCTTTGGAACGTCATAACGCCTATAACAGCTCTCAGTGGATCTCATGCAGCACAATCCTCTGTGGGTTGAAGCCCTTTAAAGATGTCAGGGGAAGAGGGTCTCTAAGCATGTGCAGAAGGGGAAGAGAGCATTGCAGTGAGCGGTTCTGCAGATGCTGCAGGGCTGAGATGGTAAGCGGACTCTTGAATGAGTGAGAGAGGTCTGCTGTGCTAAGCAGAGTTACATCCTTTAAGACCACTGACCTGAACAGACGTCGAAAGGTGCGACTGTGTTTAAAATTGCACTATTAGCCTCTATAGCAGGGCTGGTTGGTTGGTTTGCCTCCCCCATGGCTGAAAGGCCTTGGGGTATTTGAGAGCCCCCAGAACGTATCTCGGTCCTCTGCCACTCTGCAAAATGCTAGTAGCCTTCATGGTCCTGTTAAGCTGCATTGGGAAATAACTGGTGATTGGAGCCTGAGGAGGTCAGGGTTGGGAAGGGGAGGGACTTCAATGGAGCATAATGCCAAAGAGTCCAGTCCACCTTCCAAAGCAGCCATTTTATCCAGGGGGACTGATCTCTACAGCCTGGAGATGTTGTAGTCCCAGATCTGCAGCCACCCCCTGGAGATTGGCGACACTACTAGGGCAGACTTCTGTGTGCCAGTACCCTGTGTTTGCATTCACGGCCCAGAATGGTTGCAACACACACCACATTATCAAGGCAGCTTTAGTTTCCTCCTTCCACTGTCTGTGGTGCTTCAGTGAACAAGCATGTGCTATAGCACCATGCACTGAACATTAATGGGAAGTAGCACTCAGCTGGAAGTTTTCTTTCTTTACCTTTCAATCTTCTCTATTAACAGCGGGCCAACAAGTTAAAATGATGACTGGCTGGTAGCCCTATTTTGGTCTACAGTTGATTTCCCCCTCTTCCTTGCTTTTAAAACAGATAGGCAAATTTGCTTTTTAGTGAAGCCCAAATTGTAGGGGAAGATTCAGTTGCTACTGTTGGGCATGCTCAGTACGAATGGCCCACACTCAGTTTTTCTGACTTCTACGGTATGTATGTCTCCATTGACCTCCATAAGAACATAAGAAGAGCCCTGCTGGGTCATACCTGTGGTCCATCTAGTCCAGCATTTCGTCTCACACAGCAACCAACCAGTTCCTCTGGAGGGCCAACAACAGGGCATAGAGATCCAGGCCCTCCCCTCGCTCTGGGATTCAGAAGTGCCTCTGAACATGGAGGTTCCCCTCAGTCGCCATGGCTAGCAGCCACTAATAGACCTATCCTCCATGTATCTATCTAATCCCCCTTTAAAGCTGTTTATTCCTGTGGTCATCACTACACCCTCTGGCAGCAAATTCCACATTTTAACCTCTCCATATGCTTTTAGGCCTGAGAAGTTTCACTGAAACTTTATTTCATTAGATTTAACCACCCTTCCCTGCTTACATGGGGGTCAGGGCGATTTACAGCAAAACAATTAAATACATTATAAAACCAATTAGAGCCATTAAAAATAAGTTTGTTTCTGCTTAAACCCCATCCATACATCCTAGACCTATGCATTTGCACTCAGAGGAAGCAAGATTCATCGGGATGATTTACTCCTCCTGAGTAAACATATTTAGTGTAGCGGCCCTAAATGAACAAGAGCTGGACCCCTATAGGCGCTTCGGTGAGAATAAATTCTCTTGGCTTCAGGGCAAATTTACTTGTAGGCCTGCTTAAACGGAAGTACGTCTAGTCTCAGGGCGGTGCGCACAGCGGCTCGTAGCTCAGGTTTACTCAGACGTCAGGCCGGCCGCCTTTCTTCCACGCACGGGCACGTAGAAGAACCGAAGCTCTGCCCCACTGCGCCCTTCCCCGGGAGTCAGTCAGCCCCACTGCACCGGGCGGGGGTGACTGCTGAGGAAAGACTCGCCGGACAGGGCGCGCTCGTTTGGGCACTCGGGTCCACCGCAATCGGTTTCGCTTCTTTGGAAGTCAGCGGCTCGCTCCGCCTCCCCGGGGGGACGGACTTGCTTCTTTTCCGGACGCCTGGGCAGGGCGGCGATAGGCGGTAGCGGCGCGGGAAAGCAAGGCTGGTTGCCGATGGCTGCGGGGGATCGCTCTCCGGTGCGGCTGGCGCTGGGCTCGCTGCAGGGCTCGGAGGCATCGCACGAGCGGCTGCATCTCCTGCCCTGCGTCGTCCAGCACGACGGCGGCGCTCCAGTCCAGCGCTACTTCGCGCCGGCCATTCGTGGCCCGCAGCAGCCGGAGCCGGGCGACGGTGGGCGAAGATTGCTAAAGGAGGCTGGGTGGCCGGGAGAGGGCGGGAGAGCGCAAGGCTGAAATGGGCGTGCTGCTGAGCTGCCTTCTCCCCTAGCGGCTTCTCTCTTTCCTCTGTATTTGATGTCTGCCCTCTTCTAGAAGCAGAACACATGTTCTTAAGAACATAAGAGGGGGGCAGTGCTGGGTCAGACCCGTGGTTTGTCTAGTCTAGCAACTTGTTTCCAGCAGTGGCCAGATAGCTTTCACTTGCTGACTGCACAGCAGCATCTGACAGGCAGAAGCGTTCTGCCTCTGTATCCAAAGGTCCCATTCAGCTATCTTTGGGCATTAGCTTGACCCCCTTTGAAATCCTTCTAAGGCAATGGTCATTGCTAAATCTTGTGGCAGTGAGTTCCACAAACCAACCATTGTTTGAAGTAGTTCTTCCTTTTGCTTGTCTTGAATCTGTGCCATAGTATTATTCTAGTATTGTTTCTTCCCAAGTGTTACTTTCCAACCAGTCTCTCCTTCCAACAAATTCCTTTTTTTTGTGCTTCTTTTAATGCTTCACCTGCCTGCTATAGATTTGCAAAAAGATCTACTTGTATCAGCATTTTTTTTCACCAATTTGAGCAGGTCTGCTATAACAAGACCTCAGAGTCCCTGATTACTCCAGGGCTCTTTCCTGCCTTGCATTTAACTCCTTTCAGTTACTTGGCTTTAACCTTTTTGGTTGCATAGATGCCTTGGATGGAAAAGGGATCCTGAAATACTGCAGATGTGCTAAGGCAAACCAAAGGTTGTGACTAATTTTTACTGAGGTGGGTAGCCGTGTTGATCTGAAGCAGCAGAACCAAGTTTGAGTCCAGTGGCACCTTTAAGACTAACAAAGTTTATTCTGGGTATAAACTTTCGTGTGCACGCACACTTCTTCAGATAACATCCTTATAGCTTATAGCTAGAATAAAACCTTATATCTAGAATAAAACTTGGTCTTAAAGGTGCCACTGGACTCAAACTTTGTTTTTTTAATTGATGGCTTTATTGGGTAACTTGGTAGATGCCTCATGAGTCAATTTGACTAAGAGCACAGCATATACATTTTAAAAACAAGACAAGTGAACAATGAACATTAAAGGAGTGGCCTTTTTTCAGTACAGCAGGTCCTGTAATTTTTGGTGTCTTTTCCCTGCAGAGTCAACTGTGTCTTTCCGTGGCCGGATGCTAAAGGGGAAACAAGTCCTTGTTCCCAAGGGTTACTTGGGACTGGTACTAGAGGAAGTGGCTCCTTACTTGTCATCAGAGGTAAGGGGGGGGGGGAGAGACTTGCTCTGAACTGGTGCATGGAGGGGTGTTGCTTATCCTGGCTGAGTGCTCTTTTTCTTCTCAGGAGCGGAATGTGCAGGTGAAGTCTGCCTTTGAGTCAGTGTCTGTGTGGAACCTGGAACGGGCACCAAATGAGAGTGATGAGATCCTCATGGCCTTCAGCTGGCCAAAGATTGCAGAGAGTGTAAGTATTTTCTCTCTTTTGGTGGTGCAAAGTGTCATCAAGTCCCAGCCAACTTATTGGCAACCCCTCGTGGGGTTTTCAAGGCAAGAGAGGTTCAGAGGTGGTTTTGCCATTGCCTGCCTCTGCATAGCCATCCTGGACTTCCGGGCGGTCTCCCATCCAAGTACTAACCGTGGCCAACCCTGCTCAGTGTCCCAGATCTGATGAGCTGATGCTAGCCTGGACCATCCAGACCTATTTGTTTTACCCCCTGCCCAGTTGTCCTCCAGCCAACATCTTCAAGGAACAGCAACATGCCCAAAGACTGCTGAGCCTTGTACCTGAGTGAAGATTTGAACCCCGCTCTCCCTGGCCCAAGTCCAACACTCAAGGCACCACATCTACAGGCAGTCTGCTCTTTTGGCCCATTACATATATATTTCTCTGCTCTGTTCAGGCATTCCTTTTTTGCCATTACACATTTAGATTCCCTACTAGATATCCTCCTCCCCTTCAGAAAAAAAACCAACTTAAAAAGGGTGTGGGTTTGTCTGAAATTCTGCCCAGAAGGCTGGGGCTTATTTTGTGCCTAGCAAGTACAATGCCCACATTGTAGGAGGATGCTTGGAACTTCCCAATATTTTGTGATTGGCCCCATCTCCCACAATAGCTATTTTATGGCAGCACCCTCTGTGTTCTAATTCTAAAAGTGCCACAGGTGCAATGTAATTGGGGACACCTGTGCTCAGCTTTTCAATTTTTAGCCCGGATGCCTCCTCTCTGGTAAGTCTGGGCATACAGCAGGGGTCACTGGGGCGTGGTGGGGAGGTAGTTGTGAATTTCCTGTGTTGTCCAGGAGGTTGGGCTGACTCTGGAGGTCCCTTCCAGCTCGGTGTTTCTAAGTTAACTAGAGATTTTATTGAGGACTAGCAGCTTGAATTTCATATGGAAGGGCTGTTTCTGCATACAAGGGATAGGAATGTGGCTGTAAAGTGTGGTCGATGTATCCTTCTAGATCCATGCCCCTGTGGCGGATGAAGAATAAGGTGGACAACTTGCTACACATATAGTGCTGTGGAAGATGCACAGGATTTTGGGTTGTTCAGATTGCTGGGGACGGAGGAGCCCAGCAGAAATTGGATGAGACAGCTGCTCAACGCTCATCAGTCTGACTTTTCCCCCTGGATGGACTGTTATGCAGAATTTGGCTTTCTTATTGGCCTCTGATAGTTTTAAAGCTTTCCTTTTTGGGGGGGGGGGGTTGGATTCTGAATACACACAACATCAGGCTGATGCCTTTGGGAGCAGAAGGGATTCTGACTAAACTGACAAATCTGTCTGTACGACAGCTGTTACAGTTGCTGCCTGTTCACAGAAATACATTTCTCGAAGACAGCTATGACAGACTCGTTATAAGCCACTTTAGCTTAATCTGTGGTGTACACTGAGCTGTCTCTGGTTATGGTCTGAAATGCTTACATGAACATATTTTGTATTAAATGTGCTACAATATGTGTTTGATGTTCTCCTTTCATTGTATTCCCGTTCCTTAGGCCTGTACCTTGTAAAACCTTAACCATAGCTATGGTTTTATAAGACACATGATTATAATCACATAAGAACCAACCATACACAGGTGAGAATGTACACAGTCTTTAAAACACTTCATTAATTTATTTTGCGTACAGGAGCTGGATGGGGTCCCCCTCTGAACTCTCCCACCTCTGCTTCACAGAAGTTTTGGGCTGACGTGACGGAGGAACCCTTTTCCTCAGCCAAGAGGTGCTCCATTGCTGTAGATGCTCCTTCTTTAGAGCAGTGGAAGGCGGAGGCTTTTCCCCAAAAACTTACTCGCAGAGCTGTGCTACAACAAGGTCTCAGCAGGCTGCTTCTGCCTTCGAGGCTCACGGAGCAAGAGCAGCCCTCGCTGTTCACCTTCAGGTCCTGTGCCAAAGCAGAACAGTTTTTTTACCTGGGAGCTGCAGCGTAGTTCTGTCTGGAAAAATGGTGGCAGCGGCAGCAGCTCCACTGCAGTGCATTATAGGAAAGTAGCCTGTTAAGAATCTTTTTTTTCTCCTGAAGCAGGATTCAAAGTTCAGTCACTGGCACTTCGCAAGAAAATCGCCGTTCCATCAAGTAACAGCATAGGAAGAGTGGAAGGGTGGAGGGAGGGAGGATACACTGTTCTGTGCTTTCAGAATTTCTGTACAAAACTGAGCTATACAATCATATACAAACGGGCAGGCAAGAGCAGCTGGGTCTGGTCAGCACTGCCTGTGGTTCAGGGCTGGCAGAAAAATGTCTCTGAAGGAGTGCTTGAGCATTCTGCCCTGGCCCTTATTGTCCCGGCACGGGAGGATCTGCCAAAAGTCACTCTTCACTTTGAGTGGTCAGACTCCACTCTCACCACTTTCCCCTCTTGCTCCAGTCTTTGGGGGTGAAGTGCAGACACTTGGAGTCGATCCGCAGGATCCGCTTCAACATGGCACGCTCGTGTCCATCCACTATGTCCTCTGAAAGTGTTAGGATATACTGGCCCTAAAAGGGAGACCACCATACACACACACACACACACAAAAGGATAAGAACTAGGCTTCCGCTCTGCGGAGAACATTAGAAGACCCCCTCCCCCAAGCAGGAGTCCAAAACAGGCACACGGAGAGGACTTTGTAGCCCTGCTGGTGGACCTCCCACCTGGGTTTTGGCCACTGTGTGACACAGTGTTGGACTGGATGGGCCATTGGCCTGATCCAACATTGGCTTCTCTTATGTTCTTAATGACAAAGCCACAGCAATTGTTTTGATAGGGCTCAGGCCCCATCTCTATATGGAGGGTTTTGCATAATGGTCAATCTAGCGGCCAGTACCTTGTAGTAGTTGATAAGGTTGAGGTACTGTAATGTAGAAATTACATCTTCCTTCTTGATGCTTGTGATTTCACTGATTTCACTAGAAAGGAGATGAAGAACACTGATAAGCCAGTGTTACCATCCCAGGATGCACTGGGATGAAGAATGGGGCATGTTGGCCATTTCCCAGTAACTCTTCAAGCCCTAGACCACTACAGCCCCTCCAATACTCTCCTTTTGGGCACTCACTTGATAGTGATCTGTGGACGCTCCCCAGTCTCTGATTTGAGATTCATGAGGATTTCGAGAATGGTCTGGGACCAGTAGCTCCGGTAAGACAAGAGCCCCAAGTCTGACAAGGGCTTTTCTGGTGTTCCCGTCTTCCCTTCCACCTTGGATAACTCATAGCCTTGGTAGGGAGAGAGGAGAGCAATTCCATTTAAACGTGTTTACTATGAAATTCAGTAAAAAGACATTGATTGTATATAAGGGGGGGGGTCTGTTTGTAAGTCTCAAGACTTGACTAAAATAATGGTGAGGAAGCACTCTAACATCCAGCTTGATAGAAATTAGTAGCAGCCAGTGGTCATAAAAATGAAAATACATCATGGAGAGACAGTTTGTGGAAGAAGTGGGGAAAACTGTCTGGGAAAATAACTGGGAGTCAGCACCTTGGGAGAACTGCTGAAGACTTTATGAAACTGAAGAGGCTTATTCTATAGACTAGATGCAGTCTAAAATAAGGCTTTTCATAGTAATCAGGTGTTCCCTATAAAGAGGATAACACCAATACTTGGAGCAAGCAGGGTTTTTGCTCTGTTCAGTTGCACATCAGCAGCCACTGTCCCCCATCAAGGGTCTATGTCTAACCGGTCTGCTATTTTACATATCACCACAACACTGCTCACAGCAATATATGAAACAAATCCTTTTGTATAAGCTAATGCTAAATCTAAATGCTAAAAGCCAACCTAAGCAGGAGAGGAACAAAAAAAAAAAGAAAAAGCAACAGATCTGAAAAGATGATCAGGACTGGGCTTCAGCGGATCCCCAAGACGAAGGTGTTGTGGGGCAGTCTCGAGTGTGCTCTGTGTGCTTGATGCTTTGAACCTGGTTCACAGAGGGCATTTCTCAGCAGCACGATGGGAGGAAATGGCCACTTTTACCCTCTTAGGGATGTCAGATCCAGTTATGGGCTAACACAGAAAAATTACCAATGCACTGGGGGAAGGGGGTGTAACAAGTGCTTACCATACAACCTGGTAAAGGAAAGCTTCAACTTACTGAATTCAATCAGCAATTTGCCGTAGCCTCGTCTCTGGTAGGGGGGCAAAGTCAGGATACAGGCAACATTGTAGTCCTCTGTGGATTCCTTTTCCTACATAGTGGTGAAGAAGCAGTTTTGCTAAAAAAAATTCCTGACTGAGTTGTTCCATACCCTCCCCCAGGATACCTGGTCATTCCCCCATCGGTTACAAACAACCTATCTCTCCTTGTCCGACAGCAGCAGCTCAGGTTTGATTATGGCTAGGGAAGAGTCCATACAAGGCATCTGAACACTCAAATCTGATGCAGAATTTACCAAAGCCAGGCCTCCAGCTTTACAAGTTTGTAGCTGCATCAGCTACAAGAAAGGACTTGAGGAAAAAACGGCACTGTCTGGTGAAACATCTGCAAAGCCAGATATGAACTAAGCTAGGCAGAAGGGGATCTAGTGTGCTGAGTCATGATCCATGAGTAATGAACCTTTCTGCAACAGCCTCCCCCCCATATACTTCCTGCCTTCTTCCCCGCCACATCCCTTGTTTTGTTTGCATTCTTAATGCTACGTCTAGACTTTTATTCCTGCTTCTCCCCTGCAGAGAAGGAACTGGGAAGTTGGGAAGAACTACAGTTCCTAAAATCACATAGGAGCAGGCTCCCATTGTTCCAACGATCCCTTTGAATGTTACCTTGGAGAAGTAGCCAACGATGTGGAAGCCCTTGCTGTCATACTCTGTCATGACGTAAAAGAGAAAAGGGTCTGTGTCATAGTAGAGGGTCTTGTGGTCCAGGAAGCATTTTGCAAGCAGACAGAGATTCTGAGAATAGCTCTGCAAGAAGACAGAAAGGGGAAGAGCCATGAAAAAAAAGTGACCATCCGTGTGGAAGGTACACTCAGGATCCATTACCGGTGGCAACAAACTGGGCTGAAGAAATCCTAGGCCATTTCAAATTCAAGACTAAACGTTTTCTCAGTTTTCTACAATGCACAGTGCTTAGGAATCCAAGGCAGGCTCATAGGGATCCATGTATTTTCCCCCAGTTCTGAAGAATGACTTTCTCAATATACAGCAAGTAAAATAATTAATTATCGTATGGCATTGTGTGTAGAATAGCCAGGAGATCCTATGACTGTCTGGTAGCCAGAAGTTCTAGCTCTTTTAGCATTATGCACTACCAGGTGGTGAGCTAGACCTGTTTTTAAGGCAAGAGATGTTTCAGAGGTGGTTTGCCATTGCCTGTCTCTGCACTGCAGCCCTGGTATTCCTTGGAGGTTGCCCTTCCAAATACTAACCAAGGCTGGTCAGGGCATACACCAAGTAGAAATTCCACAAAACGGGGTGGGGGTGGAATCCTCTATGGATCAGAAGTTTGAATGCCAGTTGGCTTGAAAGTAGAACAAGCTCCATGTGGACAGGGAGCTAAGAGTGTGGGAAGGGAATGGGTGATAACCAGCCTCATATTTGCCACCAGCCACCATCAAGTCATTTCCCCTCCATCTCATATGGAATCAGGTTTTTGGAATCTGAAGATCCCCACCTCTCAGTTCCACCCCTGCCCATTCCATGCTTACTTTGTTCTTCCGCCCATCGATCTCAAAGAAGGAGATGGTCCCCTTGCGGTAGATTTCGTTCCCGGGCGGATGCCGCAGGTCACATTTTGTCTGCAAACAAAAGAATTGCAAGCTGAGTTGTCCTGAAAGAGATCTCTGGCCATGTGATCTTTCAAAACTGGCAGCTTATTTCTTGGCCCAACTAGGAGGGGTAACTTGCCATATTAGAGGGCAACACAGACCTTTCCTGCCGGTTCAACTGGCTGCAGAGACTCCCCCTGGCACATCACTTTCTTCACTTGCTTTTTGTGATGTGCCTAGTCTCTGACTGCAACAAACTGTAACCTAGATGGGCTTTCTGGCTCCTTGTGATTGTAAGAAGCAGCTTGGGGGTGGGGGGGAATTCTCTTAACACGCAAAAGAAATACATCAAAGAACAAAGAGGTGAAAGCTGCAGACTGTGAACACAGCCACCCAAAGAGCCCATGGGACATCTGGGATTCCAAATCCAAGGTTAATTAATATGATCATCTGCCTCGTACTGCAGTCTGAAAGGGGACTGCAATCCTCTCCCTGTTTACTAGATCAGGTAGTGCAACGAGGCAGCTTTAAGTAGACTCAGGAATAGCCGAGCACCTGAGTATCACAGAACTCAGACAGAAAATGGCCATGTTTCCCACAACAGATACTCTTCTGGGTGTTCAAACTTAGGAGGAAACAAGTTCAAGCAGAGATCCACCACCTGTCCTTACTTTTTAATGCCCCCCCCCCCAAAGGCATCCCTTCCAGCTGCCTGGAAATCCTTCTCAATGGGATCAGATAAAACGATGTATTCACCAATCCAAGTATACCTGTTTTAGAACGCCACTTGTTATTTTTACTGGTCCTTCTTTAACTATTTTATTTATGTTCTTTACAACGTGCTACCATAATCATAAATAAATAGTGTTTAAAAACAAGAGGTGATGTCGCAAGTCTTTTTGCTTGTTACTGGAAAATCTCTTTGGTGGCCAATACAGAGGAGAGGGAGTGGTGACATCACACTGAGGGGGGGTGCCCACGGCCTCCGAGCAATGCTGGGAGTATCTGTCCCCCCCCTCCCCCGGGCCCAGCTAAAGCACAGGCCATCCAGAATTGGTGTTGTTATTCCAGGATAACTGTTCACATGAACAATGTCTTGGAGGAAATATTGAGAAATGTTGGCAGGGGGAGGAGTCATGACAGTTTAGTTGGTTACCATTTGCAATCAATGCTCCCTCTAAGCTGTGGAGTCTAGTGGGCAAAAAAATCTACTTTGTGAGCTACTGGCATTAAAGTTGTGAGTGAGCAATTTGGCTTCTGCATCACTTAAGTTTGCTCTGGAGCCCCATCCTTCCTGAGCCAAGACAAAAATGTGTGAGCCGGAGGCTAAAAAAACTGTGAGCTAACTGACACTAACTCAGCTTAGAAGGACACACTGTTTGCAATGCAGACGTGCCCCTAGCAAGAAAGAAATGTTCCATACATTCCTCCCACCCCATGTACAGCCCATCGGAGGACGGTGGAAGCTGTACGTACCAGGTGCCTTTGGAGACATTTGAGACTCTTGACATACTTCAGGCAGAACTCGCACAGGTAGAGGACAGGCAGGGTGGTGAGTTCCTGTGGGTATGGTGAGAAGTACCAAGGCTTCAACCGGTGTCGGCCAAGCTCAATGCACTCAATGTTTTTCATGCGCGTGATGATGTCATCATGACTGCGATCCGATACCAAGCTGCCTGTCATGCGTGGGGCGGAGGGGATGCCGTCCGAGCTGTCCTGCGAGTCCTGCTCACAAGTGGGGAGATATTTTTCACAACCGAAAAAGAGCTGCTTTCTTCCAGCCCGGGACACCTGGCAGAGCAGGTGGGCAGAGTCGGAAGCCCCGGCACTCACCTCGTCCGTGCCGAGGCAATTGGACTTCCTCTTCCTGCCTGGCTGGGCTGGCACTGCTCGGCGGGCAGAACCATTCTGGGAAACAGAGGGCCAAGGAAGGCATCAGAGGCAGAAAAACCACTTCAGAGGAGGTCTCAGCTGGAAGCTCTCCCACTGCCTTTCCCCTGCTCATCCAGAAGTCACGTCAGAAGGGATCTCTAAGAGCACATGGTGCTTTCTGTGTGCCAAGGAAGACTGCCCCCTCCGTCCAGCAGCCTCGTATCCATGTCCAGATGCACTGCAAATGCTGGAGCAGGCCAGCCCTAGAAAGGTGCTAAGTGAACAACTAGCTCCAGATGGCTCACCAAACAAGTGAAGTTGCCAGATACAGAAGAAAGCAACCCCCCACACTCTAGGGCCCTAATTAATCTGACCTGAGAAGCTCTCTTCTGCCCCCAAATATGGTATCGGGAAGACCCTGAGCATGAGCAAAACCCATGTCAAGAAATGGGCTTACCGTTACTATCCATGGCGCCCCCGCCCACACCATCATGGTCCCCCACAAAAGGATTTTGCCATTACTTGCTTTTACAAATGTGACCCAGTTCCAATCTCTGTTGCCCCTTGCTCTTGCCAGGCCCTTGCTCACAGACGCAATTCCTAACCCAGGCCCAAACATGCAGCCAAACGCTAGCTTCTATGGAGCATGTGTGGCAGCTTACCTGGGGAAACACGGATGCCTGCGTAGTCTCTGTTGGAGCAGGGATAGGCGTTGCTGGAGAAACCACCTCCACCTTCCGTTTCTGGAAGAGACCAAAGTAAAACCGGTTCTTTGGCACTGCCCCTCCCCCTCCCCAATGTCCCCTCCTCCCTCATCTCTTCCCGCCCTCATCCCAACTGCAATATATCCAAGAGGTCAAGGCAATGACAACTAGGGGCAAGACATGGTTGCTGCTGGGGTTGGCCATGCAGAGATTCCCCCCCCACAACTACCACTGGAGTGAGGGGGGACTGGCAACAAGCCGTGTCATACAAGGGGACAGGTTTATGTAGGGATCTCACTAGCCTCTCCTCTTGGAAACTGAGGCCCCATCTATATAGCAACCTCTTGCTAAGCACCTTGAAAAGGAACTGGAGCTGCATTTTTGTCCTACTCCTGTATCTAACAGATTTTTTTGCAACAGTCGGTGTCTTTAGCTTTGTAGGTGGCTTTTTCTCCTCTGATATTGGGGGCTGTTTAAACAAGGATACAGTGACTCTTCACAATGCAGGGCCAGAGAATATTTATTCAGGTTCATGTAGGAATAGCTGGAGTCCAGAGAAAGACCAGGGCTGTTCACCCCCCAACCCTATGCTGCCTGAAGACAAGATCCCTCCCCTTTGGGCAAAAACTGCTGGCCAACTCACTGCAAAAATCTGTGGCATATCTACACTACAAATGCTGATCAGTTTCTAACTTGCTTAATGGTCACGGCTCTTAGTCAAGGAATCTTGACGGCTGCAACTCTGTAAAAAGAATTCCAATGAGGAATTCTTTGCACAACAGAAAATCACAGTGCCAAAGGATTCCTTGTGGGAAACCATGGCAGTTACACTGATTTCAAACAGGGTGAAATATGTAAGCCATTCAATAAAATGCAGCAAAACAACAATAATCTAAGCTGCTCAACGGTCGGTTACAGACTTTGTATCTCAGGTTGCATCCATAGCACAGTTTGAGCAATATGTTAATAAGCCATGTGGTGCTTTAAATAAGAGCACGTGTGGAAATGTGTACGGTGCATGCCACACGAGGTTTAGTGGGTTCTGAATTTTTTGTTCTACGGGGCAAGCCCTGCACAGCTATGGTTTGACATGGGAGGAAATAGAATGCCCTCAAGGTGAAGGCTATGATGCCCCTGGGCTTTCCCTGGAGGCCTCCCTTGCCAGCCCAGACCTAGCCCAACCCCGCCCAGCTGGTGCGGCCTGTTGAGAACGTGCCGGGTAGACAAAGACACAAAAAGAGCGAGCCGGGGCGGCCGAGCGCCGGTTCGTACCGTTGAACGATGGTTTGGTTGGACGCAGGAGCTGGAGGAGAGGGGTTGGTCGGGCGAGCCGGGGACGGCCTCCCTCTCTTTAGGTAGGTTAAAACGGAGGGTTATCTGCACCGGGATGGGCAGGGTTTTACCGCTGGATGGAGTTGCGGCTGGTTGTAGAGACAGATCCAAGGTCTTCCTCTGAGTAGGGAGGAAGATGGGTGTTATCAATACATGGGGAAGAGGCAGTGCTGCCACTCTGGGGGGACTATGCGGGGGTCACCATCCCCACATGCTGCAGGCGAGGCAGCAAGAGAGAGCACATGGGCCAAGACCAGAAGAAAACCACCAATGCTTCTGAAGGCCCCATTCTTATGGCATGGAAGTCTCTGTCTTTGGTCCAAAAATGGCCAAGGAGCTAGGGGTAGGGATGAGCACTCTCTCCCCCAAGTCTATATCAACAGCCCACCCACCCATCCTTTCAAGGCATCCCTCCCTCCCCCTGAGCCCGCAGCCCATCATACCACATCACGTTCTGGAGAGCTGGGTCTGGATCCTGGCAGCCCATTCTTGGTGGGGGTCTTGGCCTCTTTTTTTGGGAACTGGATCTTCTTCAGGTCCAGCCGATCATGGGTCACCCATTCATCCAGACGTTTGTTAACTGTAGAGTTAAGACAACGTATATCTTTTTCCTGGTTTTACAAAAGCATGTGATAACAAGTCAGAAAATCTTCCAGGGCCCTGTTTGTTAACAGACAATTTGCAATGAGTCCACCAAGTCTTTCCAACTGCCCTACTGAACCTCTCCCTCCCCACCCCATTTAACCTGTTCACAATGGTTGCTATTTATCTGTTACTGATCACTGTATTTCTTTATACACACACATGAAAACATGGCACCAAGAGTCCACAATTTTTCTTGGGCTTCGCAGCCAAGAAAAAATGTGCTGTTACCAGGACTGTACCCATCCCTGGTTTTGTGCTTCAGAAATCTTCTGAGTAGTCAAACATGCAGTACAAAGTCAGGGCCAGTCTCAACTATCCCCAGGAAATGGGCTGCAGCTTGTCTGTATTTTGCTAGACACAGAGACAGTTTGGGGGTGCTTGGATAGCCTCCGAAGTACATTGCAACAATGCCAAGCATTTGCTCCCATCCTCAGCATGGAGCATTAAGGTCACGAGAACAGCTAGAGCTCATCATGCTCAGAGATGAGAGGGATGCTTGCCATCGTGAGCAGATTTGCAGTCTCTTAACTAGGATGCCAGTTACCACCGTAAGCCGCAGAGCCTCTGGTGATCTGGCTGGACCATTTCATCATACAGCTCCTCTCCTACTCTCAATCACACAACACTGACCATATTAACACTGCCATGCCAAGCAGAGTTATGTCCTCCGAAGCCCACTAACTTCAATGGTTTCAGAAAGATGTAACTCCTCATTATGACACTATAAATCTTCACTTTCACAGCTTATTCTAGAACAGCCTTCTAATATAATAATAATAATAATAATAATAATAATAATAATTTCAATTTATTAATCACTTTCCTCAGTGGGCTCAAAGCGATGTACAGTTACACATTAGACAGGGGACTAACAATGTTCAAAGGGGATAGGGAGGACAACATATATTCATTTTTAATTCATTCTACAACCTATCCCAGTTGCCTACTCACAATCAATGTAGTGAACGTAGAACAATTTCCGACCACTGATGTCCTTGACACTTAGGATTTCAGCCAGTGCTGTAGAAGGGAGAAAAACAAAGTTATGTTAGGGGAAGCTGAAAGAGGAGTCAATATGGACAGAAGGAAGGCAAGGCTCTTGCTTACAAAAAGCAGAAAAAGGCTCTTACAGGCTCTTATCATTCTACTGATAATCCCAGAATGGAAAGGGCTCTGAAAGCAACTCTTATTGTGGTTGCCATAGTGAATCATGCATAATGGTGTGCTCAGATGCTTTTTCGAGACAGGTTCAAAGCCCTACTCAGCCATGTGGCAAAGTGTGCGAGCTGCTCTAAAATGGGAATATTAAGACCAGCTTGCTTGCTTGCGGTGGCAGAGGATTTTACTGTCTCCCTCTACTTTATCTTGTTGGACTAGAAAGGATGTTACAATGCTGTAAATAGGCCCCAGCTCTGATTTGTATTGTCAATGGTCCTCCTCCCAGAAGCATCACAGTAGCAGCTTTGGAACTCAGCTCCAACACACTGTGACTCACATTTCTGTCTTGCCCCAACATAGACCTATCTCAAGAAGCCTACGGACTCCCCTTCCCCAGCATCTTAGCCAAAATAAGTGAGATATAAATATTTAAACCAATACACTAAAAAACAAGAGCCACTGCTTTAGAAACAGTGCAGAACAATGGAAATAAAATTAAGGTGTGAGGACACCTTTCCAATGATGAAGAACTAAGACGTCTGCGGCTCTCTGGTTTAGAAAAAAAACAATGGGAAGAGGTATGATAGAGATTTCTGAAATTATGCACAGTGCCCAGAAAGTGGACAAAATTTTTCTACTCTCTCATAATACTAGAACCCTGGGCATGAAGTGAAGTTGATAGGCAATAGATTCAGGGCAGACCAAAGGAAGAACTTTTCCTCTCAATTAAAATAGCTGAATTCATTCACAGTATATAGAAGTAATAGCCACAACCATGAATGGCTTTAATGGGGGATTTCACAGACTCATGGAGAACAGTTTCAATAGCTGTGAGAACCAATGAGAATCTCCACACTAAGACAGTAAACCTCTTAAGACCAGCACTACAAGGAAACAAGAGAAATGCTTTGGCAACTAGTCAGGTGCTCTGTGAAACAGGATGATGGGCTAGATGGACCACTGGTCTTATCCAGCTTGACACCTCTTATGCCTTGGTAGAACGGTGGCTAAAGCAACGGGGCTGGGTCCAATAGATCCCCGATTCAAATTTTAACTTCTGCAGCAAATTGACTCGTGAGGGCGCCTTATCCAAGCCTCTCCCTATTTCCTTGCATCTCATCTGTAATGGGGAAATGATAATACTCGTCTAGTTTACCGGACTGTTGCAAAGGCCACTGAGATAACGCGGGGGGTGGCGCGGATCGAACACTAAAAGTACCCAAATATAAAGGCAATCTGGCGAGAGCCACAACAGCTCCTCCCCTCCCCGTCTGTCCCCGCCCATTCTTCGGGTTTGGCCCCACCCCTTACTCACGCCACTCGTCCTCATTGTCTTGGTTACGGCGCAGCACAGGGAGACGGCAGCCTTCGGTTACCTCCTCCTGCAGAGAAGACAAAGGAAAGATGGTGGGTCATGCTCCGACGGGCCCCCTACACCCATCCCTTTCGTGGCTCCCCACTCACCACCTCCGCCATCTTGGACCCTCGCCGTTGGCCCCGGCCTTCTCTTCCGGCGTCTACATGAATCTCTTCCAAGACAACGAGAGCCACTTCCTGTGTCAGCCGAAGAGGAAAATCAGACTATAAAAAAAAAAAGGAAGCGCCCTCTCGACGGTGAAAGCCGAACATCTGTCACGTGACAGCGAAAAAACCGACGTAACTGTCACACGGCGTCCGCGCTCCTTGTCACGTGATACGCCTCATTTAAATAACCCGGATGTTGGCCCTTTTTGTTGCGCTTTATTTACACGTGTTATCTATTTATGATTGGATACTACCCTATTCAAATACAGATCAGCTCCCTTGTACCTGCTGAGTTTTCAGCTGCCAAAGATATCCCAAAAGGAAGGCGAGAAAGCAAATCTCAGATTACACAGAGTCACTGTTTCCTTTCTTCAACTCTGCTCAGGACTGATGCTGGTCTGAAACCTCAGTTCTTTTCCACTCACACCTTTGAAACGATGAGAACCTCATAGGCAATAACTGATACTCTGCGCATGCACAGAGCCTCATCTTCATTATTCTGCCTGCAGCACACTGAGCAATCTAAAGAGAGCTAGTGTGGTGTTGTGGCTAGAGTGTCAGACTAGAGTGTCTAGAGTGTGGCTAGAGTGTCTTGGAATTATAGCACACTGTTATTATTAATGTTATGTTATTGGTTGTGATTGTGATTTTATTGAATTTTATGTATGGCTTAGGCCTCTGTAAGCCGCCCTGAGCCCGTTCGCGGGGTAGGGCGGGGTAGAAATACCCGAATAAATAAATAAATAAATAAATAAAGACTAGAATCTCAAAGACCCAGGTTTGAATTCCTACTCTGCCATGAAAACTTGCTGGGTGACCTTGAGTCAATCACATTTTCAGCTGCACTAGCCTACCTCACAGGGTTGCTGTGGGAATTAAATAAGAGAAAGGAGAACTAGGGAAGAAAGTTGGGATATAAATGAAGGACATAAAAGAAATGAAATTCAATTTTATTGCCAACTAAAGTTACATTAGTAACTTAAATATATAGGATGTAGAAAATGTTTGTAATTAATTTCTTAAAGTCCCCCCATAACTTATTAGATGTCTTGTCCTACTAATTGCATTGACTTGCATTGAGTCTCTATGAGAAAGGCAAATAAATTTTAATCAAATACTCAATATACAGTGCGATTCAGAATGCACCTTATGTATAACTAATCCTCACAACAACAAACCAAGGAAGGAAACTCAGTATTACTGTGGTTTGCAGGGTGAAGTGGAAAGAATGGCCCCTGGCCACTAGCAGCGGATTGGGGTGTAGGGCTGCCAGATCCAGGTTGGAAAACTGGCAATTTGTGGATAGTCTGCGCTCAGCTGGGGGGCGGTGGACCTCAGTGAGGTATAATGCCACAGAGTTTACCCTCCAAATCAGCCATTTTCTCCAGGGAAACTGAACTCTGTAGTCTGGAGATGACCTGTAATTCCAGGGGATCCCCACCTGGAGGCTGGCATCCCTATGCTCCCTGGGAGCTACTGAAGGCAGAGGTGACTCAAACTCTTACAGGGAGTTTCGTAGCTCCCGCTGCAGTCCTTCGAATACCCTTTGAAGCCTATAATCTTGGATGGATTTAGAAGGCTGTTTGCCTGTTTATAACTGCATCCCTAGTTAGCATAACGACTATGCCGGGGTCCCCAACCTTTTTGAGCCTGCAGGGCACATTTGGAATTCTGACACAATATGGTGGGCATGGCAGCAAAATGGTTGCCCTACGAGGCGGAGCAAGCCACACAATGATTGCCACAGCTTAACTGCAGTAGCACAGTGTCGTCCTGGCGCTGTGATGACAGCTGCTGCTGCAGCAATATTTTTTTAAAAAACTGCACAGCCAATCTCTTATAGTCAATCAGAAGTCTTATTGCGCAAAAGTCTTACCTTGCCCTACCCACTTCCTAAAAACAATTAGCGGGCGCCAGAAAAGGTGTCGACAGGCACATTGGGGACTTCTGTACTATGCTATACCAGCCGAGTTTTAGATACTGATATACTATTTTCTTTATTTATTATAGCAGCAATTCCAGTTTCAGACTAGGCGGAAAAAAAACTTTTTCTCCGTTTTCGAATGCCCACTCTGTTATGGAAAATTGCGGGGTGACTTTGGGTCAGTTACAGGCTGTCAGCCTAACCTACTTTACAGGGTTGTTGTGAGAATAAAACAGAGGAGAGGTAAATGATGTAATCTGCGTTGGGTCCTGCTTGGGGAGAAAGTCTGAGTATAAATAAAGTAGATGCAGGTCCCCCTCATGGATCACTGCCTTGTCGTGGCGAGGGGGCTTGCGTGGTTCGATGAGGCTGTGGGCTATGCCGTGGAGGGCCACCCAAGATGGACAGGCCACAGCAGAGAACTCAGACCAGGCGTGATCCCCTGGAGAAGGAAATGGCAACCCACTCCAGTATTTTTGCCAAGAAAACCCCATGGTCAGTATCAAAAGGCTAAAAGATATGATGCCAGAAGATGAGCCCCTCAGGTCGGAAGGTGTCCAATATGCCACTGAGGAAGAGCAGAGGGCAAGTACAAGTAACCCCAGAAAGAGTGAAGCGGCTGGGTCAAAGCCAAAAGGACGCTCAGTTGTGGATGTGTCTGATGGTGAAAGGAAAGTCCGATGCTGCAAAGAACAATACTGCATAGGAACCTGGAATGTAAGATCTATGAATCAAGGTAAGCTTGACGTGGTCAAAAATGAGATGGCAAGACTGAACATCGATATCTTAGGAATCAGTGAACTAAAGTGGACAGGAATGGGCAAATTTAACTCAGAAGACCATTATATCTACTACTGTGGCCAGGAAGCCCATAGAAAAAATGGTGTGGCCTTTATAGTCAACAAGAGAGTGCAAAAGTCAGTACTGGGATACAATCTCAAAAATGACAGAATGATTTTGGTCCAATTCCAAGGCAAACCATTCAACAACAGAGTTTTGTCAAGAGAACACACTGGTCATAGCGAACACCCTTTTCCAACAACCTAAGAGGCGACTCTACACATGGACATCACCAGATGGGCAACACCGAAATCAGATTGACTATATAATTTGCAGTCAAAGATGGAGAAGCTCTATCCAGTCAGTAAAAACAAGACCTGGAGCTGACTGTGGTTCAGATCATGAGCTACTCATTGCAAAATTCAGACTTAAACTGAAGAAAATTGGGAAAACCACGAGGCCATTCAGGTTTGACCTAGATCGCATCCCTGATGAATATACAGTAGAGGTGAAGAATAGATTCAAGGGTCTGGATTTGATAGATAGAGTGCCTGAAGAACTATGGACAGAGGTTCGTGACATTGTACAGGAAGCAGCAATCACCACCATCCCAAAGAAAAAGAAATGTAAGAAAGCAAAGTGGCTTTCTGATGAGGCTTTACAAATAGCAGAGGAAAGAAGGAAAGCGAAAGGCAAAGGCGAAAAGGAAAGATTTACCCAACTGAACGCAGATTTCCAGAGAACAGCAAGGAGAGATAAGGAGGCCTTCCTGAATGAACAGTGCAAAGTAATAGAAGAAAACAATAGAATGGGAAGGACTAGAGATCTCTTCAAGAAAATTGGAGAAATCAAGGGAGCGTTCCATGCAAAGCTGGCCATGATAAAGGACAAAAACGGTAGGGACCTAACAGAAGCAGAAGAGATTAGGAAAAGATGGCAAGAATACACAGAAGAACTATACAAGAAAGACCTCGATGTCCTTGACAACCACGACGGTATAATCACTGACCTCGAGCCAGACATCCTGGAATGTGAAGTTAAATGGGCCTTAGAAAGCATTACTAACAACAAAGCTAGTGGAGGTGATGGTATTCCAGCTGAGCTATTCAAAGTCTTAGAAGATGATGCTGTTAAAGTTCTGCACTCCATTTGCCAGCAAATTTGGAAAACGCAACAGTGGCCACAGGATTGGAAAAGATCAGTATACATTCCAATCCCAAAGAAGGGCAATGCCAAGGAATGTTCAAACTATCGCACAATTGCACTCATATCACACGCTAGCAAGGTCATGCTCAAGATCCTACAAGCTAGGCTTCAACAGTACGTGGATAGAGAACTGCCAGAAGTACAAGCTGGGTTTCGAAGAGGTAGAGGAACTAGAGATCAAATTGCCAACATTCGCTGGATTATGGAGAAAGCAAGAGAGTACCAGAAAAATATCTACTTCTGCTTCATTGACTATGCTAAAGCCTTTGACTGTGTGGATCACAACAAACTATGGCAGGTCCTTAAAGAGATGGGAGTACCAGACCACCTCACATGTCTCTTGAGAAACCTGTATAAGGGTCAAGAAGCAACAGTTAGAACTGGATATGGAACAACTGATTGGTTTAGCATAGGAAAAGGAGTACGACAAGGATGTATATTGTCGCCTTGCTTATTTAATATATATGCAGAGTACATCATGCGAAATGCTGGCCTGGATGAATCACAAGCGGGAATTAAGATTGCTGGGGAAAAGATCAACAACCTCAGATATGCAGACGATACCACTCTAATGGCAGAAAGTGAAGAGGACCTAAAGAGCCTCTTGCTCAGGGTAAAAGAGGAGAGCGCAAAAGTGGGCTTGAAGCTCAACATCAAAAAAACTAAGATCATGGCATCCGGCCCCATCACTCCTTGGCAAATAGAAGGGGAAGTTGTGGAAGTAGTGACAGACTTCACGTTCCTGGGATCCCAGATCACCACAGACTGTGACAGCAGCCATGAAATTAAAAGACGCCTGCTCCTTGGGAGGAAAGCGATGGCGAACCTAAACAGCATGATAAAAAGTAGAGACATCACCCTGCCAACAAAAGTCCGCATGGTCAAAGCAATGGTATTCCCAGTTGTCATGTATGGCTGCGAGAGTTGGACTATAAGGAAGGCCGAGCTCCGAAGAATAGATTCTTTTGAACTATGGTGCTGGAGAAGACTCCTGAGAGTCCCTTGGACTGCAAGAAGATCTAATCAGTCAATCCTAAAAGAAATCAACCCTGACTGTTCCTTGGAAGGCCAGATAATGAAACTGAAGCTCAAATACTTTGGCCATCAAATGAGAAGGAAGCACTCACTGGAGAAGACCCTGATGCTGGGAAAGACTGAAGGTCAAAGAAGACGGGGACGGCAAAGGATGAGATGGTTAGACAGTGTCATCGATGCAACGATGAAGGCAGGAAGGCCTGGCGTGATCTGGTCCATGGGGTCGCGAAGAGTCGGACTCGACTGTGTGACTGAACAACAGCAAGAAGATGCAGGTGGGATAGCCGTGTTGGTCTGAAGCAGCAAAACGAAGTTTGAGTCGAGTGGCATCTTTAAGACCAACAAAAAATGTTTCCTGGGTAACCAGCTTTCGTGAGCACGCCCACTTCAATGGACTCAAACTTTCTTCTATAAATGAAGTAACTACCGTAGCTACATGCATACTCAAACCCCCTAGTGGCTCAAGTGGGCGCTCGGTCGCAAGTTCGCAACTCGTATGGCCGCGGGTTCTTCCCGTGACGTCTTCGACACCAAAGGGGGGGGGGGGGGGAGATTTGCATGAGCGGCGGGGAGGAGGGCCAGTGGAAGGGCGCAGAATCTTGGAGCAAGGCGGAGCTTTCTCAGAAGGGGCGGGGAGACCCCTGTCGGCGGGTCACGTGGGCCGGGGTGTTTCCTCTGGCCTGGCAATCAGACGGTGCAGCCAGAGTTCCGCCGCGGGTCGGGCGCGCCTCTGCCTCTCCGCCCGCCCCGGTCTCCGATCGGCCGTTCCTGTTGCTGGAAGGGGGAGGGATTAAGGGTTCCCCACCTGGGCCCCGATCCTCCTATCGCCTCCCCCCCCTTCTGAACTTCCTCCTTCCTGTCATGGGGGACCATTTGGCCCCTATCTCGACCGCCTTCTCCTCTCCGACCATGGACGGTGAGCGCCGGGCTTCCCTCCCTTCCTCCGTTTTGTTGCCGATCCGTGACAGCTTGCCTTTCTTTCTCCTTGCCGTATCCCAGTTGGGTCTCTCTCCCCCCTCTTTGCGGGAAGGGGGTTGCCCCGCAGTTATGTAGGAAAAAATAATTGTCTGGGCCTGAGTGGGGGGGGGGGGGGGA
>NW_015169783.1:1164168-1218388 GCF_001447785.1 Gekko japonicus | reverse complement strand
GAAATGTTTGGGACCGGGATGGGCGGGGGGCTATTTTGCTATCGAAGGTAAGGGAATTTTTGATTTCGAAATTCTGTGGGGTCGAGGGGGGGATCGGAGGTGATAGCTGGGTGTGGTAGTGTTTGGGTTGTTACTGGCACAGGCAGAATTGAGTTGCAGGTCAGAATTGGGAGGACAGTGATAGTGTGTAGGTGCTCTTGACCCCTCTTTTTGTTTCTTCCACAGTGTAATCATCCTTGGGAATTGCCCTTACCCTTCAGACTTTCTCCCAATTTACATCTCAGCATCTTTCCTCTGTCCTTGAAGTTTAATGTACACTGTAGAGTATCCGCAGCACCTGCTTTTGATACCCGGTGCTAGCTGTGGAAACAATAATAAAGGAGAGAGTGTTCTGGAGCGTGATTCCCTCTCACCACTGAGTAGATGCCTCTAACTTGCTTAGAGGAGGGAAAGAAGGATCTGGCTCCCAGCTTGGGTTCAGTGCTGTTGGTTGTCTTGGGGGAGAAGAATTGGCCTTTAAAAGTACAAGTGGCACAAAAATTCTTTCTCCTACTGCATGCTTAAGACAGGTAATTTGCATGATTGTCAGGCAATCTCTCATGGAGTGTGATAGAGATTGCTATTCTCCGCCATTTGTCTTAGTGTCTGGTGCAGATTGACTGCCTCTTGAGTGTGGAAGTTCTTTTCTTTTGGGTGGTAGAGTATGATAATCTATCAGCGAATCAGCATTACCTTTCTTTCAGCCAACTGTGCTTATGACTGCTGTTACATCTTGCAGTGTGCATGTTACAGTCTTTTCATTAAGTATTTTTAATTTTTTGTAGCAAGTAACAATGAGATAAAGCAAATCCTATTATCGCACATGCTCTCTCAAAGGTTCTTCTGTACTGGAATATTCATATATACAGAGGGGCAACCCAAAGCCATAGAACAACTTTGTAGGAACAAATTCTGTATGTTAGTGTTCTGAAGAAGTCCTTCCTTTCATTTGCCCTATATCTATTGCCAGATTCAAACAGGAATGTGGTTTTCAGGAAAGGGCAGAGAATATGTTTATTTGAAAGAAATGTGTGTGGCTGTCACTGTTATCCAAAATATGTAGTCATTAACATTTACATGTGAATGCTGATGATCCCAGGTGACATTTGTTAATGTCCCAAAGTGGGGGCAAATGGCTGTTGTAGGTGGCTGTCAGTATCCACTAGTATATCTCTGAGATTCTGGTTGTTACCCACAATTAGTCTGCAGTTGTTAACATTCACTGCATTTTAGATGCTCCACGTAAGAAATGTATTTTTTGGGGGGAAACAACTGTATGATTTCAGAAACAAATGCATCAAATAATTATAGGTGGCAGTATTAGAATGTATCAATACCTGCTGTTGGGCAGGCAGGCACTTCTGCTCCAGCGCTTGGCTCAACACACTCCAGATTTGTGTGCTGAACTTCTACCTGTTGATAGGCCAGCATTTCCACTTGGTCACATGCATGCATCCTTGTATCTGTGACGAGACGCAGTATGGTATTGTGGGCAGAGCCTCAGACTGGTACATGAGAATCCAGGTTAAAGTTGACACAAAATTTGCTGGATGACCTTTGGCCAATCACTTTCTCTTGCAAGGTTGTTGTGATGATGAGAGGGATTGTCTATGCTTCCCCGAGCTCCTTGAAAAAAGGGCAGGATAAAAATATACTAGTGAATGTTGAGTTGGAAAAGGCAGAGAGGCAAGTCACTTAGCAAGGAGTAAACAAAGAGAGTGTAATCCCTGTGGCTCACTAGCTTTAATGATTGCCACCAACTTCTGAGTCCAATTCAGGGTGCTGTTTGGGCATGCATCATGATTTGATACAATGCAGAACAGGGTGGAGAATTCAGTCTACTGAGAATCTTGATTTTAGTGAGTTAAAAAAAAGTTTCTAACCCTTATGGCTGCAGAGATAGTTGTGTGGAAAATACAAACTGAAATCTTGGAAACCGGAGAGGCAGCTTTGGAAGAGCCAATCCACAGTCACAGAATTAGGTGGTAGCTTGAGAATGGCTGAATTAAAGACTGTACCACTTCGGACCGAAGGTCCCCATTTGAACAAAACAAATCCCTGCTTGTAGTAAACAAATAATTGGGGAGCAGCTTGGTGTATCTGTCTTGCTGGTTTTCTGTGTCCAGAGAGGTTTCATATCCAAAAAGATGTCTTCTGCCCTGTACCTGCTGTCTGTTGTAATAGAGTGATAAGAACATGTTGTTCAGTCGCAAAGAGTAGAGACGCCAATGTTGGATCAGGCCAATGGCCCATCCAGTCCAACACTCTGTATCACACAGTGGCCAAAAATACCAGGTGCCATCAGGAGGTCCACCAGTGGGGCCAGGACATTAGAAGCCCTCCCACTGTTGACCCCCCCCCCTAGCACCAAGAAGACAGAGCATCACTTGCTCCAGAGTCCCTATCTATACCTTGTGGCTAATAGCCACTGATGGACCTCTGCTCCATATGCTTATCTAATTCCCTTTTGAAGCCGTCCATGCTTGTAGCCGCCACCACTTCCTGTGGAAGTGAATTCTAGGCCCTTGGCCTATCCGATCAAGAGTGGTTGTATGATTTCTGGGGCCAGAATGTCAGTGCCTGTTACTTCTATGTATTATTGGAAAAAAACCACCCTTGAATAAATAACAGATGATATAAATATACCCGATTCATACTAGTTGCTGAATTAAGTTTTATTCTTTCTAAAGTCCTTCTCTGTCAGGGCCTTAATTGTTGTGGCTCCCAAACTGCAAAACTTCTCCCAGCATTCCAAGCTTTTCTGCGAAATGGGAATAGTCTTTCTGTGCCGATGGACATTCAGTTGGTTCCATTTTTGTTGTTACATTGTGAAAGAAGAGGAAGCTGCTAGTTTTTGCTGTTCTGACATATATATTTTTCTCTTTGATGTAGTTTCATGGAGATGCATTTGTGGCCGTAAACTGGGCACCATTTGAGCTGAGTGGTGATGTAATTTTTAAAAAAGACTGGTCTCTGTCCCGAGGAGCTTACAGTTTAAATTTTGACTTGGAGGCAAGACAGTGGCGGGGAAGGGGGAAGAGAGAGTAAGCAGCTTTGAGCCCCAGTTGGCTGGAGAAGGTTTTGGAGGGTAGCCGTGTTGGTCTGCAGCAGAAGAGCAACATTCAAGTCTGGGAGCACCTCTAAGGTTTGTGTGGTGTGAGGGTCAAAGCTCCCTTTTTCCAGCTCCAGTTGGCTGGAGAAGTCATACATATTTATGAAGGATGCAGGAGAGCGACTTCCTTCCTAACAGAGAGGAGCTGGTACTCCAGCATTGCCTCTGCCTTGTAGGGATCCCGTGTCCCATCTAGCCTCATATTACAGAGGCCTTGTCTGGTGATGGTGGGTCTCAAGGGAGGCACCAAGGACTCAAGGTGGGGCCCTCTGGGCTAAGCTGTGTCTCCAGAGTGGAAGCCCTACCAAGAAGTGGCCACTGCCAAGCTTCAGTTACTCGGTGGAAAGAAGGGTCTCTGCATATGCTCCGAGTCTCTCTCTTCTTTGGTACTGTTTGACAAACCCCGAGGATTAGATCTGATACAAAAGCCGTTTCTGATCTTTTTATAGGAGCACTCTATGCCAGCCCTTTGGGGTATTGTATAACCCTCACCAGTGATGCATATTTGTTCAGGAAAACAAAACAGTATTGGACAGGAGGTGTTTGATTTTCTGTATCTCTGTGTCCCAGAGACACGGAGAGGGAAGAGAGAACCAGTTCCAAAATAGAGTTGGCTCTGCTTCAGCAGGGCTCCAAGGGAGGGAGCGAATGTGTGTTTTTCCATTTTCTTTTTCAATTATAAACCCGGTAGCACCACTTGAGTTGGTGACTAGCTCTGTCTGTACATCTTAAAATGCAGATTGATGGGTTTAACCCAAGCCAGAATTCCACCCCCCAAACCCTTGCTCAGGGGTCTCGAAAATATAGTTGTTGGGTGACTAGGGGTAACGGACAGCAAGGGATTTTGCTCCTCCCCTTCCCGGAGTTCTCTGAGACAGGCCTTGATCCTCTGCCAGGTTCCCTGGCCTGACTCCAAGCGTCTCCAAAACCCATTCTGAAGTGAGAAAATGCGTGTGTCCGAAGGCTTGGAGGAGGGGTGGGGCCAGTTGCACCAACAAACAAGCCACCAAGTGCTGGCAAAATTTGCAGAGCCCTGGCCCTACAAGATGTGACTTCTGAGCTCATACGGGGTGCGTTTCCATCCCTCAACAAGAAAACACAGCCTCTTTTTTCCCCTCCTCCCCATAAATCTATTCTCCATAAATGTGGCTGCTGATAGATTAGTGTGCCTAAAGCTGAGATTTTCTTTTTTTTGGGGGGGGGGAGTGGTCCCCCAAGACTTTGAGGTTGATTCCTAGGTGCCTTCAAGCTCATGCAGTAAAAAAGCCCTTAATCTAATGGTCCAAGATTTGAATTGCTGGGTGCATAAGGGAATCCTTCACTGTTTTTAAGCTGTTCTGTCCAGGTGCTTCATTGGGAAGGGACCATAGCTCAGTGGTTGAGGACCTGCTTGACAGGTGGAAGGACCCAGGTTCACTCTGCAGCATCTCCAGTTGTAGAATCTCAGAGGGCCAACGAAGGAAGGATGTGCCCCACTCCGCAGTGTAACTATAAAGTACTGAGGCTGATGCGTTGAAGAGTGATTACAGCTCATACTTTATTTAGTTACATTAAGATCTTGAGATGTTTTAGCCGGCTCGCAGGCCGGCTTATAGTCCCAAATCACACCACACACACACACACACCCGTGATAGGGTATTTACAGTGCACCCCTAGACCCATAGGTCCCTTCTAGGATCCTAGGTGTGCTCCCGATAGGTGTGTGCTAGGATCCGTTCTGGCTATTGTCTTTGGACACGAAGCTCGGGCCCTTCGCCTGACCACGTGTTGGCTCGACCGCGTGCACGGACTTCCCTGGATACACAACAGTAGCATCGACAATGCTGCATTAGGTGAGCCGGCATAGGACAGCTTGGAATGTTTCACACAAATGTTGGCTTGAGGATCTCCCCCCCACCCCGGGTATTGGTGGTGGAAAGTGCCGTCAAGTCACAGCCAACTTGTGACAACTCTATAGGGTTTTCAAGGCAAGAGACGTTCAGAGGTGGTTTGCCATCACCTGGCTCCCTGTCATGACTCAGGTACTTTTTGGAGGTCTTGCTTAGCTTCCAAGATCTGACAAGATCAGGCTATCCAGGTCAGGGCCTTTCGGGTATTAGCCAATGTCTAAACAAAGGAGCAGGTGAAACTTGGCTCACGGTCTGTTTAGACAATTTATATGCTGTCTCTCCCGGCCTGCTGGAAGTGGCTGGCAATGAAAACAATAAAATAAAGGCCAAGGCAAGAAAAACAAATCTTGCCAATAAAACAAGACAAGTCAATAAAATAAAGTAGAATACAAACAATTCTGTGAAAACATACCAATAAAAACAACCCAGGGTGTCAGAGTACATAAAAGTGTTAAACTTGGGTCAGAGTGGCGGGGATCAGCATTATCTCTGAGCATGCAGAGAGTACTGAGGAACTGTCTTCTGCACCTGGGGTTAGTGATGCAGAGAGGCCTGAATCTCAGCACCTCTTTAAAGGGTCAATTAAGCAGATGGGTGTTTTTTCTTCCTTTACAAATGGCTGAACTATCCCATAGCGTTTAGGGTGCTGGGGATGGGGAAGGTGGCCTGTGCTCGGATCCCAGCTTTGCCAACTCTCTCCTCTTGTGACATGAGGTTCTAGAGGCAGCCAACCATGGATACGTTTTTTTGGGGGGGGAAGCCGCCCCTCTCGTGTTTTTCGGCATCTGAAACTTGGATGTGCATCTGTTGCGGACTTCCTCTTTTGGGCTTTGTTGTTGAATCTCAGGGCCTCTTGGTCGAAACTCCTCTCTCTCCCGGAGGTTGCAGACCGTGGGCTGGGTGAGAGATCGGTGGTGGTTGTGCGCCTCTCGAGGTTTCTGTCCTGGTCTTCCTCCAAGGAATGGAGTGGCAACAACCAGTGCTCCCTCTAAGCTGTAGAGTCTCATGAGCAAAAATTCTACTTTGTGAGCTCCTGGCACTAAAGTTGTGAGCAAGCTATTTGGCTACGGCATAAATGTGTGAGACGGAGGCTAAAAAACTGTGAGCTAGCTCACACTAACTTAGCTTAGAGGGAACAGTGGCAACAACCCTTTTGAGGGAGTGATGAGCCCTGATTCGTGCGTGCAGGACGACAAGGTGGGAATGAGCTGATAGGACACCAAGGTGGTGAAGTGGATGTACTGATTGTAAGGGCAGGGGATTCCGATCTTGAATATTTAGGGGAGAAGAGAGCATTCAGTGGGAGAGCGTTGGTGTGCAGAAGGTCCCAGGTTCAGGCTTCAACATCTCCAGGTGAAAGGAGCCAATCGATGTGAAAGGTTACACCTGAGATTTGCAGCTAGTCTGAGTGGATAATACTGACTTCGATAGACCAATGGCTTCATACGGGTGTTCTGCATTCTTTTGTATGGAAAAACTCCATGCAAGTAGAAAGCTAGCGCAGCAGTTAGAAAATTTCTCTGCTCCTCCACACGCACTTTACTTGGACAGCTGGCTTTCTATTTCCAGGCAGTTATTAACATGGTGAGATTTGGGGATGGTGCCTGGGGAGGTGGAAGCTCAGCAGGGATGTGATTCCGTAATGTGATCCTTCATCAGCTGTCTGAAGTGATAGACTGTTCTGCCATACAGTTGCAGTTCCAGCTTCCATAATGTGATCCTTCACCTCCTGTCTGAAGCGCTGAGACCATCGTACTGTAGAGTCACCAGTTCCAGCTTAGAAAATTCTTGGAGATTTGGGGACGGTGCCTGGGGAGGGTGGAAGCTCAGCAGTGATGTGATGCTGTAGAATCTATTCTTGGAATCTGCCATTTCTTCTGGGGGAACTGATATTGGCAGTCTGGAGATCCATTGAATTCTGGGAGAACTCCAGACCCCACCTGGAGGTTGGTAACACTGTTCTGCCACCATAACATTCTCCCATTTTGTTCTCTTGAGTGACTGTATTACGCTCCCAAAAAACCACTTGGTGAGTATTAACCCCAGAGCAGGGAATCTGAACTGTGATTTCTCCTTTCAAAAGCCACATTTTTCTAGCTACTGCGTGTGCTTCCGGTTTTTGTTTGTTTGTACTTCAACCAGGGGTCATTTCCTGCAGGAGCGCACAGGAGCGGAGCTCCGGCAGTAAAGAGCCCAGGGGCGGGCGCATGCAACAAGCCCCGCCCCCTGCTCCCAGCAGCCCTCAATCAGAGCAAGAAGCAGCCAGGTAAGCTGCAGAGCCCGCCCCCACTAGCTAGCAATCCAAAACAATCCAGTGGAGCCTGAGCAGTGGGTGTTGCCTTCTTACACACTTCCGGTGATGTCGGGGGGGGGGGTGGGGGCATATGCAAATAAGTTATGTTAATGAGTTATGCTAATGAGCTCCTGCACCTCTTTTTCTACGAAATGACCCCTGACTTCAACCATTTCTGTTCTGCCCACTCCACTGAAGATGCTCAAGATAGCAGAAATGAAATGTAAATGATTTTAAAGTAGCAGCACAGATCACATATTATAACTGCCAGAGAGCCTCACTCATCACCTTGCCAAGGATCAGTGGGGAGAAAGAGTTCTGTAAGCTGAGTATATGAAAAATTCTGTTCCAAGAGCATCCAGGTTTTTGATCAAGAAAAGCTAAATCTGGCATAGATGTCTATAGAAATGGGCCTGATCCCCTGGTGTTGACTACTTTTCATAATGTATTGTAGTGGTGCTCCTTGTCCGGGAGTGGGGCGAGGGAATTATGCAGTGCTTTGAAGTCCCCAGTCTCTGCTACTGGAAATCTTCTAGCCTCCTTTCCAGGTGATCTTAGTGGACATGGCTCATATGCATTCAAGCAGCCATGCTTGTTGGGCCAGCTAGAGTCAAGATGCATAAGTAACTGAGCAATAAATACAGCTAAGACTGGATGGAGGCAATTGGTAAAACCTGTGAATAGCAGCAAATTATCATATAGCATAATAAAAGAGTTTACAAACACATGCAAGAACTGAATGATGTTAGCATGTGTAGTGAGATAAGAAACCCAATATCTCTGTTAAGCTCTGGGGGTTCCATTGTCCTGAGTGTTGTAATAATTTGTAACTCAGCAATCTCCCGTTCTACTCTCTTTCTGACATTTCTTCACAGTAAAACAGCTACTTTGAGGTCCCCCACTGAATGTCCTGAAAGGTTGAAGTGTTCTCTTACAGGTTTCTCAGTATTAATGAAGCTTTACTTCTCAGGAAGCTTAATTTGGCACCTAATACCACCTTCTGAGTTCTTTTTGTACTCCTGTGGAATTGTGGCATAACCACAGCCCCAAGTGTAGTAGGCCAGCATTTGATGTCTTCTTCCTGGTGTTACTTAAGAGATGCTGTTTCAGCAGCCATGTACCCCACCCTGGCTGTGAGTTGGCCTGTCCTTTCTACGGCATCAGGTTAGTGAATGAGCACAGGTGAGACAAGGTGCAGCATCTATAAACTTAGATTCACCTGAGGATTTGCTTGCTGTTGGGGAATTAGCAGGCTTGGACCAGAGACTGATGGGGGTCATCTCCTCTCTGGAGTGATGCTGATCGATGTGTTAGGACAAAATCCAGCCAGACCAAGGACCGTCCTCCTGCAAATCCCACTGCTAACACAAGAGTAACTCCCTCCAGTTTGTCTTGGTCCCACATTTCTGCAGTTTGCAGCAGAGATGTACAGGACTGCAGAACCCCTCTATGTTTGGGCTATCTCTGATATTGGTATTTTGTATTTACTTCATTTATACTTCATCTTTCTCCCCAGTGGGGACCCAGGGTGGCTTCCATAATTCTCCTCTCCTCCATTTTATCCTCACAACAGCCCTCTAAGGGATGTTGGACTGAGCCCGTGTGACTGGACCAAGTTTACCTAGCAGACTTCCATGGCAGAGGGGAGATTCGAACCTGGGTCTCCCAGATCCTTGTCTGACACTCTAACCACTACACTACACTATGAATCTGAACTGTTTCCTTGGCTTGGGATAGACCCTTTCTAAAGAAAGCCAGTGCTGTGTATATTGGTTAGAGTGTTGGACTAGGGAGACCCAGGCTCGGATCCTTGCTCAGACATGAAGATCATTGGGAGACCTTGGGTCACCCTAACCTACCTCACAGGGTTGAAGTCAGGGTAGACTGGAGGAGGTGAGAGCCATATATGCTGCCCTGAGTTCCTACAAGGAAGGGTGGAATAAAAAGCAATACATAAATAGCTTCTCCGTTTGCATCTGTAGCATGGCTGGGCTGCAGCCTCTTAAGAGGAGAGGTGCAATAAACATGTGTTTCAAAGCAGCAGGTTGCCATCTTGAACCCTTCTTAAACATACATAGCAGAAGAAAAGAGTAACAGTCCAGGAGCAACTTAAAGACTAACAAAATTTGTGGTAAGGTATGAGCTTTCGTGAGTCACTGCTCAGTTCTTCAGATACAGCTAGAATGTGAGCCCACCTGTCCTACATATCGCAAAGTGGAGTGATTTGAGATGCCAAATGACATTAGCAGGCAACTGACAATAGAAGGTTTGATATGCAGAGAGGTAGTAGGGGTGGAGAAATCAGCATTGGTAATGAGACAGGAAACCTAGGTCTCGATTCAGTCCAGGTGGATGCATTGTCTTGAGCTTCGTTATCAGTTACAATTCAGCAGTCTCTCTTTCTAATCTCTTTTTGAAATTCCTTTGTAAGAACAGCTACTTTTAGGTCAGCAACTGAATGTCCTGGATGGTTAAAATGTTCCCCCACTGTTTTTTTTTTTTTAAATGTTCTGGTTTCTGATGTCAGACTTATGTCCATTAATTCTTTGTCGAAGGGGCTGGCCTGTTTGTGCAATGTAGAGAGTGGAAGGGCATTGCTGACACGCAGTGGCATAAATCACATTAGAGGATGAGGAGGAATAGGAACCTGAGGCGGTATGGCTGATGTTGCTGGGTCCAGTGATGGTGTTGCCAGGATCTATATGAGAGCAAAGCTGGCATCTTGGTTTGTTGCAGGCCTTGGTACCAGACTCACATGGCTACCCATCTGCTATACGTAGCAGAATGTTTCTAGCTCTCATGGTTGCAAAGATATGCCTGGGACTGTAAGGGGGGGGCATATGATTTCCAATTGCTGGTGTAGCTTCTGGAATCAGAGTGAATAACCCACTTTGGCCTCATTGACAGGGTGGGAGACATCACCTTTTCTCAGGGTGGGGTATTTGTTTGAGCATGGAGTGCCCAGATCCATGGCTCCAAGGAACAGGGCTGTGTCTGTTGGAAAGAAGAAGCAGCAAGTTCTGATTGCTGAAGGGGCAGACTGTGGCTGGGTTTAGGGAAATGGACATGACCCAGGATGACAGCAGGCTCCGGAGGGACTTGTCAAATTTCCTCTTGTGTCTGGGGGTAGCAGCCTTCAGACTTTCCTTACCTGTCTTTAACACCAACATGAATCCTGAGAGGGATCCACTGTTAATTGTGCCTGTGCCCGACTGTACAGTATCCAGCTTCCTAGACCTGTTTCCTTCTGGAATGGGTCGGACATCGTGCCCGGGAGGCTTCACTATGGCCATGGCATGATGTCTGAAGTGACACCTTGCAGTTGGCTGGGAAACCAGGATCTGAAACCATGGCGTGCAGTGGTTTCAGAAACCAGCTCGGGTTTGGTGGAACATCTGACTTGGCAAATCATGGTTGTGGCCATTGCTCCAGCTTTAGAGACCATGGCAGCTGGAGGCTAGAAAGAAGAAGATGTTGAAAACGAGAGCAGGCTGTTGCCTCTGAACCATGGCTTGTGTTTTGAACCATGGTTAGTTCAAACCAGGGTTTGATGGGATGTCTGAATTGAGCTGCTGTCTCTGTCTGTCTTTTCCTGAGGCCTTTCCTTCCCCTAAGGTTGGTGGGGTGCTGCTGCTGGGGTGACCCACCAGTTGGTTTAGAGGGACTTAGTTATGGGATTGGTTAGGCAATTATTTGACACACACCCCCACCCTATCCACTCTGCTTCTGTTCTTTTCTGTCCAGTGCAGTCTCTTATGGAGCGGAGGTCCATCAGTGGCTATTAGCCACAAGGTATAGATAGGAACTCTTGATCTAGGGCAAGTGATGCTCTGTATTCTTGGTGCTTGGGAGGGGCAACAGTGGGAGGGCTTCTAGTGTCCTGGCCCCATTGCTGGACCACCTGATGGCACTTGGTATTTTTGGCCCCCATGTGACAGAGTGTTGGACTGGATGGGCCATTGGCCTGATCCAACATTGACTTCCCTTATGTTCTTATGAGGGGTATTGTCATTCATATGTTCTTTATAGCAGGGAATAGGAAGAAAGTAAATCTGCGGCTGCTGGGAGACCACCTAGTGACTGCCTTGGTCTGTCTCAGCAGGGCACGTTCTCTTAAGTCTGAAAACTTAATTCCACTGAAAAGAGATCAGTTATATTTGTGCTAAATGATACTGCACATGCGGTCTTGTATTTCCATTTAAAACACCATAAAATAATATAAATCCCCACTCTGCCGTGGAACCTTGCTGAGTAACCTTGGTCCATTCTTAGCCTTACTAACTTCAGAGAGTGGTTGTGAGGATAAAATAGGGGAGAACAATGTTGTAAGCTGCTTTGGGTCCCCACTGTTGAGAAAAGCAGGGTATAAGTATATAAATAAGTAAATCAGTCTTCCCCTCCCTCCCACGCTGTACAGAGTTTGGCAGTCTGTTCTGTAATAACTTTGTAGAGGCCAAAGGGTAGAGCGACACCTGCCCATCATGAGTAGGTGAGGAGTGGGACTTGGAGGAGAGCTGGGGTAGGTGTGATACTTTTGGGTTGGGATTTCCTGGGAACAGGAAGTTGCTGGGGTTTTCCTACTCTCCACAGATATTAATGCTGCTTCTTTCTCTCTCTAGATCTTCTCCCACTGATCTTTCAGCAAAACTGGGGTCTTCAGGGTAAGTGATGCATGCTGCTTCATTGCTATTCGTCCTTGTATCTGTTTCCCACTGACTCCACAAAGCAGAACAGAGCCGCGAAAGACCTCTGCCTGAAGTCCTGGAACGCCATTGCCAGTCACAGGAGACAGTATTGACCATGGTAGGCTAGTAGGCTGGCTCTGAATAAAGCAGATTCATGAATTCGCCTGCCTTGGTGTTGTTCAAAATAAGGTCCTTCATATTTCCCCAGTGCTGTGCATATAGGGCTGCCAAACCCCTCGGTTTGGCAGGGGTCCCCCGCTTTTTTGGGGCTTCTGCTCGCCGCCGGCCAGCTGGCTGCCAGGGAAGCCCTGCTCCCAAGCCCCAACACCCGCAGCCACCCCTCTCCCAACTCTCTTGAGAGAGAGGAGGGAGAGGGGCGCGCGGGGGGGATGCCAGCTCCTTTAAATGCAGGAAGCCAGCTTTTCCTGCACTTAACCCGATCTCTGTCAGGTGCGCGGGGGGGGGGGAATGCCAGCTCTCTGCACTTAAAGGGACCCATTTAAGTGCAGGGAGCCTGCGCCGCGGGAAGATTGGGTGGGGGGGGGATGTCCACAATGTGATGTCATCATGTCGGGGATGCCCCCGCCCCCTCCAGGAACGCCCCCCAATATGTGTGTGTGTGTTAAAGCGTCAAGTTGCTTCTGACTTACAGTGGCCCTATGAATTAATGACCTCCAAAATACCCTGTAGTTGACAGCCTTGCTTGCACTGGGCGTCGTGGCTTCCTTGATTGAGTCTCAATCCATCTCATGTTGGCTCTGCCCCTTTTCCTGATGCCTTCAGCTTTTCGTAGCATTGTCGTCTTTTCCAGTAACTCAACTTTTCCTAGCACTATTGTCTTTTCCAGTGACTCTTGTCTTCTCATAATGTGACTAAGGTAGGATGGCCCCAGTACGGCCATTTTAGCTTCTAGGGAGACGTCAGGCTTGATTTGATCTAGAACTCACTGATTTGTCTTTTTGGCAGCCCATGGTATCTGTAAAGCTCTCCTCCAACACCACATCTCAGACAAATCAACTTTCTTCCTGCCAGCTTTCTTGATTGTCCCATCTTTCACACCCATACAAGAAGTAAAATAAAGAATAATACATTGATTGAAAAGGGTCAATGTTTCTGATGCATTGGAAGAGTAAGGGATACTGCACATGATCAGTTTTTAATTTTATTTTCAAGAGTATTTGTGTGTGCGTGCACATTTATTTGTGCTCAATCACCCAAGTCTCATAGGTCAATTCTCGGATCCTAGCCATCCGATAGGTGCACCCTAGGATCCGTTCGAGCTATTGTCTCTGGAAGCGAAGCTTGGGCCATTCGCATGGCCATGTGCGGACCCGACCAGGTGTGCGGTTTCTCTGGATACACAGCACCCCTCCCCCCCCGGTCCAAATTACCCCTAGCTGACATAGTCTTTGAGGTATGTGGGATGCCTTCACTCCCTCGTGGAGTGGCGGACTTCTGGGGCTGGGCTCCCTGGCACCGTTCTTGTCGGCTCCGGGGAAGGAACCTCCGCCACAGGGGTCGCTGCCGGGGCTGGTGTGCTGCTGGGCTCCAGGTTGCCTGTTGGTTCCACGTTGCCACTGTCCTCCTGGGTAGATCGCTTGTCCCTGGATGAGGTGGATTGGTAGCATCTGGTTCCCCAGGAGAAGGGTTGTCATCATCTGATACTTCCGGGGCCGTGGGTAGGATGTGGCGATGCAGTTGATCAATGTGCCGCCTCTACAGCTGGCCGTCGTCACAGGGGACTTTATATGAGAGGGGCCCGGTCACCTGGACGACTCTTGCCGGAACCCAGGTGGGACCCTAGCCGTAGTTCCTGGCATACACGGGTTCCTCCAGGAAGAACCCTCGCAGGGCCCCCTGATCTTCGGAGCTTGTGCTGTGTTCTGGTGCTCAGTCTGGATGGAGGCGGTCCATCCGGGTTGTCAGGCGGTGTCCCATGAGCAGCTCCGCTGGACTGCGGCCAGTGGTGGAGTGAGGTGTCATGCGCTGTCTGAATAGAAAGGCGGCCAGCTGGTAGTCCCAGTCCCCCCCGGTCCATGCGGCGCAGCGCCTCTTTCGTAGTCCATACCATGCGCTCCACCTGGCCATTGGTTGCGGGGTGAAAGGGAGTGGAACGTATGTGCCATATACCATAATGCACGAACTCCTGAAACTCCGTGGAGGTAAAGGTGTGCCATTGTCAGTTACCAAAGAGTCAGGTATGCTGTGGGAGCGAAAGATCCGCCACATCGCGCGGATGGCTGACCGGGACGAGGTTGACGGGACCGGTGTCACCTCGAGCCACTTTGTGTAAGCATCGAGTAGTATAAAGAAGATCTGTCCCTGGAAGGGCCCGGCAAAGTCCAAAAGTAGTCTTGCCCACGGCTTGTGGGACGACTCCCATGGTCACACTGGTGCTTTCGGGAGCTCGGGCTGTGACTCTTGACATATCTGGCAGCGCTTTACAGTATCCTCAACCTCACTGTCCAACCCCAGCTACCATACATCGCTCCGGGCCAAGGCTTTCATTCTGACTATCCCTGGGTGGTGTTCATGTAGGGCGGTGAGTACTCGCCCTTGCAGGGGTGGCGGTATCACCACCCGGCTTCCCCACAACAAGCACCCTTTGTGGGAGAACAACTTGTCGCGGCGGCCCGAGAATGCCGAGAACTTGGGTCCCACTGAGCCGGCAGGCCACCCCCTTCCCACCCAGTCCAGGACCCAGAGAGGAGGCGATCTCCCCCACTTGAACCGGGCGATAGGGCAGGTCCTTCAGCAAGGCAATGTGGTGCGCTGGGTCAGAGGAAGGCAGCGGGAGGCGGCTCAGGGTGTCTGCGTGGCCCATCGCCTTACCAGGGCAGTGGATCAGAGAGTACTGGTAGCCTGCAAGGAAGATGGACCACCGCAGCACCCGGGGAGACAAAATCTGGCCCAAGGGGGTTTGTGGTCGGTAACAATCATGAAGACCCGGCCATACAGGTAGTCGTGAAATTTTTTCACAGCGGCCACGATCGCAAGGGCCTCTTTGTCTATTTGTACATAATTGCGCTCAGCTACCAACAGCGTACGGGAGTAATAAGCCATGGGAACCTCACGGCCATCGGCCAGCCGGTGCCCCAGGGCTGCCCCCACCCCATAGGGAGAAGCGTCGCGAGCTAACACCACGGGCAGGGACTCATTGAAGTGGGCGAGGACATCTTTGGGTACCAACAGTTATTTACCACCCAGAAGGCAGCAGTGTGTTTAGGACCCCAGACCCATGGAGCGTGTCGAGGAGTCTGTGAAGAGGTTTAGTGATGGTGGCCTTGTTGGGGAGAAAGGAGTGATAAAAATTTTAAAGTCCCAGGAAGGCCTGCAACTTCAACTTAGATGAGGGTGTGGGCACTTGACTGATGGCTTGCGTAGGGTGAATTCCTTGGGCATCTACCGCAAACCCCAAGAATTCTATCCGCGGCACCCCCAGGAGGCATTTCTCCCGTTTGACCTTCAGGCCGGCAGTGTCAAAGTGCTCGAGCACTGTCCGGAGCCGCAATTAAAACGTTGTCGAAGAACGGCTGGACTCCTGGGATGCCTTTGAGGAGACAATCCATCATGTTTTGAAAAACACCCCCAAATTGCAGCCGCCGCACTCTGAAAGCCCCCCGGTGGGTTACTATAGTTTGGGCTTCTGCGGTGGCGTTGTCCACTGGCAGCTGTTGATAGGCCTGGGCCAAGTCCAGCTTACCGAAAACCCTTGCCCCCACTAAGGAGATCAACACGTGACTGACCACCGGTACTGGGTACGCGTGGTCTTGAAGTGCCTTGTTAATGGTACACTTATAATCGGCACAAATTCTGACGTCCCCATTAGGCTTCACCGGGGTGGCGATGGGGGTTTTCCAGCGGGCATGTGGCACCGGTTCTAGCACTCCCTGCTCCACCAGGCGGTCCAGTTTGGACTCTATCTTGGGCCACAATGCCGCAATGCTAACGGGGGCCGCCTGGCCTTCATTCGGATGGGCCGCACCGTGGGATCAAGTTCAAGTAAAACCGGGGTGCCAGAGTAGCGGCCAAGCGTGCCCTCGAAGACCCTCAGGAACTCCTCACAGACCGAATTAAAGTTCTGAGGCTGTATGGCGTTTATGCCCGTCACCGCAAATCCCAGGGGCCCAAACCACGCAAGTTCCCGCAGGCATGTGAGTCTCCCTTCCACCACCAGCAATTCTAAAGGGCCATCAAAGTCTCTGAATTGTACCCTGAATTTGCCCCAGGCCTTGATGGCCATGGGGTTCTTCTGGAAGTCCTGGAGGGACAGACCCTGTGGCTGCTTTAGGAGCCCCCCCCCCCCCAGGGCAGAGTTTACTTAATGTCTCTGCAGAGATTATGGAAAACAAGAAGCCCGTGTCCAGTTCCATTCTACAGGAGGACCCCTCTATTAACACAGTAACATGCATTTTGTTAGGGGCTTCTGGGGGCAAATTCATTACCTGGTGTTGGTTGATGGTCAGCGTATGCAGATCCAGGTCCTCCTGGTGAGTGGATGTCTTCTTCCGGGTGCCGCGGGATCGGCAGGCGCGGATGATGTGGCCTTGCTTCCCACATGTTCGGCAGACGGTGTCGCAGAAACGGCATGTCTTGCGCTCGTGTGTGTCCCCGCAGCTAGCACAGGATGCTTGGGTAGCCAGCTTCTCGGGATGTGCTGTTGCTCCCTACGGGGGTCGTGGATTCCTGCAGCTGGGCTGTCGAACGTGCAGGACTTCTTCTTCCGAGTTGTCGGACGCCGCAGCTGGGAACACGTGGTGTGTTGATGATGGTGAATGGTCACGGTGTGAGCCCTCAAATGCAGTGGCCATCTGTAGGGCTGCTTCTAACTTGAGGTCTGTGGTACCTACAAGTTTGCGGCGAAGCTTGGCATCCCGGATGCCCCAATCGAATTGGGTTAAGATGATGTCCTCGACATCCTGGAACTCGCAGTCCATCGCTTGCTGGCAGAGTTCGGCCATGAAAGCAGGGGCCGTTTCACCGGGCCGCTGGAGGCACGCCTGGAAGTACGCCTGGAAGTCCATGCGCTTGGCCATCTTGGTGGGCTTTGGCGCATAGTACTTTGTGAGGGCTGTGATGATCTTGTCGTATGTGTTCTTGGTCAGCTTATTGGAAGCCAGGAGGCCCTTGTCCAGGCGAATGGTGGCCACCCCACATGTGCTGAGGAGTAGGGCCCATTTCTTGACTGTGTCGGTGACCTCATGGTAGGTGAACTAGCTGGTGAGCTGGTCCACCCACGATTCCCAAAACTCGGAGTGTGTGGGGTCGAAGACTTTGAGGTGTCCCAGAGTGACAGCCATGACTCTCACGTGAAGTGGGGAGTGATGTCCTGGGGAGCAGTGTGTGGTGCAGTGCTGCTCATGAGCAATGTGGGGTGAGGTGACTTCCGAAGGAACGATGCTCGGGGCACAGCTGTTTGAAGAGTCCGGCTCGCTCAACGGGATCCTATCCTCATCGCCAGTATAAAGTACTGAGCCTGAGGCATAGCATAGTGATTTCAGCTTATACTTTATTCGTACATAGGAGAACGGAGATGAAGTAGCCGGGCCAGAGGCCGGCTTATATCTCCGTAGCAAACCACACCCAAACACACACCCACACCCGTGCTAGGATATTTACAGTGCACCCAAGTCCCATAGGTCAATTCTCGGATCCAAGCCGTTCAATAGAGGGCCATAGGATCCGTTCGGGCTATTGTCTCTGGAAGCGAAGCTTGGGCCATTTGCATGGCCACGTGTGGACCCGACCGCATGTGCGGTTTCTCTGGGTACACAACATACACCAGGAAATGCTGATCGCCACTTTGGGATCAGGAAACAATTTTTCTCCAGGCCAGTTTGGCTGGGGGTCCTGGAGGTTTTTTGCCATCTTCTGGGCATAGAACAGGGGACTCTGGGGGTGTGGGAGGAATTATTTGAGAGATTTCGTGCATTGTGCAGGGGGTTGGACTAGATGACTCTGGAGGTCCCTTCCAACTCTATGAAAATACAGACACTGTGATGTGCTGGCGAACATATTTAGTAAAACATTTTACAATCAATAGATAAATCTTATGTCCCATTATAGAGAAGTAAATAATATTACAAAGAGAAGTCCATCCTCATGATGTCACTACGAGCACCCGGATGTAAGCTCGTTTTGTCAGTCTTCCTCAGGAGGATTCCTATTGTCTTCAAAGTTATCAGCCTCTTGTTACAATTCAGTGTTTATACTGGGAGCAAGCCAGTCCTTAACCTTTTCTCTTAACAGATGCAAAAGCCTTCTGAATTTGGCTGGCAAAATGTTCTCTGCAGACCTCAGTAGTATTTTATTTTCATCAGAGTTATCATCCTGGAATAAACCATGGTTATTGAAATGAGAAACAACACGAAGCTGAATGGAACTGAATAATTTTTAGCAATATTAAATATTATTAAGACCTCTTAATGCCACTTAAGCGTTTATATTAGGAGCAAGCCAGTCCTGAATCTTGCTGGCAAAATGCTCTCTACAAAAAGATTGAAACTAGCTCTAGTTAAAGAAAACTGTTCCAAGTAATTCCAGACTCCTAGGGTCCTAGGCTGAGGTCTTTCACATCACTTATGACCTGACCCTTGCTGGAGACCAGGGATTGAACCTGGGACCTTCTACATGCCAATGCTCTCCCTCTGAGCCACAGCTTGCTGACTTCTGGCAAATTCCCCCCCCCCCCCTTTACACACTTGAAGGTGCAATAAAGGGGAAAGGAGCCCTTGATAGATTTTTGATTGCCATTTTGCTGTTAAGGGTATCTAGGCTCTGTTGGGGCAAAGGGAAAAGAAGGCAAATCACATCAAATCCTGGTTTGCAAACAAAGAGAAGCCTCTTGCACCAGTGGGAGCCCATAGGCTGGGCAAGTCTGACTTGGGCATTGAAGGGGAAGGTGAGGCCAAGGGTGGGGAAGAATGTAGTGAACCTGCTTAAATATACCAGATAAACAATGACTGCATAGATTCTGTGGCACTTGTGAGGCTGAAGCCCTGGACATAGATTGGCAGAGCTCGAGCAGAACGTTCAGCCGCATTCCAGCAGCTCAGGGAACCAAGCTTTCAAAACTTTTTGCAGTCTCTGCCAGGCTTCTCTGAGACAGAGCAGGTTGTTCTTGAATCAGAGACCGATTCTTGTGGGGCATGCTGAGGAGTTTCTAGTTGCCTGTTCAGCTAAAACAAAATCCAAGTAATCCACATGTTGACCATGGGCACAGCTGCTAGAAGAACTATGGTGTTTGCGTGGTGTCACGATCCCTGTCCAGGAAGGACAAGACCACTGATCAGCAGTAGCTGTATGTACTTTGGATCCAGATATATGCCTCTCCCTGTCAAGGGGATTCCCCGGTGGCCCTGGGAGAGTTTAGCGCTCCCCCCCCCCTTCTTCCACCCTGCATTGTTTAGCTAGGTGAAGGAATTCAGCTGATGAGGGTGACGCAGGAATCCCTTCTTCTGCCAAGGCAAAGCAAAACAAGTGGAGCCAAGGCAGGAAGGCTGTCCCAGAGTAGCTGAAATGGCTCCTGCCGCCCATGGTGGTGGATCTTGACTGGACTCTGCAATGAGGGGGACTTCAGTCTGTGTTGCAAATTTCCAGTATTGCCTCAAAGCAGAGAGTGGGGAAATCCCCAGGATGGAGGGAAAGACTTGGCTATCCGAGAAGCCGGTGGCTGGATTATGGGCTGGGTTATACAGAGTCCATTATGTAAAGGATGGGGCGGGGGCAGCAGAAGGGGAGTGAGAGAGCTTCCCTCAGCCGCCTCCTTTTTCCTGCCTAGACAAAGAGTTGCCAAGCAGTCTGCAGGGAGGGAAAGTCCCTTTGCAACTCCCAGGTTCGGCTGACTGCATTGCTGAAGGATGCAAAGAGAGAAGAAAGGCAGTGGACTGTATTGTAATTCTTGGTTGATGTCATGCACATCATTTGGGAAGTTTCATACCAGATTATTGTATCATCAAAGATTTTGTTGTGCATGGGCAGTCACCGTGAGAAGTTATCCATGGCCTATGCCATAAATTTACAGCTACCGCACAGCATATGAGAAAGCAACACCTGGATTCAGTATGTATATATTTGCTTCTGTATGAACCTTATTTCAGGCATATGCTGTTGATGTTCTGTGAAGTCTGACATTCAGGCTGCTAGTTTTTAATCTTTCAATTTTTGCTATTGTGTACACCATAAACAAAAAAAATATTTTTGATCATGTTTATTTTTAAGTTAGCTTGATCCTTCAAACAGTGCTCTTTCCACACACACCCCGGTTCCAAAGCATTTTATTGAAGGCGAATGATCAATGGTTGGGAGCGAGTTGAGCTTGGTAAATGAAAGGCATTCTGTGCATCCTCAGTAATACTTTGCATATTCCACTCTAAGGACTATGGGAGGGAGGAGTGGATATTTACACCCACCCACCACCGTGCATCTTTCACAGAAAGCATGGTAACTTTTATTTTGGTTCTCTTAATACATGGATAACAATGCCAGGGTAATTGGTGCAGATGGAGATGCTACGATTTCAGATCAGATGTTTCCAGGTCATAACTCTTGGAGTAAATGTGAGCGCCTGAAATGAGAGCCAGTTTGGTGTAGTGGTTAAGTGCGCGGACTCTAATTTGGGAGAACCGGGTTTGATTCCCCACTCCTCCACTTGCACCTGGCTGGATGACCTTGGGCAAGCCGCAGCTCTGATAAGAGCTGTTCTTGAAAAAGAGCAGTTTCTGTCAAGAGCTCTCTCAGCCCCACCTCCCTCACAAGGGTGTCTGTTGTGGGGAGGGGAAGGAGTTTGTAAGCCGCTCTGAGACACCTTTGGGTAGTGAAGGGCGGGGTATAAATCCAATCTCTTCTTCGTCTTCTTCTATTTTTAAATAAATTTTATTTTGTTATACTTACTTTTCATACACCAGTGGATAGGACACAGAGAAAATGTTCCATACATTAATAATCATACGTCCAGCTCAGTTTGAAAAGAAGACAAAAAGAGAGAAGAAAGCCCGTACTCAAAAACCCATACTCCCACAATCTGTCACATTTACTACTCCCAATCAAATACTCATAAATTTGTGCCTGCCACTGCCCAGTATTAATCAATTTATTTTCCTGATAGTCTTTTGTTCAGGTGTCTCTCAAGATATTGTCTTTTACCAGCTCCTTTGGTTTGTTTCTATTCCAGTGTACAAAAATGAGAACAGTGTTTCCATAAATGTCTCCTGCACCTTACTTTCTCCTTCGCAGACCTTCTTATAAACTGCCGTCTTACACATCAACATGCCCCTGGAACAGTTTTTTTTAAAGGAACACCATCTCTGTCCTTGAGGACAGGAAACTTTAAGTCTACATGCAACCCAGGTTATTTCAAAAGTGTGGAAGCCAATAGGACTCTGGAGACCCAGGTTCAGAAACCCCAGTTTTCCATGAAACTTGCTGGGTGACCTTGTTCTAAACCTGCCTTCTTGTGAGGATGAAGTGGGGGAGCAGAGAGGTTGAGCTCCTGGGGATTTTCTACTCTACCCTGCCTCTCTCAGGCACACACTTAAAAGTGAAGAATTGCTGAGCGCCCTGGTTTTTGCGTGGGTGGGGTTGTTTCTCACTGCGATTGATGTTGCTTCTCTCCTGCTTCCCTTCCAGACTCCACCCCCAGCACGCCTTTTGTGGAGATCATTGAACAGCCCAAGCAGCGGGGCATGCGTTTCCGTTACCAGTGCGAAGGACGCTTGGCTGGCTCCATTCCTGGGGAACGCAGCACAGACACCACGAAGACACACCCCACCATCAAGGTCAGCTCCACAGCATTTTGGGGAGGAGGTGACCCTTGGGGATCGAGGAATTCTTGCATCTGTTGCCAGGGCAGTACGAAGGCGGGAGTAGAGAAGAGCAGGCCTTTGAGAACATTGTTTTCTCTTCTTTAGAAGCTCACTGTGCTGTCTGTCCAGATACTTTTCCAGGCGGCAAACAAAAAGTAGAAATAAAACAATAAATCGATAAGATGAACCCTGCAGCAGTAAAACCATCTGCGAAACATAAAGCCAGCGAAACCAACTGCATGAAGTAATCCTTCCAAGAATAAAAAGCAAGCCATAAAACATTATAAAGAATGGAATCCACGGACCAAGATCATAAAATAAACAGCTGAAAAGATGGGATAAAACTTCAGTTCAAAGCCTGGGTGAACAAAAATGTTTTGGCTTGGGGCCTAAAGGGCAGTTAGGTAGGCACCAGGTGAGCCGTTGTGGAGGGCATTTCAAAGGTGAGCCCCAACCACTGACAATGCCGTGTCTCTGGTGACTGCCCACCTCACCTCTACAGCTGAAGGCATAAAGAGCCAGGTTAGAGAGGATGACCTTAAGAACATCAGAAGAGCCCTGCTGGATCAGATTCATGGTCCATCTAGTCCAGCATCCTGTCTCATAAAGTGGCCAACCAGTTCTCCTGGAGGGCCAACAACACAGCATAAAGGCCGAGACCTTCCCCTGATCTTGCCTCCTGGCTCTGGGATTCAGAGGTTTAGTGCCTCTGAATATGGAGGTTCCCCTCAGTCAACATGGCTACTAGCCATTGATAAACAGCCTCCATGAATCTATCTAATCCCCTTTTAAATCTGTTTATTCCTATGGCTGTCACTACATCCTCTGGCAGCAAATTCCATATTTTAATCAGTCACTGTGTGCAATAGATCAAGATGAGTAGCTGTGTTAGTCTGTCTGCGGCAGTTGAAAAGAGTAAGAGCCCAGTAGCACTTTAAAGACTAACAAAATTTGTGGTAGGGTTGTACAGGATTAGCCCACTCAGGCCAGTCCAGGGATGAGAGGGAATCCTGTACTTTTCAGTACATTAAACAACAAACCACGAGATGGTCTATACCCTCGCTGGTTTCCAGACAATTTGCCACCAGAACCTCTTTTCACTAGTCCCTGCTTCTCCTAAGGGAAGAGATTCCAAACCCTTGGGACACATTAGCAACTCAATCCAAAGATGCACACTTTTACTCTTACCAAGGTAGCATATGTGGTCAGGGTTAGGCACAAGATTTAGCCTTGGAGTTCAAGTTACAACACCAGAGACAATTAGAAATAAGAAGGCTCTTTATTCAGTACAGAGTTTAGCATAGACTACCAGAGATTACAAAAATACCAAAGGCTAGGGTTGTTTGCCTTAACTAAACATAATGATTCATAGTTACCAAGTCAGGAGTATTCATCAGTCCAACATAGTCCAAGTACCAAGGGATTTTGAGGAGAAATCCCATCTTTGCACAACCATGTGCTCCAGTTCACAAAGCAACTCTTTGTCTCCCAAGAGACAGCATTTCAGGTGCAATAAAACAGGCAGCAAGAGCCTCAGAGCTAATAGAACAAGAGACTCGAGAATATGAAGAGGAGACTCACTCCCATAGGGATCAAACAATTATACCCCAAGCTAATCATGACTAGCTGTGGCTTTTGGCCAATCAGAGTAGCAAGGGTGTGTGGCCAATTTCTGGTTGCCATAGCTGCAACACAGGAATGGCTAGAAGTTTGGAGGCCCCAACTGCAGTCATGTGACCCAGTTTCCAGCTACTTCATTGTGTACGTGACTTCTCGCATGTGGGGCCTAGTGTGGAGCCTTACAGTCTAGCTTCTAGCATGGAAGTGTGAAGAATGTGGGTTATAAAGTTGTTCAGGCCATCTGGCCCACCATTTGGCTTGCAACAGGAAATAAGGCACAGCCTGTTATCAGAAAAGACATCACAGGAGAAGGCAGGAGACTTTTAGAAATCAATATTTCTATACAAGGGTATGAGCTTTCGTGAGTCACTGCAAATTTCTTCAGATAATCTGAAGATTTCTACTTCTTACCCTTTTCTACTGTGTAAAGTAGTGGGTTTTTTTGTCTGTCCTTGAACCTACTGTCCATCAGCTTCATTGGATGCCCTCGGGCTCCAGTATTTTGGGACAGGGAGAAAATATCTTTGTCAACTCTCTCCACCCCATATGTAATTTTATGAACCTCTATCCTGTCCCTCAAAGTGGGATTTTTTTATCCCAATGTGTGTGACTTTACACTTCTCAACACTTAACTTCATTTGCCACATTGTCGCCCATTTATCCGGTTGGTGGAGGTCCTCTTTGAGCTCTCCACAGTCAGCCTTGGTTTTCACCATCCAGAATAATTGTATGTCATCTGCAAACTTGGCAGATCGTTCCAGATCATTTAAGAATAAATTAAGTAGTACCAGCCCCAATACCGATCCTTGTGGGACCCCACTGCTTACTTCCCTCCATTGTGAGAACTGTCCATTGATTCCTACTCTTTGCTTCCCGCCACTTAACCAGTTTTTAATCCATAAGAGAACCCGTCATATCCCATGACTGCTAAGTTTATTCAGGAGTCTTTGGTGAGGTACCATGTCAAAAGCCTTTTGAAAGTTCTAGCACATAATGTCTATTGGGTCACTGTTGTCTACATGCTTGTTCACTTTCTCAAAGAACTCCAAAAGGTTGGTGAGGCAGGACTACCTTTGCAGAAGTCATGCTGATTTTCCCTCAGCAGGCTTTTCCCCTCTATGTGCCTAACCATTTATCTTTGATTACAGTTTCTACTAATTTGTCTGGGACAGATGTTAGGCTGACTGGTCTGTGATTTCTTGGTTCCCCTCTAGATCCCCTTTTAAAAACTGGTGTAACATTTGCATCTCTCCAGTCTTCTGGTACAGCGGCTGAATTTAATAATAGGTTACATATACGGGTTTGTATATCAACGATCTCACATCTGAGTTCCTTAAGAATGCCATCAGGACCTGGAGACTTAACGGTTTTTAATTCCCCCAATAAGTCTAGAACTTCATCTCTGGTCACCTCAATTTGGTTCAGTTCTTCAGACTCCCTTTGTGAAAATAGGGGCTGTGGCATGGGTATGTGCCCCACACTTTCCACGATGAACACAGAAGCAAAAAAGTCATTGAGCTTCTCTGCCATCTCCCCATCTTCCTTTAGCAATCTCTTTATTATTTTGTCATCCAAAGGCCCTGTTGTTTCTCTGGCTGGTTTCCTGCTCCAGCTATATTTTAAAAAAATGTTATTGTCTTGATGCTTTTAGCAACCTGCTCCTCAAAATCTCTTTTTGCATGCCTAATTATTGACTTCTGTTTCTTTTGCCAGAACCTGTGATCCCTCCTGTTCAATTCATTGAGGCAGACCTTTCACTTTTTAATAGAAGCCTCTTTGCTTTTTATAGCTTCCTTGACTTGCGTTGTTAACCACACAGGCCTTCTTTAGACTTGGCCTTTCTTGACTTGTGGAATGCTTTCTATTTTGGGCTTCAATTAGTGTGGCTTTAAATAGCTTCCAAGCATCCTCTAGGAATTTGACTCTTTTGTGTTTCCTTTTGAGCTTCCTTTTTACTATTCCCCTCTTTTTGTAAAGTTCCTTCTTTTGAAAACAAATGTGACAGTTTTGGACTTTAGGGGTAACTTTTCATTGCCCTGAATGTTGAACTTAATAGCATTGTGGTCACTGTTCCCAACTGGTGTAACAGCCTCTACATCTCTCACCAGGAGACATGCTCAGAACCAAGTCTACCACTCTACCACTCTAGTTGGCTCTATGATCAACTGTTTCAGTGCACAATCATTTATGATATCTAGGAATCTCATTTCTACAGCATGACTCGAGCACATGTTTACTCAGTCAATGTGATGGTAGTTAAAATCTCCCAATATAGTAGTCACCTCCCTTATTTCCTTCTCCAGTTCCAGGGTTTGATCATGTAGGTGATGGTGCACCCCCACTTTTAAGTAACCATTTGGGCGTAGTCTTTCCACCCATATCGCTTCTGTTGGGTAGTTAATCCCCTTAATGTTTTCTAACTTACTTGATTCTACGCCCTCTTTGATTTACAATGCAACACCTCTCCCAACCCATCCCTCCCTGTCCTGCCTGTAGAGATGATACCCAGCAATGACTGTATCCTATAGATTTTCCCCATTTCACCATGTTTCTGATATACCGAGCATTCCAGCTCCCCCGTCTTAGCTCGGAGACTTCTAGCATTTTGCTGCCTGGTTAACAATGTGGGAGGAGGCAGTCCTTCAAGTAGCCAGATCAGTTGGTCAGGGTGGTGAAAACCAGTGAAGATTGTGAGGCATGCCAAAGGGATCTGTCAAGGATGGGCGAGTGGGCGTCAACATGGCAGATGGGGTTCAATGTGGCCAAGTGCAAGGTGATGCACATTGGAGCCAAAAATCCTAACTATAAATACACATTGATGGGGTCTGAACTGGCAGAGACTGATCAAGAGAGAGATCTTGGAGTTGTAGTAGATAACTCACTGAAAATGTCGAGACAGTGTGTGACTGCAATAAAGAAGGCCAATGCTATGCTGGGGATTATTAGGATTATTAGGAAAACAGATCAGCCAATATCATAATGCCCCTATATAAATCAATGGTGCGACCTCATTTGGAATACTGTGTGCAGTTCTGGTCACCACACCTTAAAAAGGATATTATAGCTTTGGAAAAAGTGCAGAAAAGGGCAACTAGAATGATAAAAGGGTTGGAACACTTTCCCTATGAGGAAAGGTTAAAGCGCTTAGGGCTCTTTAGCTTGGAGAAACGACGACTGAGGAGTGACATGATCGAGGCTTATAAGATTATGCATGGGAAAGAGCAGGTAGAGAAAGAGGTACTTTTCTCCCTTTCTCACAATACAAGAACTCGTGGGCACTCCATGAAACTGCTGAGCGGTCGGGTTAGAACAGATAAAAGGAAGTACTTCTTCACCCAAAGAGTGATTAACACATGGAATTCACTGCCACAGGAAGTGGTGGCGGCTACAAGCATGGACAGCTTCAAAAGGGAATTAGATAAGCATATGGAGCAGAGGTCCATCAGTGGCTATTAGCCACAAGGTATAGATAGGGGCTCTGGGGCAAGTGATACTCTGTCTTCTTGGTGCTTGGGGGGGGGGGTCAACAGTAGGAGGGCTTCTAATGTCCTGGCCCCACTGGTGGACCTCCTGATGGCACTGGTATTTCTGGCCACTGTGTGACACAGAGTGTTGGACGGGATGAGCCTTTGGCCTGATCCAACATTGGCGTCTCTTATGTTCTTATGTTCTTATCATAATTCATTTACGGTGCCACCCTAGGCAGAACTACACCCTTCTAAGTCCACTGAACACAGTGAACTTAGAAGGGTGTGTTTTGGTGACAGTGGTTGGAATGCTTAATGGTAAGAATCAGCATTTTCCGCTGTGTTCAGAAACAGACAATCAGCCAGTTAGAGCTCTTTGAGCACAGGGATGATATGATCCCTGTGTCCAGCCCTTGACAATAGCCTCAGAAACAAGACAGGCTTCAGTGTGAATACAATAAGAAAAAATAAGCTCACTGAAGAAAACCACTACTCTCTAACTTTACCACACTTGGTTATACTTTTTATAATGTTTATAATGCAGGTTTCTGATACTAGATAACATTCATCCTTATGTAAAGTGCATTTCATAAATATAGGCAAAGCCAGTAGATAATGGTATGAGCACAATACAAAATCTTGATGCAAATATTCTTGACACTGTTTTGGCTATGTTCCTGGAATGTTTTCTCTTTAAGACGTCTTAACGAAGCTCTGAAGTTGAAAAGCAGACTGAAAAGTCTTCGTTTTTCAAGCTCCTAAACAGCATTTATCACTCCTTCATTTGAAAACATGTGGATCCAAGGAATGCAAGAGATGAAGAGAACACACTTTCCTAGGATTAAAAAGCAGTTTCGAATATCTTTTTCATCTCTCTCTCTGTTGGTGTTCATCACCAATCTCTTGATGGAGCACTGCAGGAATGACAATGTAGATAATGTGGATCAACAAAACATCTCTCTAATGTCATCCCAAAGCTCCTGACAATAGCTTGGCTGCCAGTTTTCAAATTAGTTTAAAGGGCAGTCTTTGAGGGCAGACCCTTGGAACCCCTAATGGGGGAACAGTAGAATATTAAATAAATGTACACTTAGACAGCTGGAGAAGCAGATGTAGAAATGGTTTCTGTTGCCTTATAAACGCTACAGGACCTTCTCTGTAACCATTTTCCAGCCAAGCTGGGAGAGCAAAATTGTCCATGCTTGGCAGTCAGTTTACAGGGAATTAAGGGGCAACAGTCCCACACTAACAAAATTCTTAATTTTGAGTGTTGGGGCAAGTGCTGTCAGATTCACAAAATCTTCAAAAGGATGGGGAACTGGGGAGTGTGTAACTTTGCAGAGAACAATGCTGACAATTGGTTTTCCACCCTACCCTTTGGTCAGGAAAATGGCCCTGGTGGTTCTTGAATTATGCTTTTAAAACATCATTGTGTACAGTTTGTACCAAAAACGAGAACAGACTTGGTGTGCCTCCCACTGAAATGTGGATGGACACCAAGCACAGTCAGATGTGCACTAACGTTATTTCTATGTCTTTGTTCCCTTCCTCTGTTTGTAGATCCATAAATATGTGGGTCCAGACTGCCCTAGCTATACTGGCGGGGGACTGCCAATGTGGGGTTCATTGTGATGACAAAGATAAAGGGAGTTGGGAAGTTCAGATATTCAGTAACGGTTTCTCTCTCTTTCTCTTTTCCTCTGTTCGTAGATCCATAACTATGTGGGTCCAGGCAAGGTCCGCATCTCCCTGGTGACCAAGGAAACTCCCCACCGGCCCCACCCCCATGACCTGGTGGGAAAAGACTGCAAAGAAGGCTTCTACGAGGCAGAGCTGGCATCAGAGCGCTCCATCCACAGGTTAGCAGGCGCAAGGGGAGAGTCAGGACTCTGGCTTTTGTTCCTCTGGTTGTGTAGCTGTGGCTCGGAGTAGAACATCTGCTTGGTGTGCAAAAGGTCACAGGTTCAATTCCTGGCATCTCCAGTTCAAAAGGACCTGGCAGTAGGTGATGTGAAAGACCTCTGCTTGACATCCTAGAGAGCCACTGCCAGTCAGAGTAGACAGTACTGACCTTGGTAGACCAGTGGTCTGACTCTGTATAAGACAGCTACAATCCTAGAAGCTCAGAAAAAATATATACCGCAGGTTAGGAAAGGCACAAATAGGTATAGAAAAAGGCCTGCTTGGTTAACAAACAAAGTAATGGAAGCTGTAAAAGGTAAGAAGGATTCCTTTAAGCGGTGGAAAGCTAGAATTCACTGCCACAGGAGGTGGCGGTGGCTACAAGCATGGACAGCTTCAAGAGGGAACTGGATAAACATATGGAGCAGAGGTCCATCAGTGGCTATTAGCCACAAGGTATAGATAGGAACTCACAAGCTGGGCCAGGTGATGCTCTGTGTTCTTGGGGGGGGGCAACAGTGGGAGGGCTTCTAGTGTCCTGACCCCACTGATGGACCTCCTGATGGCACCTGGTATTTTTGGCCACTGTGTGACAGAGTGTTGGACTAGATGGGCCATTGGCCTGATCCAACATTGGCTTCTCTTATGTTCTTCGTCTCAGTGAGGTTGATAAAAGGGAACAGAGGCTGTGGCAAATAAAATGCAAGTTTGTGATCAGGCAAGCTAAAAGGGAATATGAGGAGCATATAGCAAAAAACATAAAGACGAACAATAAAACTTTCTTCAAATACATTAGAAGCAGAAAACCAGACAGGGAGGCTGGTGGGGCCCTTGGATGACCAAGGAGTAAAAGGAGTACTGAAGGACAATAGGGAAATGGCTGAGAAGCTGAATGCATTTTTTTTGCCTCTGTCTTCACTGTGGAAGATGAGAAGTGCTTGCCCACTCCAGAACCGCTGTTTTTGGGAGGGGTGTTGAAAGACCTGAGCCAGATTGAGGTGATGAGAGAGGAGGTCCTACGACTGATAGACAACTTAAAAACTGATAAATCACCAGGCCCAGATGGCATACATCCTAGAGTTCTTAAAGAACTCAAATGTGAACTTGTGGATCTCCTTACAAAAATATGTAATCTTTCCTTAAAATCTGTCTCCATTCCTGAGGACTGGAAGGTAGCTAATGTCACTCCCATCTTTAAAAAGGATTCCAGAGGAGATCCAGGAAATTACAGGCCAGTCGGTCTGATGTCAATACCGGGTATGTTGGTGGAAACTGTTAATAAGGAAAGAATTAGTAGGCACATAGATGAACAAAAACTATTGAGGCAGACTCAGCATGGGTTCCGTAAGGGAAGATCTTGTCTCACTAACCTGTTAGTGTTCTTTGAGGGAGTGAACAAACATGTGGACAAAGGGGACCCAATAGATGTTGTTTACCTTGACTTCCAGAAAGCTTTTGATAAAGTTCCTCATCAAAAGCTCCTAAGTAAGCTCAATAATCATGGGATAAAAGAACAGGTCCTTTTGTGGATCAAAACCTAGCTAATTAATAGGAAGCAGAGAGTGAGTATAAATGGGCAGTTTTCTCTGTGGACAGTGGTAAGCAATGGAGTACCGCAGGGATCAGTACTGGGTCCGATGCTTTTTAACTTATTCATTAATGATTTGGAGTTGGAAGTAAGCGGTGAAGTGGCTAAATTTGTGGTTGACATGAAATTTTTCAGGGTGGTGAAAACCAGGGAGGATTTTGAGGCACTCCAAAGGGATCTGTCGAGGACGAGCGAGTGGGCATCAACGTGGCAAATGGGGTTCAATGTGGCCAAATGCAAAGTGATGCACATTGGGGCCAAAAATCCTAACTATAAATACATGTTGATGGGGGTCCGAACTGGAAGAGACTGACCAAGAGAGAGATCTTGGAGTTGTAGTAGATAACTCACTGAAAATGTCGAGACAATGTGCGACTGCAATAAAAAAGGCCGACGCTATGCTGGGGATTATTAGGAAGGGAATTGAAAACAGATCAGCCAGTATCATAATGCCCCTGTATAAATCGATGGTGCGACCTCATTTGGAATACTGGGTACAGTTCTGGTCACCACATCTCAAAAAGGATATTATAGCATTGGAAATAGTGCAGAAAAGTGCAATTAGAATGATAAAAAGGTTGGAACACTTTCCCTATGAAGAAAGGTTACAGCACTTGGGGCTCTTTAGCTTGGAGAAACAACAACTGAGGGGTGACATGATCAAGGTTTACAAGATTATGCATGGGATAGACCTTGTAAAGAAAGAAATACTTTTCTCCCTTTCTGACAATACAAGAACTCATGGGCACTCAATGAAATTGCTGAGCATTCGGGTTAGAACAGATAAAAGGAAGTACTACTTTACCCGAAAAGTGATTAACACATGGAATTCATTGCCACAGGAGGTGGCGGCTACAAGCATGGATGGCTTCAAGAGGGAATTAGATAAACATATGGAGCAGAAGTCCATCAGTGGCTATTAGCCACAAGGTATAGATAGGAACTCTTAGTCTGGGGGGCAAGTGATGCTCTGTCATCTTGGTGCTTGGGGGGGGCAGCAGTGGGAGGGCTTCTAGTGTCCTGGCCCCACTGATGGACCTCCTGATGGTACGTGGTATTTTTGGCCACTGTGTGATACAGGGCGTTGGTCTAGATGGGCCATTGGCCTGATCCAACAGCTTGTGTTCTTATGATTGTTCCAGAGGGGTAGGGCAAGCGTGGCATAGTATACAAAGCTTCTTGGACCAGGAAGATCCTTTTTTCTACTCGCCCACTTGGGTGACTTTGCACTAGTCAGGCACTCTTGGTATGGCCTACCCACACTCTTCACAGTTTTTGTGAAGATAAAATGGAGGAGGAGAGGACCATGTATAATGCCGTGAGGGAGAGAAAGATATGTGATAATAGGAAAGTGTGCTAGATTTGCTGAATGAGAGGGGATCTGCCTGGTAGGTATTTGTGGCTTGGCTGGTTCTCTGTCTCTTTTTCATCCTCCTCCTGTTCTCTCCCCCCCCCCTTCTTCTTTTGTTCCTTCTTTTAAAAAATTTCCATGCTCCTCTCTTCCGTCCCCTGATTGCTGCTCTTCCTGTGCCCTTTCCAGTTTCCAGAACTTGGGGATCCAGTGTGTGCGGAAACGAGACCTGGAGAAAGCTATAGCCAAGCGGATCGAAACCAACAACAATCCTTTCAGTGGTAAGGGGGTGGGAGAAGCAGAGCAGGATGTCCCCTCATGGCAGAGGGTGGGGTGTCTGCGTCGAGAGGGTTGTCACTTTCTCTCTTCTTTCCCACCAGTGCCCCTGGAAGAACTAAAAGGAGATTACGACCTGAATGCTGTTCGGCTCTGTTTCCAGGTGTGGATTCGAGACGCAGCCAGCGGTCACTTGGTTCAGCTGCCCTTAACTGTGTCGCAGCCAATCTATGACAATCGTGAGTGTCAGTTTGGAATGGGGTGGGGTGGGGGGACATGTCCCCTTCATTAACAAAAAGTGCTCAAGAGAGCAGTGCATCCCCCATGCTCATTAAAACTTAGGGGAAAGCCATGCCTGCTCTCTTCCCTTGCACCAAATCCAGTTTCCGTCCCCCTTCTTGTGGGGCCTTGTTGTGACAGATAGTAAGTCTCCAAGGCCCAGTTTCTCTCTTGCAGAGCACCCAGCAGACTCAGTAATAATGAAGGCTAGGTTAGATTACCCCTTCAATTTAATGTCTCTTCCCTCTCTCACAGTGACACCGGTACGGGGGTTAGAACCATAGAGCTGGAAGAGACCTCCAGGTCATCTAATCCAACCCCCTGCACAATGCAAGAAATTCACAAATACCCCCCCCACCCACACACACACACCCAGTGACTGCTGTTCCATGGCCAGAAGATGGCAAAAAACCACCAGGATCACTGGCCAAACCGGCCTGGAGAAAAATTGCTGCCTGACCCCAAAGTGGCGACCAGCATTTCCCTGGGTTTGTAAAAAAGGGCCATGACAACTAAGCACTGATGCAACCCTTCCTGCCCTCCTCCTCATGATCTGCCTAAGTTCACAGAATCAGCAGTGCTGTCTGATGGCCATCTAGCCTCTGTTTGAAAACCTCCAAAGAAGGAGAGCCTACCAACTCCCAAGGAAGCCTGCTCCACTGAGGAACCACTTTATCTCTCAGGAAGTTCTTCCTAATGTTAAGCCGAAAACTCTTTTGATTTGATTTCAATCCGTTGGTTCTGGTCCAACCTTCTGGGACAACAGAAAACAAGTCCGGACCATCCTCTATATGTCAGCCCTTCAAGTACTTGCGGATGGTTATCATATCACCTCTGTCATCTCCTCTCCAGGCTAAACATACCCTGCTCCTTCAGCCTTTCCTCATAGTACTTGGTCTCCAAACCCCTCACCATCTTCGTTGCTCTCCTCTGGACACGTTCCAGCTTGTCTATATCCTTCTTAAATTGTGGTGGCCAAACCTGAACACAAGGCTCTAGGTGAGGTCTAACCAGAGCAGAGTAAAGTGGTACCATCAGTTCGTGTGATCTGGACACTATACTTCTGTTGATGCAGCCCATAATTACATTTTCCTTTTTAGCTAAACTGAATTAATTTCTTGTCATGTGAATCCATCCTGCATGCATGGTGTTTTGTTTATTGTTGTGTGTTGTTGTTTTTTGCTACCTTGCCAGTGATTAATGTGGGTCTTTCCATTATTTTCTTTTCCAGGTGCCCCCAACACAGCTGAGCTGAAGATCTGCCGTGTGAACCGTAACTCAGGGAGCTGCTTGGGGGGAGACGAGATTTTCCTTCTCTGTGACAAAGTGCAGAAAGGTACGGTAGCAACATTCGGGATCTTGTGGACTCTGCCCTTCCTGCCTTATGTCTTCAAATTCCTCCCAGTACAGGGAATCATCTCTGTCTCTTCAGACTCCTCCACCTTTTCTACAAAATATGTGACCCAACCCCTTTGTCTTCTTCACCCCCAGCTTAATGAAGCCCAAGTATGGATAACTGCTTTGGCTCGTTTTCATCCCGTGTTCCCTCTTCCCTCTCCCACTGATGACCCTCTCCCAGTTTGACAACAGAAGGGAATCTCTTATGGCAAGAGAGTGACTACCTGTTGCCACTTCTCGTTACTTGCGAGTTTTCAACACTTATCTCTCCCCTGCCATTCCAGAGGACATTGAAGTCCGCTTTTTCAAGGATTCCTGGGAAGCAAAGGGCTCCTTCTCTCAAGCTGACGTCCACCGCCAAGTGGCCATTGTCTTCAGGACCCCCCCTTACATGGACCAAACCCTCCGTGAGCCAGTGATGGTTCAGATGCAGCTGCGCCGCCCATCAGACAAGGAAGTCAGTGGCCCCATGGAGTTCCGCTACCTCCCAGATGAAGGTATTTGGCCTCAAAGCCAGTAGATTTGTACACTGTACAAATGTAGATTTGTGTACATTTGTACCATCCTCTTTAAACAGTGGCAGTTTACTTCTAAAGTTGGGATAGGGTCAAGCACAGTTCCACTTCTGTTGGGAATGAAGCTACCACTGTTCCTTTGGGCTGAGAAGAGCATTCTCTCTTGCTGGAGGCTTTCAGGCAGAGGTTCGACAGGCGCCTGTTCGGAATTCCTGTATCCAATGAGTTGGGCAGGAGGAACAGAATTCTTCCTATTGGTAGGGGCTAGCTACAACCTGAGGCAGGATTCTTACCCCAAACTTCTTTATTTTTAGTGCTACAGCTTCAGCTATGGAGCATTGGACATACTGAGAGAGCGTCCGAACATGTACAAAGTGCTTGGTACTACTCATAACAAGCAACCCCCAGATATCTCAGGTTTAGGAACATGAAATAATTAAGGCACCTGCGCACACAAAAATGGTCGGTAACCATGTTCAAGTGGGGGAGCAACAGAACTTTTCATAGCCTACACATTTAGAGGATTTGCTAGGTGGACTCAAACACTGTGGTCCTTTTAGAAATCAATTGGGTTGGAGCACTTCTGGCCCCTTCCCAAGCAGATCGTTGCCTTTCTTGGCAGGTGATTTCCATCGCATCGAGGAGAAACGCAAACGGACGCTTGGGACCTTCAAGAACTTTGTGCAGAAGGCGCCCTTTGCAGGTACGGCTATTCCGGGAGGGAGAGAAGAACAGGGGCTGTGTGAAAATGATGATGTGGGTAGAACTAGAATACGTGGGGGTGGTGGGGGTGGAAGGTACTGCAGAGGGGGGGGGATAGTTACTGTGGAGTTCACTAAAATGCAGCAAGGTGTCTTTGTGTATTGGGGGGGGGATGAACTTCCAGGTTCCTATGAAAATGTTTTTGTTTAGCCATAACCCTTTGGAAATGACATATGAAGCAAAGTGGGTTGCCTTCTGTTCTACCCATTTCTTCCCTTTCTCCCCACCAGTCAACCTTCCAGAATCCCGCTCCCCACGCCGCATCGCTGTTCCAAAGCATGGCTCACCCCGGCCTAACACCAGCGGTAAGAACCCCTTGATTCCATCCCTTACAAACTTCCCATTAGACTTGATAGCTTGTTCAAAGGATGGAGAACTGATCTTCTTGGAAAGCTCACGCTGCAACAGGCCTGTCCTTCATCCTCCCCTTCCCTCTTTCTGATAATGCTTTACTTTACCTTACATGGGAGGTGTAGCACACAAACCTGGCACTGTTAAGTAGCTCTCTTTCCTTTGCCGTAATCTTTCCCCATCCTCCTGCAGGTGTTCCAGGGCTCTTGGGAGCTCCAGGGCAACTCCCATCGTCTATTACAAAACCACAGACCATGCCCCAGCCTTCCTCGGGCTTCTCCTTCTCTGGGCCCAGCCATGTCCGTCCTCCAGCGACTGCCATGCAGCCCGACTTCAGCACAGTAAACTTGGAAGATCTGTCCGGCCTGGGTGTGTCCCAGAGGGTCCAGCACTCCGAGTCAGAGGCGGAGACCAGCATTGCAGACGCAATCCTGCACCTTCACTTTGAGGGAGGAGACGGGGGAGCCATGGAGCTCAGTGGGCTCTTGGATGACGCCCCCTACACCAGCTTGGAGGGGATCAACACGACAGAATTCCATCAGCTCCTCACGGAGGGGCACGCCCCCACATCGCTCCCAGACAACCAGGGCACTCTGCTCACTTACCCCGAGTCCATCACACGCCTGGTGAGCCAGCGGCGGGCAGAAGGGGAGGCTGGCGATGGCAATGGTGGCGGTGGAGGGGGCAGCTCGGCCAGCAGCTTCGTCAATGGCATTTTGGGGACCCTTCCAGGTGAAGACAGCTTCTCCATGGTGGACCTGGACTTGAACTCTCTCCTGAGCCAGCTGAATTCATAATACGCTCTCTCCCTGGACTTGGGCTCAGATGCCAGCTGTCTTCTGCCTGTGCCTGACTTTGCAATTTGTACTCCCATTTGGTGGCTTTTCCTAGCCAGACTTCTGGATGGGGCCACCTTCAATTGAGCTAGTGAGCTGGCTTCTTGGAACTAGGACAGGCTCTACTTAATCTAACCTACCCCAACCCTATTTCTGGGAACCAGATGGCCTGGATTCGGGCAGGGGCAGACACTTTCCCAGATGTTGGGAGCTGTGTGTGGCCGGTTGCTTGGGGTAGTTGGCTGCTGTTCCCCTACTCAGCTCAGAGGCTGTTTCTCTTCCGGATGTGTTTGTGTGTTAATATTTTTTTGCAGGGGAAGGGAGAGGGGGATTGCATCCCACCCCAACTGTTGCTCAGATGGGTATTTTTATATCAGCTGGCTAGTGTTGCCAACCCCTTTATTTTTGACAGGTTTCCTGTGCCTTAAGAACTATACAACAAGCAACTTCTCAGTACCAAACAGTTCTTCCTTGGAACCAGGAGGGGGGAGGATTGGGAAAATCTGGTGTCTCTGTGATGGGACAGTTACATGGAAGACCTAATTCATAACTGACTTATCTGAAGATGGTCTGCAAAAAAATTTTTAGCTGGAATGCCTTAAAAAAATATGCACCATTAACAGACTGAAAGTTCCAGCTCTAGAGCTTTGCCTGTCTCAGGAGGGAGAGAAAACGGGCAGGAAACACAGGGGAGAAATAGCTTCCTCTTCCTTCCTGAAGCTGACTTCTGAGGAGGCTAAGGGGCTCTTCATGGTCTCTGAAAGGGGAAAGAGGTGAGACCTGAGCCCAGTTTTGGAGCAGGGCTGCCAGTTCCCTTCCATTACCTTAAAGAGAAGCACAGTTAAGATAAGCCGTGGAAGCCTCCAGGAGTGCCATAATTGCTTTCCAGAGACAGTCCTAAATAGGGATGGATCCTATTAAGAGGGGCTGTGGCTCAGTTTAACAGTGGATGTTAACCTGTTTGGCATGCAGAAGGTCCCAGGTTCACTCTGCAGCATCTCCAGTTAAAAGGACCAGGCGGTAGAAGATGGAAATGACCTCTGCCTGAGAACCTGGAGAGCTGCTGCCATTCTGAGCGGATGATACTGACTGTGATGGGCCAAAGTTCTAATTCAGTATAAGGCAGATTCCTATGTTCAGACAGCTAGTATCTTCTTGACTTCCTTAAGTTCTTCCTCACCATAAATAAAAAATTGGGGTTACATGAGAGGTGATGGTAGGCGATGGTTCCCCACCACCACCACTCCCCCCCCCCCCAGGTAAAACTGACTGAGCTAAGGTCCTAGGTGACTTCTAGAGAGGAAAGAAGCCCATCAAACAGTAATAGATGCCTACACTCAGGGGGTTTGGAGAAGACTACTGGCCAGGCACTTAAGCTGGAATGTTGCAGAAATGAGTAGCGGTGTCTGTACTGACCCACCTGATTTCTTTGCCTTGTTTGTTTTATACTATTTTGGAGGGGTTTGGGGCTAAAAATGCTTGACTGTTTAAGGGCTTTTATTATCACAAACTGCCTGTTTTTTCTCTTTGTATCTGAACTGGGTGCACTCGCTGTTTTCTATATAACAAGCTCCTAATAAACTCAAGGACATTCTACCAGGCTGAGGTTTATCTCATAGTTGGTATACTTGAGATTATCCTGAAATCACCACCTGGGGGGAAATGCCTTCCATGTGTTGGCTTCCCAGACTATAGGCAGCCTGTCCTCTCAAGCTAGTATTGGTAAAGGCCTGTAGAAGCTAGATGCCAACACATGCTTGGGACAGTCAAGGGGGTCTCTAGCTGCTGACCGGGCTTATAATGAGAGTGACTGTCAGCCTACAGCCCAAGGAGAAAAAATGCAGTTATAGTGTAGCTGTGCAGAAGCTCCTCTTAGCAGTTTTCTGCAGCACAAACAGCTCGGTTCTGTGTTCCACCCAGATCATTCAAGCTTGCCTACACAGCATTTCTGTGATAATTTCCAGTTGTGTGATCACTTCCATTTGTCAGGAGGGAATGGAAATAGTAGCAAAGCCCCCTTCCCAATCACTGCAAGTCTTTGTTTAGCTGCTGCTGCAGGATGCCCTAGTAGGCACATCCACTGCTAACCATGAGCTAATGTGGAGCTGCTCCTGGTTTTAGTAGAAAACGGTCTACTGGATTCTGCTCATATAGAATCCTGGAACACACAGAGGCCTGACCCTTCCTTCCAGAACACAAGATGATGCAAGCGTAGCCAGACCATAAACTTGTGCCTAGCTGGACCCTGTACTGGCCAAAGCTACTGCCTCTCCAGCCTATTTCAGGAGTGAGTGACCCCAGCTGAAGCACAGCTCTGGAAGCTCCTGCAGCTTCACTGAGATGGCATTTGCTTTTTGAGAGAGGCAGATCCCAGGGGTGGAGAAATCAGCACTGATCCTTTTTATTTCCAAGAGCCCCTGTGCAGTTACAGCAAAAAACCCCAAAACACCACCCTGTACCACTCAACAGTGTTGCTGGGAAGTTTTAGAAATGGCAAGCTGGAAGAAAGGCTACCTAGAATGCGATTCTGGAGTAAATTGCTGCCTACTGGAAAGGGGAGGGCTTGGAGGAGCTTATCCTTGGCTAAAAGGGGAACCTCACAGAGAGCCTGTACTACTGTGTACTACCATCACTGAGATCATTCCCCCCTGCCAAGCATAAAACTTTAGCAAGAGTGAACAATCTAAAATGTTTAATGCATTTTGACTTTCCCTAGTGTTCTGTAAGTCAGCCACTTCACACACTGCAGGCTACAACAGCTGAAGACAAATTCCAGAAATCCCACTTTCTCTCTTCCTTCTCGGCTCACACAAACACCCAGCCTGAGGAGAAAAAAAGTTGCTTTATTTTTAACCCGCTTTACAAGTGAATGCCTCAGTGAAACAAATGTATCTTCCACATCCTCAACAGGACACGTGTGAGAGATCCACCTCCTCTTTGAGCAAAGGAGGAGTGTTTCACTGAACAGTGAGTCTCCATACATGTTTAGCGTCGCCCAAGAGTAGGAGAGGCTAGCTGTGTGCATGCAGGGGGGGGGGGTGGAGCTTCCCCCCGAAAGCTAAGTCCCATTCCATTAGAGAGAGATGCCCTAGACAGAGTGAAGCTGGAAAACTGTGGAAGTCATTTTCCAGCCATTTTTGTAAACTGATCACCATCCCCCACAAGAGAAAATTAAGTGCAAAGACCTTCTGTTCAACCAGTCTATCATCTGAGCGTACACATTATCAAGTTTCACAATACTCTGCGACAGGCTCAGAGACTATTCTGCTAGAATAGCTTGCATACGGCTACATCGTCCTAAGTTGTTCCTTCTACTTACTGTGTCTTCCCTTTCTGACCCCCCCCCAGCAATCTGTCTGCTGATCCATCATAAGGGAGGGCTGCACCTGTGAGAGGCTTAGTACCAAAGAAAGCACAATAGCCTGGAGTCACTGCCCCTGAGGCATTATGGTAGGATACACACAGGCAACAGAGGCAAAAGTGCAAAAATGCACATTAGCAGATTCTTAGAAACAGAGGAGGGCAGCACATGCTGGTTACAAGTTCTTTTTTAAGAAACAAAAAGAAATGACCATCCTGTGGCACACTGGCTAACAAGAGCAAATGAATGGGGGGAGCATATGGAAATCCTGCCCGTAAAGGCTGTGTCCTTGCTGGCCTGTGGTTCGCAAGGGTCTCCTCCCAGCAACTGCTTTCAAGTAACTTGGTTTCTGTTTTTTTAAAAAGTGAGCACTGCATGCTGGGACTTGTAGATCCTGGTAATAGCACCATCTCACTGGAAGTGCTGCACACTGAGGGAGCAAGTTAAGTTACTTCCATGTTGTTCACTTTGTCGGTGATGCGGGAGCGGCGGGGGATACATTCGAGGTCAAACTTGCTCTCATAGATGGTGGGGCAGAGGTGCCAGCGGTTGTCACGATAGATGCCCAGGTAGGTATAAACATCAGGCTTGTAGGACAATAAGCACTTGACACCTGTGGAACGGATGACGGCATCAGCACTCAGTACCCGCTCCTCATTGGTGAAGTCATCTGTGTAGACACAGATGACCTGCTTGCGCTCTGACTCGGGGCAGAAGGGGCTGACCTTTGCCACGCCAATGTGTCCATCGAGCACAGCATGGGCAATACCACACCAGGCGTGGTCCACCTTGAAGCCACTGTCCAAATGCATCAGCCACTTCCCTGTCAGCACACGCCGGTTGAGGGCCAGCTCTTTGATGGTATCAAAGGTGATGTGGCGCCCACTAGTCTGCAGCTGCTCCCAGTCCTCCTGCAACCCTACCACATCCCCATTTTCAGGACAGAAACTGGGCCCATAGACTGCAATCCACCCTACAGGTTCTGCATTGCGCTCTGTATCGCCAAAGCGAGAGACCCGGGACGGCTGGTAGGTTTGCAGCCATTCCTCAAATTCAGCCCGTGGGGTCTTCCGGGCATCAAAAACCACCCAGGGATCCATGTCTGCTGCCATGGATTCAGCTGCCAGATACTCGGCTCCAAAGGCCCCATCCTTTCCTGCTTCATCCTCCTGGGCAGACATGACTCAGCAAGGCACCTGATTTCTGGGAGAGGAAAAAAAGCAGAATGTCATAAATCCAATGCAGATGAAGGCAGCCCATCAGTTCCTGCCTAGTCTAGTTCAATGCAAGTTTCTACAGCACTGTAACCATCTCTTCTTTCCTCTGGGAAAGCTGGGAGAACTGATGACTAAGCTGTAGAGGAGGCCATTAGGCGACAAGTTCAGTGCTGAGGTTGAGGGACTGGTCTTTGCATAAGTTTGGGTCTGAAGCTCCTTTAATTAAAAAAAAGTAATTCAAATCAGCTGGACAATGATTTTTGTAGTGGCCAGAGTATTCAATGTGGACTGAGGAAGATGGGTTCAAAGTTCTACCTGGGTATCAATACTCAAGCCAAGCCACTACTTCCATTAAAGATAAAATGGAAGGAGGATGGGACAGAACAGCGAGAGACAGTTTCTCCAGTGCCACAGGCTATACTTGATAAAATAAATAAAAAATCATCAGCAAAGGGAAATGAATTTACATGCATCTAAGTAAATTTAAGGAGCTGCGGTGGCTCAAGTGGTTAAGACACTGAACTGCAGGCTGTGGAAGATCAGTAGTTCAGCAGTTCGAGACCCGGGTGCCGCATGATGGAGTGAGCCCCTGTCTCTAGTTCCAGCTCCTGCCAACCTAGCAGTTTGAAAGTAAGAAATTGCAAGTAGATAAATAGGTACCACTCTGGTGGGAAGGTAACAGCATTCCGTGCGCCTTGGTGTTTAGTCATGCCGGCCACATGACCACGGAAACGTCTTCGGACAGCGCTGGCTCTTCGGCTTTGAAACGGAGATGAGCACCGCAACCCTAGAGTCGGACGGGCTTTCGAGCAAGGGAACCTTTGTTGTTGTTCAGTCGCACAATTGAGTCCGACTCTTCGCAACCCCATGGACCAGCTCCCGCCAGGAGGTCCTCTGAAGTTTGCTCAATTTCATGTTCGTTGCATCTATGACACTGTCTAACCATCTCATCCTTTGCCGTCCCCGTCTTCTTTGACCTTCAATCTTTCCCAGCATACCTTTAAGTAAATTTTACTTACAAAGAAACAAACATTACCAAAACCACATTCCTTCCAACACATTTAAATTATCTCCCTTATAAATAAAAGCCGAATGGTGGTGGCACTTCTCTAGAACATTCCACACGCTCCAAAATCAGTTCGCTCTTTGATCTGTCATTCAGAGGGTCTCCCTATCCACTGGCTGCTTTGCCTGAGGCCTGCCTCCAACATTCTAAACATTTTGCTGTTCCTCTCCCCCCCATAGCCAGTCAGAACACAGAGGTTATTTGCATATGCAGCCTCATTGGCCTTTGCCTTGGAACAGAGATCGTTTGCATATGTGACTTGATTGGCCTTTGCCTCTAACATTCTAAACAGTTTGGTGTCCTGAGGTAAAATGTGTCCAATCTCCAGGTGAGGGCTGGAGATCACCAGAATTACAACTGCTTTCCAGATGGCAGAGATCAGTTCCCCTGGAGAAAATGGTGGGCTCTGTATCCTTATATGCTGCTGAGGTGGCCCCCATATGACAGCCAATATGACGTAGCAGTCAGGGCTTCAGAGCACAGGAGAGGCTGCAGGTGTGTGGGGGGTGGAAAGCTGAAGAGTGAGGGGGAAATAAAGGTAGGTTGATGATTGGCTGGGAAGAAGACAGGGTTGCAAACTCCACGTGCGAAATTCCTGGAGATGTGAGGGATGGAGCCTGGAGAGAGTGAGGTTTCAGGAGGCGTGGGACCTCGGACAGGTACAAAGCCATAGACTCCACCCTCCAAACCAACTATTCCCTTCTGGGGCACCATTGTTGCCAATCTCCAGGCGAGGGCTGGTGAGCACTCAAAATTATAACTGTTCTTTAGGCAGCAGAGATTTCTCCTCTGGAGAAAATGGTGGACTCAGTGTCATTATACCCTGCTGAGGTCGCCACAGCAAATTGACACTGAGTGTTCAAGGCCAGGGCACCCGCCCAGAGCCTCTTTCTAGAGGCGGTTGTATTTATTTCCACAACGGGCCTTTTTCCTAGTTTATATATAAACATCCAGCTTGAATGATGGAAAAGTCTAATGCCATTTTATGTTTCAGTTTGTCCTAACAACAAAGCTTTACTATTATTATGATTTGTTTGATTTATATACCGCCCTCCCCGCGGACAGGCTCAGGGTGGTTCACAACAGTCTCAATACAATACCATAAAAACAAAACTTAAAATAACAATTAAAACAGTACAACCATAAAATGCCGTGCAACAAACTAATTCTGATCAGCAGTACTGATACTAAGACCCGGGCCACCAGTGTCAATTCAGCAGTACCGAAGTTAAGATGCAGGCTGCTGAGGAGGAGGTAGCCAGGAGAGGAAAGGGACCTCCGCCGCCTCAACCAATTTTTGCAACAATACGGAGTATTCGCTATTTCGCTTGCCCATTTCAGTGGTCAAAGCACTTTATACACGTACCACTACAGTAACCCTTACAACCACCCTGTAAGGCAGGCCCAGTATTATGGACCTCAGACTGCAGGTGCGGAAAGCACAGAAAGGGATTCAGCGAGACCATGCCGAAAGAAAGGTTCGGGGCTGGGCGCTCGCGAGTTCCTTCCTTGCTCCCCAGGCTGAAACCGCGACAGATGCTTTCGCAGTTTAGCCCCAAGACTCGGCGGGGAAGGGCTGTCTGAAGTTTCCTCCCTCCTACTTCGCCGGGCTGGTGGGAGAAGAGGGAACGGGACGCGCGTCGGGCAGATCTGGACCCTCCGGATTCTGCTTATTCACATACACGGGAGCAAATGTGCGTCTGCCTACGAAGAAGGCCAAAAGGCAGGGTCCGGGAGCCGATTCGTTACCCAACGCACCTACCCGCGCGCGGTTACCTTACCGACGAAGCAAGGCGAGCGGAGGCGCCCGAGGCAGACCCCGGAAGTGATAAGAGGAACTAGACAGGAAGCAGTAACGGTCTCTACACAGCGTTGAGTTCTTTGTGTTTTCCGTTATTTGGGCTTTCCGCCCCTAGAACAGAGTGACGTCCGATTTAAACTTCCATTTATTAAAAAAAAAAAACTCGAGGGCCGTGATTGGCCGCGGTTCACGCGCAGGACACCGCCGCTCTAGGCTTTGGCATCTCCATGTTTGACATCCTTCAGTTTTGACCTGATTTTACCCTGAAACCTATGGTGAAAATCTACTTCCGTTTCTGGTCGGAAGTCCTATTAAGGGTAGCGTCAGATTTGCCCCCTTTTGATCTCAGGCCAGAGGCCGTCTTATTGGCATTTTCACTATTGAGTGACATTTGGTTGCTGCCCCAATAGGCCGGGCACCACACGGTCTGTGAGAGGAACTGCGGCGCCCTCTATGCAAGTCAAGTAGCAAATCTAGACTGATTAACACATTAGTTTCTGCGTAAATTGTCGTGAGTCAGGATCTTTTCTTCAAATGTATATGGAAAGTACAATCGCTTTACAGAAAACTTTATAACCAGTAATGGAAGAGGAGGGAGACTTATAGCAGAGTTGCAAATCCTATTGCAAATCACTGAGGTGTGAGTCCTTGTGAAAAGGACTGGAACTGATGTGGTTATTATACGTGGTGAATGATAAGAGAGGTCCCAACTTCTCATGTCATGCAGGTACCGAAGGATTCAATCAAAGCTGTAATAAATCCATTCCTAATCGTAGAAGATGGGCAGGCAGAAGGGAATAAGGATAAAGTCTAATCAAGGAAGGTGCAGGGTACAACACAAGAAAAAAAAAAGATCCCTGTAAAGGATTACGGTGTGATAAAAAGTACTAATTAACATCAGTAAAATGTGTTATGTAACAGCTATAGTGAGTAAGGGAATCCAAGTCTGGTGTAAAGATTTTCGTAATTCTTTTAATGAATTCTAATTCAGCATTTTCACTCTGGATTCTCCCTTGAAGAATTTTTGTGGAAGAACAGTGACTGACCATCCAATCTGCAGAAGTATGTCCTGGAAGATTAAATGGTCCCCCACTGGTTTCTGCATGTTGTGAGTTGTAATGGTCCACCTTGTAATGGAGAGCCAGTTTGGTGTGGCTAGGAGCATGGACTCTAATCTGGGAGAAACCAGCCCTCCGCATGTAGCGGCTGGTGTGACCTTGGGTCAGTCATAAATTCTTTCAGAGCTGTTCTCCTAAGGAAAATTCTCAAAAGAGCTCTCTCAGCCCCACCTACCTCACAGGGTGTCTATTGTGTGGAGGGGAAGGGAAATGGATTGTAAACTGTATGAAGGGTGGGGTATAAATCCAATCTCCTCCTCCCCCTCCTCCTTCGTCTTCCTGCTGCATAGGCACAATGTAGACAGCAGAAGGGCACTGTTGACACACATACATTTTGTTAGTTTTTAAAGGTTCTACTAAACTTCCTTTCTAGCCCTGATCTGGACAGTCCAGGTTTGGTCCTGGCTAGTATTTGGATGGGAGACCACCATGGAATATCAGGGTCATGATGGGGAGGCAGGCAATGGCAAACAACTTCTGAATAGCTCTTGCCTTGGAAACCCCATGAGGTTACTGTAAGTTAGCTGCGACTTGATGGCAATTTCCACCACCACCAAACTATCTTTTTACCCCTCTGGAATGCCTATTTTAGAGTTATAGCCAAAGATGGCTTTTAATAAAATGCCAAAAGCTGAGGCTGTGTGTCATTAATATTATCATTATGTGTTTCTCTGGTGTCTTCTCCTGTTCCCTGGACCTGGCCTTTTTGAGGAGGTGGCTGGTGTTAGGCAGAGCTCTTGAGCCTCTGAATGCTACATGGCAGGATGGCATCCAACAGATTGCTGAGGTTACACCAGCTGGGTTTTTGGATGCCACGAGTTTTTAAAGATGCAGGTGCCTGTAAGACCTAACAGAAGTTTCTGCTGCAAGGATTTTATTGCAAAGAATGCAGTTGAGGCTTTTCAGGTTTGGCCTGGGCTGTTGGGAGCTCACAAAAGGAAATGAGGCAAAGGAATCAAAACACATGATGAATATAAGTGCTAGCACATCTGCTCCATGTTACGTGCATTCCACAGCATCCTAAAATTTCCTTATGCCGCCTAGATTTTGGATAGCTCTATAACAAAGAGCAGCACAAAGCTAGCGACACTGCCACATAGTGGGAAATGCCTGGTTGCCCAATGTGACTATCCACAGTACAAAAAACAATCTTTATTAGTACAGTTGTTGTTACCCATGCCGAGAATAACTCAGTTTATTAGAGCCAGACGTCATCCCGCCCCCAAGAGGCCTTATTACACTTTTATTCCATATTAACCCAACCTGAATAATTAAGGTTGCAATTCACACGTTTTGGCCAGGTTTTTGCACCTTTAGTTATGTGGCAAGCAGACATCTAGCCAGTGCAGCTTTCTAAAAGGACAAAGGTGTTTTCAAACAAATAAAACTAGCAGTTATTACTGCCACCAACTGGTTCCATACTGTTTTTACGGTGCAATTCTAAAACCACTTTTCTAAACACCACTGAGTAAGATTATGAGTAGACCTGTTTAGGATTACACTATCAGATGCTTTCAAATACAAGCCAGCTTTCGATATGTCATAAGATTGTCTTGTGCTACAAAATGCTGCTTTCTTGCCTATGTGTTAATTATGCATATCATGTTTGTTGGGGGTGCAGTTTCCATTTATTTTTCCTAGGGCCAGAGTGGGATTTGAGGAGGGGAGGAATTTTGGATTGGTGTAATGTCATAGACTCCACCCATTTCCTCCACAAGAACCACCATTGCCAGCCTCCAGGTGAGAACTGGAGATCACCCAGAATTACAACTGTTGTCCAGGCGACAGAGATCAGTTCCCCGGGATAAAATGGCTGTTTTGGAGGGTTGAGTCTATGGCATCATACCCTGCTGAGGCTGCTTGCCACCCCTCAAGCCTCACTGTCCCAAGGCTCCACCCCCAAATCTCCAGGAACTTCCCAACATGAGCTGGCAGCCCCAAGGTGAATTGATCTCTGTAGCTGGGAGATCTGTTGTAATTCCCGGAGCGCTGCCACTGCTGCTGTGGGGGGAGCGGAAGCAGGTGGGTGGGTGGGAGCACCACCACCACTGCTGCTGCTCTGTGGAGTGGGGGAGGAAGCAGGCAGGAAGCTGGGGAGAGTGATGGGGGGCAGAAAGACAGAAAGAGTGATGAGATGGGGAGGCAGAAAAACAAAGCGAATGATGAGGGGTCAGAAAGAGAGAGGAAGTCACATGCATGGAGGAGAAATAGAGAGTAAGAAAAGGGGGGCAGAGGGAAGAAATAGTGTGAGAGAGGTAGGGCGTGTGGAGAGGAAGCAAAGGTGTGATGAATGAGATAACCATCCCGCAAGTTTCTTGCGGGTCTCCACTTGTATTATCTATTTCCCGCATTTTACTACAATATTGTATTGTTTTATGTAAACCGCCTTGGGGATCTTTGTGGTTCAAAGGCGGGAGAGACATCAACCCGAATACAGTTATTAAACATGATTAATACTGATGTTGACCCGGTCAGTGAAGTACGCAGTATGCTTTGTGCATTGGCTCAGACGCGCCCTTTGGGGAGCTCCGCCTCATCCGCCGCTCTCGGGTTTCAGTTGCAGCGTTGTTGTTGTTTTTCTGAATGGGCCGAGCCGCGGAAGGGGCGGGGCGTTCCATTCATCGCTTCCAGCCTTGGCCATGAGCGGCGCTAGGACCGCGCGGAACGTGGCGGGCGGCGGCTGGGCCGGGCTTGGACTCCCTGGCCGGGTCGGGCGAGGCGGCTGCTTGCGACGGCGCTTGGCTCGCTGCAGGCCCGGAGGACGAGCAGGAGGAGGAGAACAGGGGACGATGCCGAGCAAGAAGAAGAAGTACAACGCGCGCTTCCCTCCGGTGAGAGCCGCTTACCCCGGGAACAGTGCGTGCCGCCACCCCGCAGTAGCGTCGCCGTTTACCCCGGGGTGGAGCGCCCGAGGCATTCTGGGCTCTGGAGGCCTGGGTGAGGCAAAGAGGCTCCCTTGCACGCTCCCGGAGGAGCGTCGCCCCTCCCCCCGTCCCGAAAGAAGCGCAGCCTTTTGCAATGGATTGGAATAGAGCCGGTCTCCCCTCCCCCACCAGCATCTGCCTTCCGAATATATGACATCCCCTGACGCCCACGGGCGAGTGATCCGCCCCCCCCCCCACCCCCAGTTCATTGGAAAAGACCTCCTCGACCCCATAGACTTAAACCTAAAACGCACGCTTTGGGGGCCCCGGTCTATCCCGGTGACACTTCTTGGAGGCGCATCTTCCATGGTTGTCCTTTAGAGCTGGCTTGGGGGAGGGGGAGTCGTCTTCTCTATATGTCCCCTTCCTTCTGTGTTTGGAGGCAGCGTTATTTGGATGACTGTACGTTCCTACGCTGTGGGAGAAGGCATTAACTGTTGTTAATTTTATAAGCCTCTCTTCTGTTGTCATTGTGTTCTTAAGGAAAAAGCTCCAAACCAGTTAGCTTCTCTTGGTAGGTGAAATGCTCCAGGCTCGTTTGGTTGTCCCTGTCTGCATCCTTTGTAAATCTACCATTTCCTTTTCAATAGAGGTGACCCGAACTGTACCCACTATTCCAAATGCAGCAGCTTCATCGATTCATATAAAGGCATGGCAGTAGCTATCCTGTTTCCAGTCTCTTTCGTAATGATCTGTAGTTTGGAATTCGACTTTACTGTATACAGGACTAGTGTTTTCACTGAGCTGACCACCAGGACTGGATCCCAAGACCTCTTTCCTAGTCAGTTGCTGCCCTTTGAGACCCCATCTATGTAAATGTAGATTTTTGACCCTTCAGCATCACTTTATTTTATTTTTCCAAATGAAGTGATTTGCATGCTTAACAGAATGTTCTGTGCACAACAGAACCAAATGAACCAAATTCAAGTTAGAAGTGTGGCCGCAGCGGCATCAGCAACACTTCAAATATTAAAACATTAAATATTTGGAAGAACAAACGAAAGTCACCAAAGGCCTGGGGAAAACACAGTCATCTTCACCTGGTACCTCAGTCTCCCAAGGAGCCAGCAGAATGGATGCAGAGCTGGGGTTCCCTGGAGGCAGCTCCAAAATTTGTTAGGCTCTCCCTCCTAGGAGAAGTGCTCCAATCTCTCTGAGTCTTTTGGTTGCCTCCAAATCCCTGTCTGTAGTAGCCCATCCACCTTGCATCTGACAGTGGGTTCGCACACAGAGCGTGGCCTGTGTTGGAGATTGGAACTGTTGGGCCAGGTTCATTTTGGAGCAGGTGGTCTGTCAGGTATCCTGATCCTAGACCATTTATGGCTTTCAAGGCCTTTGAAGCATGCCTGGAAGCAAATGGGCAGCCAGCCGGCAGAGTCCCATAATGGAGCTTTGCGGCCTGCTCTGGCAGCTCGGCCAGGCTGAGTATTCTTTAAGAGGTGACAGTCACGAGTTTGTGAGAACAATGGGAGTTTTACTGATTGCTCTGAAATACCGGATCTAGGGCCACTTTCTCTGTAACTGTCAGAAACTGTCATCTAGAGGCTCTCACTTTCAGTTCCCTGTCTCTTGTAAATCCCACCTCCTCCTATTGGCTGTCCCTGAAGAGGCATCGGGAATCCATTCAAACATTCTGTTATAGGCTTTTCAGTACTAGTGAGATACGTTGAATGTACATAATCACACGAAGCTGCCTTTGTACTGAGTTAGACTGTTGGTCCCTCTAACTCAGTAATGTCTCCGTGGCTGGCAGGGGCTCTCCAGGGTCTCAGGCAGAGAAAGGTCTTTCCCAGCACCTTATCAAAACCCTAGTTTAACTGGACATGCTGAGAACTGAAACTGGAGGCTTTTTGAAAGCAAAACATCTTGCTCTTTTCCACTGAACTGTGGCCCCTCCATCAACAGTCTTAACACCTGAATTCTAGACCAATGGATGGAAAGTGCCCTCAAGTCACAGCCGACATGTGGCATCTCCTTGGGGTTTTCGGGGCAAGAGGCGAATAGAGATGGTTTTGCCATTGCCTGCCTCTGTATAGCAATCCTGGATTTCCTGGGCGGTCTCCCATCCAAGTACTAACCAAGGCCGACCCTCCTTAGCTTCCAAGATCTAATGAGATCAGGCTTGCCTGGGCCATCTGCGTCAAGACTGGGGACAATTACAGTTTCCAAATGACAGCCCCACTGCTTTGCAGTAAACTAATCTGGCTGTGATAAGAGCATGGATAGCTCCAGCCACTTATCAAGGAAGGAGCCTAGCTGGTGAACATCCTAAAAATGGCTTCAAGTGTAACATGCCACAGATAAAATGTATGCCTCTGTGCAGAAAGAGAGCTAATAGAGCACCTAAACTGTGAAGCTGCCCTGGGGGTGGGGGGGAGCAATCCCATTGGGAACAGGCTACCTCTGCAATCCCTGATCTGGCACATTATCAGGTCCAAGAGATTGCCTTCTACTGATTCTGACCATTGGTCTGTCCAGGTCAGTATTGCCTAGCAGCAGCTCTCCAGGGTCTCCTCAGGTGGAAGTCTTTCACGTCACTTACTATCTGACTTCTTTCTTTTTCATCTGGAGGTGCTGGGGACTGAACCTGTGACTTCCCTCATGCAAAGCAGATGCTGGATCACTGAGCCACAAGGGGTCAGGCACTTCACTCTTACTTTTTATTGAATGCCATCTGCCGTTTTGTAGCACATTCACCTACTTTGGAGATACAACCTTTTGGAGATTTCATGGTTTATCATCTCCATTGACTATTGGCACCAATATAGATCCTTAGTTGAGCCTGTTGTTAGCTTTGATCGGTTACAGAAACGGTTCACGTGTTCTTACTCTCTATGTCCTCTCTGTTTGCCAGTTATTGACTTGACCTTTGACTTCTAAGGCCCTGATCCTTCTCACGCTTACTAGAGAATGGTGGAGCTCACTGAATGTATTGGGATTTATTCTGGAACATACATGTATAGGCTTGAGGTGCATGTTTTTTGTTTGGTGGAAGCTTTTTGAAATTGAAAGTATATAGTTTTTTGCTGCTGATCTCCTCTATTGACATTTCTTCCTCATTTTTTCCTCAGCAAGGCTTCTATGAATTTAACACTTCACGTCTAAATCATACTTTCCACCAGCTCAACCAGGAATAAAAGTTAAACAGACCAGTGTATAAACTTTTGGATCCCCATGGACCCCTTTTCTTAAAACGTTGCCACGTCCAAGTCCTCTTGTAAGGATAATGTAAATGTGTCTCATTTTTGTTGAAAACATTTATGAGTTTTGTAGTGGAGTCCTTCTGGGCAAATGTCATCTCCACTTGACAACCAGATTGCTTGCCAGTTTATTGTAAGACTTTGCTCAATGCAACCTCCATTTGACTGTTTCTGGGAAAGTATAGGGTTTTTTTCTTCATGGAACTGAAGCAAGGAACTCCTTCAGCTTCTCTTTGCCTGGCTTTCCTGCTCTATATGTTTAAAATAAATTTTCATGAGTAGTCTGCAAGTTCCCCTGCAGGTTACTTCTCAGTTTGCCTTCTTGTAGGTTGTAGTTTAGAATGCCAGCCAGGGCTTCTTTTTCCCAAGAATGTCGCCTGGTCCTTTATCATTTCCTTGAGCTCATTTCCATTTCCAGCCACACTGGCATTCTTTTGGGCTCATTTGTCACTTTTGTCAATTATGGTATATATTTTATCTGAGCCTCTGCTGTTGTTGACCTCGTGCTTTCCGGAATGGTTCTGACCCTCCCAAATGTACACAGTCTAAGTTTCATTTTAACAGATCTCTTTATGTTGGGGGGGGGATCCCTTTTCGAAAAATGGGTGTAAAAAAAGTAGCCCCATTTCTTCTCACGTGGACATTGAGTGTGATAGCACGGTGATGGGTTTGGGTTTGATTTTCCATCCTGTAGAGCTTCCATCCACTTCAGCGGGGCTCATACAAGAGAACTTCCATGAATGCAGGAGGATGTTTGTTGCCTTAACTCTGAGTTACACAGACTGTTGGTCCATCTAACTCAAGATTGTCCACTGTGATTGGCAGTAGACCTCCGAGGTTGTTGGGTCTTTCCCAGCCCAGCTTCCCCAGGTATCTTAAATGGAGATGCCAGGTATTGAACCTGGGATCTCCTGTACTTAAAGCAGGCCTCCTGCTACTGAGCTGTGGCCCACCCTGAAAGGTACAGCGTCCCCTTCCTTTCCGTCAGGAGGAGCTCAACAGGAACTCAGAGTCTGGCTCCCTGCCGAAGGCACAGGGCTCCCTCACCAGCTGGTTCCATTCATTTGCGTTTCTATTTCAAGCTCCAGAAAGGGCTGGCCTTTACCCAGGGGCTTAAGTGCAGTTTCCCCAAGCTTGCATCCAACCCTCTGGCCACGCTTGCTCTCATTCTGCCCTTGAAGACAGCAGTGCCTGGAGGATGTCCTTTGGAAGCCAGGGATGCGGGACTTCGGTCAGAGTGGGGGAAACCTGGGGTGTGATTGGTAGCCAGACAGGCTTTCCTAGTGAGGTGTGCCCTTTTCCTTGGGTGGGGCATGAGATGATTTGGCTTCCAGCTCCCTGCCATTTCCCAGGTATGCGCCTGTTGTTCGGATGAAGGCTCTGCACTTATGAGAAGCGCCAAGTCTGTAACCTTCCTGGAAGCCACACCCTTTGGTTCCTGGCACTTAAACCAAGCTGTGGTTACTTAGTGGCAAGAGAAATGCACTTGCCATGCACTCAGAGAAAGCTTTATTTTGTACTCTGCTGGGGAGAACAGTTAGGCTTTCAAAACAGGTGAAAACCCTGGCTCTGACTCAGTTCCGGGACGGCTTCTGAAGAAGAGTCTACAGGTCAGCGGAAGGGCCGCTTCTGTGAATCATCCTCTTGCCATCAGCCAACCCTCAGGTCCTCTTCCTGGTCCACCTTTCCCCCTCCTCACTCCTGTGGGGATGATCCAGGGCCACATCGTTGCAGCCTCCCTCTGTGTAATCTGTCCTCCCAGTGGAGGCAAGTGACTTTGCTCAGCAGACAGGAAAATGATACAAAGAGAGCAGGTTGGGGTGGACATGATTTTGCTTCATTGGGGTTGCAGGGAGGATTCGATTGCTAGGGATGCTTGAAAGCTGAACTCACGTTAATCCTTTTCTCCCCTTTCTTTGTAAAGGCTCGAATCAAGAAGATCATGCAAACTGATGAGGAGATCGGGAAAGTGGCCGCCGCTGTTCCTGTGATTATCTGTATCCTTTTGCTGTTCCTTCCACAAACCACCTTCCCTTGGGGATAGTTTCAGGTGGGTAGCTGACATGTTACTCGCTTGGGGAAGCATGATGAAATGCAACCAAGAATGTGTCATGGTTGACTGGAGGAGATTTTTTTTAAAATGCCCCCCGAAGGGGATTTTTATTGCTTTTTCTATAAACTACAAACTACAACGAAAAAATAGGGAGGGAACATCTACATCTAAGGAGAAAGGAAAGAAAACCACTAATAACTAAAACCCCAAGTATAGGAGATCATTACATCAGCTTATATAAATGTTAGTCTAAAATGCTTGCATTACATTGAACGTAGTCGATTAAGCTAAGTTATTTATCTTTTTAACCATTTTTAACTGTTTAAAGACAACCCCAAGAGCATCATTTATATCACATGCTTTAAAGCACCATTCAGCCTTCACTTTGCTTTATCTTTTCTAATCCTCAATTGGTATTCTTGTTTAGGGGCAGCCGCCCCCTTTTCTGAAGCAGAATCCTCGCCGGAAGACACAGAGTCCAGTTCACCGCTAGATTTGCTGTCATCTTCTTCTTTAGCGCCCTCAACTGGTTCTCCCAGTTGCAGTCTCAGGAACTCACACGCTTTGGAAACAGAGTCAATGTTTTCTTTTTTGTCCTGCAGTTTGAAAATGACGCATTCAGGGGTTAGCCATCTGTAGGAAATGCTGCTTGTTTGTAAAAAAAGGATTAAGTCTTTTTTCCCCCAAAACAATTTATTAGGATATAATAAAAAAGCAATGTTCAAACATATATCAAAACTTATACAATTATATATCCTTCCCTCCTCCCTTCCCCCCCTCCCCTTCTTGGCTTCCCACAGTGCTCCAACCTCCTGCCCGAGTCTTAAATTTTCTTTGTAAGAAAAAAGGATTAAGTCTTTATACTTCTTCCTCTTCTTCCTTATTTCAAATGGTATGTCTATTAAAATCATGATGGTGTTGCCTCTGATTTTCAGGGGTGTTCCTGTAGTTGCTTTCAGGATAGAATCCCTCACGTGTCTCTTCGAGAATCTAACCACTATCTCCAGGGTTTTTTTCCTAGAAAAAGAGCTAGGGGAACTCATTAGCATAACTCATTAGCATATGCCACACCCCCTGACATCACCGGAAGTGTGTCATAAGGCCACACACCCCGCCCCCAATGGTCCCGGCCGCCGGCGGCCTTGCAGCTCCACTGCCGAGCCCCATGAGGGGCCCAGCGGTGGACCTGCAAGGCCGGCGGGAGTGCAAGGAGGCCCCGCGAAGGCCCTCCCTGGCCCCAGGCAGGCAGGGGTGGGGAGAGGCAGGGAGGAAGCAACTTACCCTCCCTCTTCTCCTGCCTCCTCCTGGCTGAAT